>NW_021703783.1:66502285-67042926 GCF_005190385.1 Monodon monoceros
TGTGTGTGTGTGTGTGTGTGTGTGTGTGTGTGTGTGTGTGTGTGTGTATACCACGTCTTCTTAAGCCAGTTGTCTGTTGATGGGCACTTGGGTTTCTTCCATGTCTTGGCTACTGTAAATAGTACTGCTTTGAACATTGGGTTCATGTATCTTGTCAAAGTAGAGTTTTCCATTTTTCTGGATATATACCCAGGAGTAGAATTACTGGATCATATGTAAGCTCTATTTTTAGTTTTTTTAAGGAACGTCAATACTGTTTTCTACAGTGGCTGCACTAATTTACATTCCCACCAACAGAGTACAAGGGTTCCCTTTTTTTCCACATCGTCTGCAACATTTATTATTTGTAGACTTTTTGATAATAGCCATTGTGTCCAGTATGAAGTTGTCTATTTTAAAAAGTGACTAAACATATGAGAGCTTCTCCTCAAAATTGGATCAGGAAGCTTTAAAAATGATATCCCAAGAATTCTATCATTCACTGCTAGAAAAAAAATGGAATTCTTTGATGGAACTGCTGTTAGATTTACATTAAAAGTCAGAGAAACAGTCTGTCATACTTTATCTTATAATCTTAATGAAACAGACAGGGTGCTGGGTAACGCAATGAAAAGAAAAATTCTTTAACTTAACCATATAACTATTCATCATTTTTAGGTTTGTATGTGTTTCATTGTTTCCAAAATTAAAATATATACTCTAAGAAAATACACTCATTAAGATCTGGTGAAGATTAACAGGAAGACTGTGAAGGAAATTCTGAAAGAGAAGCATTCCCAAAATATTCTGAATAATAGACATATCTCTGGAATAACTGAAAAACTTCTCATGGTGACTATTTTGAAGAGGCCAACACGGGTTGGATACAGAAATAGTTTCATGCAGTTAGGGATTATGTATGTTTAATTTGTACTATTTCCCCCTAGAGCTCAGTAATTATTAGTTGAATAGATGAATAAATATAACCACTGAAAAACTGAAATAAGCTAATTTTCCAAATAGTTTTTGCTGGAAGAAAACAACCTGACATATAAGAAATTGTGATTTGTGAGACATGAATTATCTAAAGGTCTACATTTTTTGGATCATCTAATGATAAACTGTTTGCATAATAACTTTACTGATACATGGATAAGAGCATTTGTTTTAATCTGACAAGCTTGGAGTTACGCCATAGCTCTTTTACTTAGTTGTGTAACTTCTCATAGTTATATGACTCTTAACTTAGTTTCCTCAATAGACATTGGTCTGTTACTCCTTTTGCTTTTTTCCATGCAAATAGAAAGGTAAGGAATGTATTGAAGTTTAAAGATATTATTACAGTAAAATCACCCACCATTTCATGAAGAAAAAATTTAAAAGACAGTGTTATTCATGAGTCTCCCTTAAATTAATTATCTCAAAATTGTTGTATTTCTTCTACAGATTTCTAGTCTTTGCAGGAAAAAAATTAAAAATAACATCTTTGGCCACTGTTGCATATTTTTTACATATCCAATGAATAATCATACATAGGATATCTTTTGGCATAGTTTAGTTTAAAAATTCCTGTCAGACTACCCAAAGTTCACATTCTTATGGAAAAAAAAAATCAATGTCTAATGGAAACAAAATTTAAATGCAACTTTCTATTTTAAATGCCTAAAATATACTTAACTACATATACAGATTTATAATGCAATAATCTTAGGCAACCTTTACAAAATTTAAAACTTAAAAAGTGATGCTAAATATGTATTTGCATGCATTTAGAGTTCCTTTTCTATTATAAGCAAAAAAAAAAAGAAGTGATAGTACATTAATAATATCACAAGTAAAATAATTTACATTCTCTTATCTCACTTTGTTTCTCCCACCTCCTGCTCCTGTCTGGGATGGCTATAGGAAAATATTGGGTGGGGTTGCAGTTAACATTGAAGTTTCCACAATAACACGTAAGTCTTGGGGGAAAATGTATATCTCTTCTTCAATAGGCCATAAGCTCTACTTGGAGAATGACATTATCTTACCAATCTCACATTCTCAATGTTTAAATTTGTCTGTCAAATAAATGAACTGAAGTATGACAGAATAATATTGTATAATAACTACAAGTATTTTACATTATTACACGTTTGGTTGTTTTTTTGTTTTTTGCCTTTTACCCCAAGTCCCTATATTTACTGAGTCAGAGGCATATCTTTCTTATATAGCTGCTGCATATAGCCAAAAGATATAAATTCAGTTTCTGAGTGGATTTGTAAAAACCTAGTATATGAGACAATTTGAAAGCCAAATTAATTTCAAAATTTTCAAGATCCAACTTTTCTGAAAGAGAAATTTTTTAGGAATGCCAAAAGCTTGCTGAAGAGCTTAGCCCGTAAAAGTATGCCATAAACAAAGATTTAAATGTGTAATTGACTATTGCCAAAAGTGTATTACTGTTACCACGAAGCAGGAATGTCCAGGGAGGATGTGAAGTAGTGGGTGATAAATTTTTCATATTCTACTGGTCACATGGGCAGTAGGATAATCAGAATCAATTAACTGCACAGTCCCTGCCAAGTTATCACCATCCACTCCTGGGAGAGTAAAGTTGGCAACAAGCTATCATATTGCTCTTCACCTGTACCTAGGAGTTGCGTTAGCTGTCCTCATCACTAACTGATAAGGGCCTCCTGTCTACAACGGAGTAACAGGTGAGAGCAGGGGTCAAGAAAATACTGCCCATGAATCTAATACAACCCACGGTCTGATTTTGTAAATAAAATTTTATTGGAACATAGTCATGCCCACACATTTACATATCTCCTATGGTTAATTTTGTGCTGCAACAACTGAATCACTTTGTATGGATTGCAAAGCCTAAAATATTTACTATTGAAAAAATTTGACAACCACTGTTCCAGAGATTAAATCTGAATTGAAGATGCAGAGTGCCCCAGATCACTCCATCTATGTTTCATTTGCACGGCACTAATTTTTTTATTACATGGTGTGACAAGATAGACATCTCCCCATTCAAAAAGGAGATTATTTAGTAAGTAACTATGAGATTATGAGTAATTATGAGATTAATTGCTAAGAATGAAAAAGTTTTACATAGAAACAGGGAGATGGAGGGGTAGTAGTTGAGAGGGGAACAAAAGCAAAAGATAAATGTAGAATATATATCAGGAAACAGAATAGAATAAAACACAAAATACTAAAAGATACAATAGCAGACTTTTGCTAAGACTTGTATTATTTAATAATAATAATAATGTAGAACGGTCAACACTGAGAAATTACTAGTATGGAGATTCCTAGGGATTTCAAGCAGAAGTAGAAAGGAGAAATAAGCCCAGGATATTCAATCACCTCTATAAAAACTAAGAGAAAAAAATACTTGATCTTCAGTTTTTATACTCAAGTACTTTGTATTCCAATTATAAATGTCGCAAATATTCTCATCCATAAAAGATCTGATGAGCCCTAATGGGGAGAAAGGGACAGGCTACATGATCATGAAATTTAGCCAATCGAGACTGAGACCCATGTTAAACAACAGAAGTGAACATTAATTTAAACAAGGAAATAAGGTTCAAAATCTATAAGAATTATGTTGAGGAGAAAAATATAAATTAAAATTCAAAAATAACCTAACAAAATCAGGAATTTAAATGGGAGAAAGAAAGGTATGAGAACGTTCTCATCTTTCATTGCAGAAAGATGAGGATTAAACTGTAATGAGGATTAAATTGATAGTATCAATTTAGGATATTGTCTAAATATGAAACTCATAGTCCAAAAAAGGATAATGACCCCACTTCTTCATGTTTTTGTATAATCCTTCTTATTTACTTTTAATGAGATCTTGTAGGAATTAATATTTATTGCTGTGAAAAGATATGTGTTGGTGCCAAACATTAACTTATTTATTTATTTATTTATTTTTTTGGCTGCATTGGGTCTTCATTGCTGCGTGCGGGCTTTCTCTAGTCATGGCGAGCAGGGGCTACTCTTTGTTGCAGTGCACTGGCTTCTCAATGCGGTGGCTTCTCTTGTTGCGGAGCATGGGCTCTAGGTGCGTGGGCTTCAATAGTTGTGGCACGTGGGCTCAGTAGTTGTGGTTCGCAGGCTGTAGAGCGCAGGCTCAGTAGTTGTGGCCCACGGACTTAGTTGCTCCGCGGCACGTGGGATCTTACCGGACTAGAGCTCGAACCCATGTCCCCTGCATTGGCAGGTGGATTCTTAATCACTGTGCCACCAGGGAAGGCCATGGTGCCAAACATTTATATCTAGGTTCTAGAGACAGACTGAGTTCAAATCCAAACTCTATCACTTATGATTTTATGACCGTGGCTAAATTACTTAGTTATCTAATAATAAAGTGCTTGGATAAACGCAAACACATTGAGAGTACTCAATATATGTTTTCTTTTTACTATGATTATCGCCCTCTTATATTTGTATTATATTACAACTTCATTCAATTAAGGATAATGTGAGTCCAGAGCCAATGCTACATGTTTCAGGTGTCTTAACACCACTTTTTTATAAAACCAGTTTTCTATCTCTGCATAATAAAATACCTCAAAATTTAATAGCTTAGCAAACAAAAACTGTATTTGCTCATGATTTTGTGGATTAGCAATTTGAGCTACGCTTAAATGGTCAGTTGTTTTGCTTCTCTTGACTTGGGTCACTTCTGCTCTGCAGTCACCTGTCAACTCGAGTGGAGGAGGATGGCCTAAGAGGGTCTCAAATCACATTCTGGCAGGGACAGCCTATCAGCCAGAGCACTTTGGTCCTCCTACACATAGTCTCTCCAAAATGCTAGCTCCAGCTTGTTCACATTATAAGCTTAGAGTTCCAACTCTAGCCCAAAGGGGTAAGCCCAACACACAAGTGCTAGTAAAGCCTGTTTGTGTCACATTTGCTGATGTCTCACTGACCAAAGCAAATCACACAGCTAAGTCCAGATGACCCAATAGTAAATAAACTCCATGTTTTGATGGAAGGAACAACAAAGTCAATTTGCTAAAGGTATGAGTAGAGGGAAGAGAGAAATACTGCCACCATTTTTGAGAATAATCTGCATTTGTCCAGTTAGATTTCCTCTCCCTGGATTTTGAACCTTGAGGAGAAGAACAAAGAGATCAAAAAGTTGGCATCTCATTTAATTCCAAAGGGATTATGCCCAGGCTGTAACTACTACCATAGTCATGGATCCTGGATCCAGTTTTCAGAACTGTTTTCATTCTTGCCCTTTTCCATCTTATTGCCAAGCACCCCATTGTTTCTTTGAGTCCTTGCAACCCTGCCAATATTTCTTTTTTTTTTCCTCATAGCCAGCATCAGTTTCTGCAGCTTGCAAAGAATCTTATTATACACCTATTATAAATGTAAACCTATTATAAATATAAAACAATTGGTGTCTTCCCATTTATCTATTCTATATAAGGAGTTACATACATTAAAAATGTTGAAAATGTTACATTATTTAAATTTGGACTTATCTTTATATTTTTCTCATTCTCCCATTTTTGTATTGCTTTAATATCTTCATGAGTAACTTTCCAGAAAAAAAAATCTATTTTAAACACTTAAAGCTAGATTCAAAACCTTTTAAAATCAACATAATAAAATTTTAACTTGTGGTTCTCAAGCCTAACCATTTTTAATGTGTTTTTCCTTTCTTAAGATTGTTTCATTGCCTCTCCACATAAATTTTGAAATCAGCTTGTCAGTTTCTACCCAAAATAAAACAGTCTGCTGGAATTTTGAATGGGATTACATTGATTCTATAGACCCATTTGTGGAGCACTCACATCTTAAAAAATTGAGTTTTCCAGTCTATGAACTTGGTATATCTTTCCATTTATTTGTATCTGCTTTAATTTCTCTCCAGAAAAAAGTGATTTTTTTAAATACAAGCTATATACCCTGCAACAATGCTAAATCAAGTTGTTATTTTTAAAGTTTCCTTAGGATTTTTATATAGACAATATGTCATTGGTAAATAAAGATAGTTTAGCTTTCTCTAATTGTTTGCCTTTAATTTCTTTTTCTTGAGTTATTTTCTGGCTAGGACATCCACCAAAATTTTGAACAGAAGTGTTAAGAGCAGATTTCTTCATCTATGCCCCAATGTTAGTGGGGAAGTACTCAATATTTTACTGTTAGGTACAATGTTAGTTATGGATTTTTTCATCAGGTCCTTTTATCTGTTTAGAAGTTTCTTTTATTCCTAGTTCAGTGATTTTTTTTTTTTGAATCATGAATACCTGTTGAATTTTGTCACATAATTTCCTGCTTTTATTAAGATAATCACATAACTTCTTAATCTGTTAATATAGAGTATTATATTGATTGATTGATTTTGTATCTTTTATTATGGGATAAACCCCACTTACTCTAGATGTATTACCCTTTTAATATATCACTGAATTTATTTGCTAATATTTTGGTAAGGATTTTTTTCAACTATATTCATGGGAACATGGATCTGTAAAATTTTTTTTCTTATATTTTACTTCTCTGGTTTTGGTGGACTCCTTAATAGAGTTCTGAAATGGCCTCTCTTTTATTTTCTGAGAGACTATATGTAGGATTGGTTTTATTTCTTCCTAAAATGTTTGGCAGCATTCACCAATAAAGCCATCTGGGCCTGGAGTTTTCTTTTATGGAATATCTTCAATTAAAAATTCATTTTATTTTATTGATATACAGCTACTTAGGTTTTCTTTTTCTTGCTGTGTTAGTTTTGGTAAGTTGTGCTTTTCAAGGAATTTATATCATCTAAATTGTCAAATTTATTGGCACAAAGTGATTCATAATAGTCCCTAGTGTTTTTTAACACCTGCAGGAATTTTAGTCTTATCTCATTTTTTATCCCTGCTATTGGTAATAGGTGTTTTCTCTGCTTTTGTCTTGATTATTCTTGCTAAAAATTTCACTATAGAGTTAACTCAAAATAGAAATAATTCACTATAGAATTAAGAGTTCTTACTCCATCTTTCCAGACTTTTAAACTACTATCGTTACAACATCTTTTGAAATTATGTTATATTAGACATTAATAAATGTTTCCAGTGAAAATATGCAAAACCGTAAAATAGCAGGCAGGCACTTGCATCTTAGATATGAGAGATGACTCAAACAGACATGCCTGTGCTGGCTAATTACTAGCATTTTCCACAATCTTAATATTCTATAATAAAGAACTAGAACAACAGTAAATTATCTCCCTGACTTGGACAAATCCAAATTTTACTGAATAAAGTTTTCTTTAAATATGAACCAATTCTGAACATTGAATCTGAAATTCATTGTGAATTCAAATGAAATATATTTTTTCATATTCTAATGTATAAGGTAAAAAGTAAAGACTATTTGAACGAAAATAAAATGTTGAACCATATTGAAATACCCAAGAAAAAAAAGGCACATGTTAAGAAGTTTGTAGATATGAAATAATCGCCATAGAAAAAGACAAAATTTGGTAACATAATGAAATAATGATTTTAACAAATAATACAAAAGATTTTCAACCATATAGAATACCACCTAAGCATTTATTTTGCAAATTATATCTCTTTATATAAAATGTCTGCATTAAGCAAAAAGATAACAAAAAAAAATCACAGAATCAATCAAAAGGAGGAGAACATTTTTACAAGTGAAATACAAAGTCACAACTTACACTTGGTAACATACGTTTTGCCCTAAAATGTGGACTATAACACATCTATCAGAATGGCTAAAATAAATAGATAAATAAATAAATAATGACACCAAAAGTTGGTGAGGATGTGAAGAAACTAGATCAATCATATATTGCTGATAGAAATGTAAAATAGTATAGCCACTCTAAAAAATAGTTGGCAGTTACTTTTAACACTAATAATAGAGTTACCATTGTGACCATCATTTTGCACTCTTAGGCATATATCCCAGAGAAATAAAAACTTATTTTCAAGCAGAAACTTGTACATAAATGTTCATAAAAGCTTTATTCATAATAGCCCCAAACTGAGAACTACCCAAACGTCCTTCAATGGGTGAATGGTTAAACAAACCGGAGTATGTCCATATCATGCAATATCAGCCATAAAAAGGAAAGAACCATTGATACATGCAACAACCTGGATAAACTTTAAGGGAATGATGCTAAATGGGGGAGAGAAAGCCAGTTTGAAAAGGATACATATTTCATGATTCCATTTATATTACATTTGTGAAATTAGATAATGACATAGATGAACCACAGAACAGTGGTTGCTAGGAGTTATGGTACAGAAGGACAGGTGGGTGTGCTATAAAAAGGTAGCACAGGAGAATCTTGTGAGATGGTTACCATTTAGTATCTTCATTGTGATAAGGGTTGCATGAGGCTATACATGTGATAAAATTGCAAAGAACAATACATACATACACACACATACAGAAAAAATGACTGCATAATCTGGAAAAGCTCTATGAATTGTACCAATATCAATATGCTGGTTTTGATATTGTACTGTATTTTTATATAAGATTATAAAGTGGGGGAGGCTAAGTGAAGGTTACACAGGACCTCCCTTTGCACCTTCTTGTGAGCTTGCAATTATTTCAAAGTTAATTATAATTATACAGCAATTCCCAGAAATTGAAATGTATTTTTGTTGACTTATATAAACCAAGGACAGATCTTAAATTTTATTTAACTAAGTCTTTCAAAAGGCCTTTTAAACATTTTGAAAATATACAAAAAGTCTTTTAAACATTTAAAATTTTATTGAGAACACCTCAGATTTAGGCACTGTATTCATTTCCTGAGGGTTCTGTAACAAATTCAGATTTAGTGGCTTGAAGCAACAGAAATCTAATCTTTCAAAGCTCTGGAAGCCAGAGATTTGAAATCTGTTTCAGTGAACCAAAATCAAGGTGTTGTCAGGTCTGAAGTCCCTCAGGAGGCCCTAGGGGAAAGTCTGTTCTTCGCCTCTTCTAGCTTCTGGGGCTGCCGGTGTTCCTTCACTCAGCCACATCACTCCAGTCCATACCTCCATAGTCACATTGCCTCCTCCTCTTCTATGTGTGTCTAATCTCCTCTGCCTCTTTCATATAAGGGCATCTGAGATGGCATGGCATATAGGGCCCATCTGGACATTCTAGGATAACCTCTTCATCTGAAGATAATTTCTGCAACAAGTCTTTTTCCAACTAAGGTAACAGTCACAAGTGCCAGGAATTAAGAAGTAGACAAATCTTCAGGAGCTATTATTAGCCTCCTGCAGGCACATTCTATTGTATTACACTTATTTATGTATTTGTATTATCATGCCTTATGGAAAAAATGAATTTGAAAGCATTCAACATGCTTCATTGTCATCATCATACAATGTCAAGTATGATCTCTCTCAGATGTTTCCTATAATAGATAGCAAACACAAATGTTAACAATTCTTCCCAATGCTGTATTATCCCTGTTACTCATCTCATTAATAAGATGGAGTCTATTTCCCCTTCTTTTAATTCTGGGCTGGCCTTGAACTTCTTTGACCATTAGAATGCAGAAGTGACACTATGCAAATGTCACTAGGCCTCAGGAAGCCTGGCAGTTTCTGCTTTGACTCTTTTGGAAGCCAGACACAATATAAAATATGTCCACCTGCCCTGTTAGAAATCCCACATGGAAAGTGAGAGAGACACTCTATCAGCCACCAATTGTACCAGCCATCTGAGCTAAACCCACAGGAACAAGAACAAAGATGTTGACATTCTAGCCCCAGTTGAATAGCCAGCTAATATCAACTAGAAATATCAACTAGAACAGATGAAGCACCTAGCTGAGCCCAACCAACACAGAGGATAATGAAAAATAATAAATCATTATTGTTTAAAGTCACTACAATCCCAGGAAGGTAACAGAGGGTGAATGCTTCAATATAACATTGTTTCAAACCTACTAAAAACAAAAAACAAAAAATGGATAGTTTGTTATGTAGCATATGTACTAACTGCCTAATGGGGGAGAGAAATTGAATAGTCACTGAATTTAACTGAAAGTAAAAATAGTTAATTAAATTTGAAATATTGTCCAAGGAACCATTCACAGTGGGGCTAGACCTGTGTAAAAAAAGGTGTGGTTTAGGTTTCTAAATCCATGCAGTGATTCTCTTGTAACCACAAGATAAATATTAGCCTTGAAAGACATGTTTAGTTACCCTAATGTAAAGCTCCATAAGGTCGATTTTATGCTTTTGTATATCATTTTATATATCAGAAATGAAACAAGGATTATAAGAAAACCTGCAGACATCAAAATGACCATAAAGAAATACTAGCAAAAACTCTACACACGTAAATTTTGACAACTTAGTTGAAATAGGCTAATTCCTTGAAAAACACAAACTACCACAATTTACCCAACATAAAACAGGTCATTTAATATCCATATAACTATTTAGAAACATGAATGCATTATTTTAAAACTCTCACAAAAGAAATCTCCAGGCCCAGATGGTTTCACTGGAGAATCCCACCTAACATTTAAGAAACAATTAACACCAACTCTGCACAATCTCTTCCAGACAATAGAAGATGATAGAACACTTCGCAGTTCATTTTATTAAGTCAGTATTACTCTGAATCCAAAACCATACAAAGATAGTACCAGAATAAAACAAACAAAAAACTATATATCTATATCTTTTGTGAATAAAGACAAAAACTTCCTTAACACAATATTAGAAAACAGAATTCAGTGCTATATAATAAGAATTGTACCCCATGACCAAGTGGGTCTTATTCTAGGTACACAGGCTTGTTCAATATTCAAAAACGAATAATGTAATATTTTCCCTGAAGCTCAGGAACAAGACAAGAATATCTATTCACATTCAGTGTAGTACTGGAAGTTCTAGCTAGTGCAGTAAGGCAAGAAAAGGAAATATAAGGCATATAGATTGGAAAGGAAGAAAGAAAATTTTCCATATGTGCAGACATCCTGATTGTCTATATTGGAAATACCAAGGAATCTACAAAATATGAACAGTACTTTTATATTGAATACTTCAACTGATGAAAGAAATCTAAGAAGATCTAAATATATGGACAGACATACCATGTTCACGGACTGAAAGACTCAACATAGTAAATATGTCAATTCTCCCTAAATTGGTATACAGGTTTAAGGCAATTCCTATAAAATCCCAGCAAAAATTTTTGTAGATATAGATTATTCTAAATTTATATAAAATGTCAAAAAACTAAGATAGCTACAACAATTTCAAAATGGAAGAATGAAGTAGGAGGAATCTTTCTACCTTATTTGAAGACTTATATAGCTACAGTGATAAAGACTGTGTGAGGTTGACAGAAGGACAGACAAATAGATCAATGAAACAGAAGAGAGTACCCATAAGTAGGTCCACACAAATACATCCAACTGATTTTTGACAAAGGTGCAAAAGCAATTTCAGTAGAGAAAGGATAGCCCTTTCAACAAATAGCTCTGGAACAATTGGGCATTCCCAAGCAAATATAGCCTGGACCTAAATTTCATACCTTATACAAAAACAACTCAAAATGAATCACGGACTTAAATGTAAAACATCAAACTATAAACCTTTAAAAAAGAAATCATCAGAAAAAATTTTGAGATCTAGAGCTAAGCAAAGAATTCTTAGACATGAAACCAAAAGCAGAATCCATCAAAGCAAAAATTGGTAAAATGGACTTCAAAATTTAAAAATTTGCTCTGTGAAAGAACCTATTAAGTGGATGAAAAAAATAAGCTAAAGACTGGGAAAAACATTTGCAGACCACAACCCCAAGAAAAAAAAACAGTATTTAGGATCTATAAGAACTCATAAACATCATCAATTAAAAATAATTTAGAAAATGGACAAAGGACATAAAAGGACATTTCACTGAATATGATGTCTGGATGGCAAATGAGCACATGAAATGAGGTCTGACATTATCAGCCATTAGCAATGGTAACTAAAACTACAATGCGATGTCACTACATACTTATTGGGATGGCTAAAATAGAAAGACAACCAAATTCTGGCAAGGATATGGAGAAAACTGGATCATTCATACATTGCTGGTGAGAATGTAAAATGGTACAGCTCTCCAGAAAACAAAACATGCAACTACCATATAATCCAGCAATTGCCCTCCTGGGCATTTATGCTGTAGAAATGAAAATTTAGCTTCCATAAAACCTGTAAACAAGTTTCTATAGCAGCTTTATTCATAACAACCCTAAACTGGAAAGAACTCAGGTGTCATTCGATGGGTGAATGGTTAAACAGACTCTGGTAAATCCATACCATGGAGTACTACTCAGAAATAAAAACAAACCACTAATACACACAACAGCTTAGATTAATCTATAGACAATTATGCTGAGTGGAAAAAGCCAATTCCAAAAGGTTGCACATTATATGATTCTACTGACATAACATTCTTGAAAAGACAAAACAACAAACATGAATAATAGGTTAGTGGTCACCACGATTTAAGGAGAGGTTGGGGACAGGACTGAAGTGGTTGTGCTTATGAAAGGGCCACACAGGGATCCTTATAGTGATGGAACTCTGTAACTTTGCTTTATCAATGTCAATATTCTGATTATGATGTCATAGTATAGATTTGCAAAAGGTTTCACTTGCCGAAAACTGCATAGAGGGCATGCAAGAACTCTCTGTGTTATTTCTTATAATTATATATTATCTTATATAATTATTTCTTAACAACTTCATATGAATCTATAACCATCTCAAATTTTTTTTAAAAAAAACCTTAGTCAACTCACTAAAAAAATGTGCATTTTTATGCTGATATAACCAGTTAATTTTAGTGAATCCACTAAATCTCATCTGCTGCTCTAATACAATTTTATTACTAAGAATATTCAATGTAGGATACTTTCCTATAAATTCAGAAACTACAAAAATCATGGACCCAAAAGATCCATTGACTTTTTTTTTTTTTTCGGTACGTGGGCCTCTCACTGTTGTGGCCTCTCCCGTTGCGGAGCACAGGCTCTGTACGCGCAGGCTCAGTGGCCATGGCTCACGGGCCCAGCCGCTCCGCGGCATGTGGGATCTTCCCAGACCGGGGCACGAACCCGTGTCCCCTACCTTGGCAGGCGGACTCTCAACCACTGCGCCACCAGGGAAGCCCCTCCATTGACTTTTATACCTTACTCATTTGATGGCATCTGATGCCTGGCTACTGTTCTCCCAAGAGTACTTTTTATATACTACTGTTTTCACTTTAGAATATGTTTAAATTTATATTTAGAATAAATAATACAGTAATATGGTGGGTATAGAGTGAAAAATATCTTCCCACTCTTTTTCCCCAGCACATCTAATCCCACCCCTATCTCTCTATAAGTCACCAAAGTCCTCCACAGATATTTAGTATATATTCAAGCTAATATGTATGTTCAGGCTAACATGTGTTTTCTTTCCACCTTCCCAGCCTTTTTCTTTTTACACCACTGTTACTATATACTATATGATACATAATTCTGCATCTTGGTTTTTCACTTTAAAAATCTTTAAAACCTTTTGCTCTCAATACAATAGTTTATTGTGTTTTTTTAAATGATCGTATGGGTATGTCATACATTACTGTGTTTTTTAAAATGATTGTATGAGTATGTCATATATCAGTCATTTCTGACACTTTGCTTCAGTGTTCAAGCAACTCACTTTGTATATCTGACATTTACATATCTGTAGAATAAATTCCTAGAAGCGGAACTGCTTGATCAAAAGTTATGTGCTTTTATAATTTTGGTAAATATTGACAAATGACCCTTTATCAAAGCTGTCTCAATTTGTACTACCACAAGCAAAGTATGAAAGTGCCTGGTTCCCTCTGCCTTCTTCAATACAGTGAGCAATATATTTTTTTAACATCTTTATTGGAGTATAATTGCTTTACAATGTCGTGTTAGTTGCTGCTACATAACAAAGTGAACCAGCTATATGTATACATATATCCCTATATCCCTTCTCTCTTGCATCTCCCTCCCACCCTCCCTATTCCACCCCTCTAGGTGGACACAAAGCACTGAACTGATCTCCCTGTGCTATGCAGCTGCTTCCCACTAGCTATCTATTTTACATTTGGTAATGTATATATGTCCATGCCACTCTCTCACTTCCTCCCAGCTTACCCTTCCCTCTCCCCGTCCTCAAGTCCATTCTCTACGTCGTCTGCGTCTTTATCAGTGAGTAATATTTTTGGTCTTTGCCAATCTGATAGGTGAAAAAGCTCCCAGGTTAAGCATTCTGTTCAAAGATAACAATCAATTAATCTTATGTGAAAGGATACCTTAGCGCGTCAATCACAAGGAAATAAACTGAACTTCGAGACTGGAAACAGCTCTCTCCTATATCAAGTGGTACCGTGCATTTAATACCACCCTGTAGCCCAGTCTCTAGGGCTTGCTGTTCACCAAGAAATATGAGACAATCATTACTGGTCAAAGTTAATGTATAAGCAGATAAATTTGTTTATTAAAAAAATTATTTACTCAATATATCCAGAAGAGTAGTTAGGACTTGTTTTAAGTTATAGGGCAAACTGGAAATAAATCTAAAGATGCCTGCTATGTAACCTTGAATGTTTTCACGCATCAGACTACACCCATGGATTTTTGTTAATAATGCAATCTGCTCAGAATCTATTGTAAAATAGACTCTGCATAGGAATATATTATTACAGCCAATCATGCATATGTATGCAGTAATAAAGGGGTTAACACACTCTCCAAAGGAAGTTGAGATGTAAATTGAGAAGTAAAAGCTTTCCGTGCTTTTGATCACCAACAGTCTCTTTCAGGTCTATCATTCTAAGTCAGTGATTTTTTAATTACCTGGATAATAACCCCAGAGTTCAAAGGAATGCAAAATTTTTACCAATTAAAACAAAAGTTTTGTCATGACAGGACAAGCATATTTTCTAACATGTACAAAATAAAATTTGAACTGTGATCACTGGGTAAACTAACGCTTATCAAGTTTAGGCTTTAGTAATTATTCTAACTTATTTTAAAATTTCAACTACTGACAACTAAGCATCTCACCTGACTATTGGTATCTTAAACAGCTATGATCCAATTTAAAAATTCTTTACTATTTGCTATGGTTTGAATGTTTGTGTCCTCCCCCCATCCCATATATGTTGAAATTCTAACCCCAAAGTGATTGTATTAGAAGTTGAGGCTTTGGGGGGTTAATATGAGATGCTAGAGAACTAACTAGCCCCTTTGACCACGTGAGAACACAGTTAGAAAACACCCTCTATGAACCAGGAAGCAGGCTCCCACCAGACACGGAATCTGCTGGCACCTTGATCTTGGACCAGCCTCCAGAAGTGTGAGAAATACATTTCTGTTCATTATAAGCCACCCAGTTTATGTAATTTGAGATAGTATTTCTTATTTACTTTATTAATTGGATAACAGAGCACTTATTTCCTAAAAACATATGTGAACATCTTGCTTAACGCCATTAAAATACAATATCTTGAGTTACATATATTGGAATATAAAGTAATTCTTGAATCAAATATATAACGTGCAATCAGAAAAAGAAAACTTGTCAACAAATGATGACATTCTCTTCCTTTCACAACAACATTAATTCCTATCTTTCTGCAAAAAAAGAATATACTGAATTTTCTTTTCATTTGGAGGAAAATGGTCAATGAATTCAGTAATATATTGATAATATATTTTAAGCTAACAAATATACATGGATCGCTGGTCATGTAAGACACAAAGCCCACTCATTTTCGCAAAAATAAAATAGACAATTTTGATGGTTGAATACTCCGAATTTAATGAGAGAAATACACACACTCTTCGGTCCATCATCAAGTATTTATTAAATACCTACTACAAGTCAAATCCAATACTATGCGTTGAAGACAGAAGCAGGAGTGTATCTCAGCAGCATTCTTGCAGAACTGAGGCTGGGTGGGGTAAGGAGCTCTTCACGGGGTTGTTCGTCAGAGAATGATATTTCTTAAAGCAAACACATTGTTCCCTGTGTTTCGGGAAAGCAACCAGGCAATGACAGGTATAAAACAGCTTTAAAAACGGGGAGACGAGAAGCCCAAATGTAGCACAGAACGCAAACGCTTCGGTCCTCTTGTGTTTCTGGGCAGTGGACCAAACATACGGTGCAGACTGAGACTGGGTCTACCTTTAAGACCTGGAGGGGAAACGGCCGGCCTAGGGGAAACGGTCGCAGTTCATTTGCATAAGCACCCAAACACTGCTGACGTCACGGCGCCCGAGTGCGGACCCCGCCCCTTCTTACTCCACTGTTTCCCCGCTAGGGAAGAGAACGGAAAGCGGAAAGAAGAGCTCAGCACCGGAGAGCGCGAACCTGTGGGCTTCCCTCTCCGCGAACGAGCGGCAAACGCCGCTTTTCCGCTTAACGGAAATGCATTCCAGCCACTGCGGCCTCTGAGACCGGGTAGGTCATAACTGTCCCCAGGACAGCTCGAGCGTTTTTAATCCATTCGTATTTATAAGGCTCGTTACTGACTGAAACTCTACCCCTATACTCAAAACGGTCCTCTACCCAGGCCACGCACAAACGAGCCGAGTTCATGAAACGTAGAAACGGTCTCCCATCATCTCCTTAAAATCCCGGCGCCAACACCCTCACCACCACATCCTCAAATCCCTGGATGCGCAGAAACACACAGGCTGTGCTTTCTCCGAGAGCCGCGTGCCTTGTGCGGGAGAAAGGCCCACTTCAGGACCATTTAACGCAGGATACCTCAGGCAAAAGGGAACTGGGGTCACGTGAAAACACACCGCCTTGGGCAGTCGCCTTCGGCAGTTGCAAAAGCAACCAGAAGCGAACGAGGAATGAGGTAGGCTCTTCTCCCCGCCCCACCCTAACCTGTACGAGGATCAGCTTCCAACTCACCGAGAGCCCTGGAAGCGTCTCGCTCCGTCCCGACCCTGGCAACTTTCCGACTTGCCTCAGGCGGACCCCGCCCTTCGGCCAACCCTGACTGGACTTGGAAACGACTAGTCTTTCGGGGATGCTGTGGTCTCGGCAGGAAGGAAGAAGGATGGCGGCACGTTTCGGCCCATGTGCTACCCGTTACACACCGCTTCTAGGCCCCCCGATTGTGCACAGGTGCAGGACGCAGAGCCCGAAGGGTCGCCCGCTGAGCCCAGCTTCGCCCTCCTGGGGCTCTGGAGCCGCCCTACCTCCCCTCACCCCCGGACACAGCCTGAGCCCTTCCCGGGATCCATCCATCAATTCCGCTCCCTTCCCCGGCCCCGAGCTCCAGGGTGCCTCACGGTGAGCCCCACCCTACCTACACCGTGTCCTTAGCGGTAGAAGCGTGTCCTCACCGTCAGGGTGTCTTGGCCGGCGCCTCTTGCTGTGTCCACGTCCCGACAGTAGCAGCAGTGGCCAAGGGGTCGGGTCCAGGTGACTGACCGAGGCCGCGGGGAGCTGTCTGAAGAGAAGCAGCTGCTGAGGGCGGGCGGGCCCTGGGGCAGGGTGCAGGGGGTCTCTGCCCTGCGGGCTGGCAGGGGACTACTTCTGAGCGCCTGTGTGTCCGCCAGGCGAAGAGCACGAGATGCAGGCGCGCGGGTGCGTGCGCGCGCGGGTGTGTGTCAGTGTGTGAGTGAGGGTGTGACGGAGGCGCCCACGTGCCCGGCCCGCCAGAGCTGCGGCCGCCAACAGGCTGCGGGGGAGGGGAGGCTGCGGGCGCCTGGGGGACGTGAGCCAGGTCTCCAGGCCCGGCGCCGCACCTCCCCGCCCCGCCGCCACTTGACGCAGAGGCCGCTGCGGTTGCCTCGCTGCGTCCTCCCTGCTCTCCCGGCGGGGGACGGGAGGGACTCCGGGAAGCCGGCTTCAGAGCAAAACAAAACAAATCCCCCCGCGCCATCCCGTACTCCCCCAACCTACGCAACCGAAAGGATGGGCATCACTTGCCCGCCCCCACCACTGCCACCCCGCCTTTGTCCCAGCCGGGATAACAATAGAAATGGTCCTACCTTACACCCTTTGAATATTTTCCGAACGTCGGGGGACCGAACTGGAAGCAGTGAATGACCCAAAGAACACTCTTCCCTAGCTTTCTTTCCCAGCCTGCCATTTACATCTCTCGCAAAAGGAAAGCACTCTGGGCATTTGCTTCTCCATCAAACGGTGGCCTGATAGCGCTCAGTGATTCTGGCCAAATGATGAAAGGCTCTTTTAAGGAGCCAGTCCTCACCCTATGTTGGTCCCTTAGCATCCCACTCGTCTCCAAGGGGTCTTATTACAAAATGAAGCCTGACTCACCTCTTGTAGCAATGAAGACATACTCATTAAGCCACGTGGAGAATTCCTTAAAATATACATCACGGAGCACAAAAGCTTAGCCTACTTTTGAAAATGGCTGAATCTTCCCCCAAACAGGGCATATGCTCTAGAGATTAAATTTTATGTCCTTGAAACTTTAAAAGAAATGCAAAATGAACGTAAAATATATTATAGCAGAAAGGTTTAGTGACTTGGTGAAGGACATTTTCACTTCTAGATGATTGATATTACCATTAAAAAAATACCTTTGTGCACTTTTAGGCCTTTCAACAATCCCTCAGATTTTGACGGTTTGTATCCAATTAAGACTGAATTAAATAATAAGGCCATTGCAGACAGGTTTTTCATGCAGTGAAAAATCTCCTGGAAAGAAATCACAAGACCTAAATTTCAGGTCAGAACATTGCTACTAATCCCCAGCTTTTAATGCAGCCAAGAGAGCTTTTTCTCAGTCTCTTCCAAACCCACCTTAAAAAAAAATGTTTTTAAGAAAAAATTAAATTAGATTTAATCCTCTGGATGCCCTTCTCCTGGCATGGGTAAATAAATAGTCTGATAGACTATTTATCAGGAAAAAGCTAAAAACAGTTACAATTTATCAGGAAAAGCTAAAAACAGTTACAATAAAAGTCTTACAGAACATCTTGTCTAATTTACTTTTACTTCACATATTTGTGACAGGCAAATATTTATGTTAATATATATCATTTTATATATATTGAAATTGAAACATAGTACAAATAATAGCAATAACAACTGAGGAGAATTTAAGAAAATAAGTAGAGCTCTGTCCTCCATAATCAGGATTAGGCTTATCTGTAGGAAACCAAGTTTTCTGTATGCTTGCAGGAATTGTTTATAGTAGTACCAGGAAGGCCTTCTGGCCTACCAGTATTCCCCCCTCACACTTTTTCACTGATGTTTAACACCTGTCTCAAATGCATGTACAAAGGTACAAGTGACAAATATTTGTGGAGTAATGCCCTCAAAAATGATCGATACAATTTATGTCTTGATGCCAATGAGGAAAAATAAGATAAAGTAGCTACTGAGTTTCCCCCTAAGCACCTGGGGCTTTAAAATCGTTTATTTAATCTTATCAACTAATCAGTGATGTGATTTTCCTAAGTTAGAGATTAGATAGAGGTGATACCCAGAAAAAAAAAATGCAGGACTTCCCTGGTGGTGCAGTGGTTAAGAATCCACCCGCTGATGCAGGGGACATGGGTTCAAGCCCTGGTCCGGGAAGATCCCATATGATGCAGAGCAACTAAGTCCATACGCCACAACTACCGAGCCCGCCTACCACAACTACTGAAGCCCGCACGCCTAGTACCGGTGCTCTGCAACAAGAGAAGCCACTGCAATGAGAAGCCATGGCACTGCAACGAAGAGTAGCCTCCACTACATGCAACTAGAGAAAGTCCATGCGCAGCAACAAAGATGCAGTGCAACCAAAAATAAATAAATAAGTAAAAATTAAATTAAGTTAAAAATTTTTAAAAAAAGAACAGAAAAGGAAAAAAATTGCAAACAGTCACACAGTGACATTCAATGGCAGAATGGAGATTTAAACCCAGATCTGGCTGGCTTTTTTTTTTTTTCTCTATGCATTTTTGTAAGCCTTTAATGGATGTATAGATTTTAACAGATGGAAAGTGTAGAATTACCACCAGGACTAGGCACCTTAGAAGATAAGAAGTGGAGGAGGGTTGCAAAGGTCCTAAAAGGAGATCCTGGGTAATTCCAGTCATGGAGGTGAACAGTACCGTTTAAAATTTTTAACAACCAAATCTTTCAAAGATTGACTGTTCAACTGCTAACATCTTTTAGCTAGCAATTATTGAGTGTTTTCTCTGTCACACGGTAGGAAAATGGCCACCATGTGGTGGTGTTGGTGCAGCGGGAGGAGGCAGCACACAGAAGGGAAGAGCAGAACTTGGAAGAAGATTTCTCCCTACAGGTAAAGGTAGACCCATCCTTATGCCCACGCTGTACTGATGTGCACTTACATATCAACAAGTATTGATGTGATGCTGAGTATGTGCCTTTGCATTGTGTGGAATAATCCATATGCTTGATTTTTCTTAACGCTTACACCAACCCTATGAGGTAGGTACACTGCAGAAGAAAAACCTGAGGCTTTGGTTGTCTAAATTCACACAGTCAGGAGGCATCTGTTAGATACAGTAAATAAATACCTGCCTGTATCTAAATCACCTTCTGAATTTGACACCTACTTTTAAGCAATCAACATTATACTTCTCATTTAAAAAAAAAAAATAATAGAAGGGCTGAAAGAGAAAGTAAGTGAGTGTTCCCTTAAGTGTGTGTGGGGTGTGTGTGGTGGGAGGAATCTTGACTTGCCAAGACTTTCTACCATAGTATTTTTTAAAACCAAATCCCTCAAAATGACAGTATTATGCAAAAACGCCCAGAGTTCAGAAAAACAATTCAAAGATTCTTTTAAAAAGGTTTAAATGCATGATGCTAAAGGAAAATATTGAAATCATTTCACATCATGAGATAATATTAATTCATGTTCAAAATTCTGCCTTTTGGCACTTCTGCATGCCAATTAACACAGGAACAGTTGTTTAATTAATCATTTAATTAAAATTTTAATAATTTAGAAGTCTTTCCAGTTCAAAGGATCCCATGCATTGTCTGGCTATTGATGAGTAGGATCTTAATAGCAACTCAAACCAATAAGCCTTTTTATGGCTTAACTAAGGATGTAAGAGGTGTCCCACAAGACAGTGCAAAGGATGCAGCTCTCATAAGATCCAGAAATTTCACTCCCAAGGATAGTCTGAGAAAGTAAAGTTCTTCATTATACAAGTGGAAACAATTCAAAGGAAAATATTGAAATCAATTCACATCATGAGATTATATTAATTCATTTTCCTATTGTTGGGGAGGAAGAAATTTTTCTCTACCCTTCTAGGTTCTTCTGGCTGGTCTAATAATTAAATAGACATGAGATCGATTAACAAGAGAAAATCGAACAAATTTTAATAACATGTATACATGAGCGAGACCCAGGAAAACTGAGTAACTTACCAAAATGGCCCAAGCCCTCACCTTAAGTACCATCCTCAGTTAAAGGCAAAAGAGGATGTTGAGGATGCTGAGAGTCATTATGGGAGGTGACCAGGAAAAGCACAGTAAACAAGGGTGATTGTGATGCATATTTAAGTCTTTGCCTTCTCCACTGATAAGAGTTTCTAGAGATTTGGTCATCTTCCTCTTCCATAGACAGAGCCGGGAGACACACATACAAATGGAGATGTCCCTCATAAATGTAAATGTTTCCTACAAAAGGGCAACTCCTAGTGGTTTTTAGAGCCCTTTCCATGTCTGCTGTTTCTCAGGGGGAAAAAAAATTATTTTTAGACAGCTTAAATTCACTAAAAATATGACAAAGAGACCTGTTTTAGGGTGGCAAATTCTGCTTCCCGACACCATAATATTCAGCATATTGTGGAGATTCTATTTTTCATTCCAGTAAAAATTTTTATTATATTACCCTCCATACCAAATGTTATGTTATATAAACAAATGTTATTTGATACATAGTCTCAAAATGTTTCTAAAATAAAGTCTGCGCAATCCCAAAATCCCTAGTGAATATTCTGTTGATCCTGTATATTCATGACTGATGAAGGACTGAGAGGTAAAAGCAAGGCAATTAACCATGTTGTCTGATCTCTGTATAAGCAGACAATGGGTTAACTGAATAGATAGATGTCAAAGCAATCAAATCAAATTTTTAAACAATTGACTAAGATAGCGAAGCATTCAAAACAGTAGACAAGGATCAAATCTGCCAGTGTTTCTGCATTTTGTAGATAAAGCCATAATGGCTCTGATACGTGAAAATACGAACAAAAGTGATAACTTTTTAAAATTTTTTGGCTGAGCCACGCAGCATGTGGTATCTTAGTTCCCACGTCCCCTGCAGTGGAAGTGCCCAGTCTTAACCACTGGACCGCCAGGGAAGTCCCTTAAGTTACTTTTTAATTATAAATTTCTTTTATATAATAATAGATTATGCTTCTAAAATACTTTATATATGTGGACAAAGAACATCACCTGCCATTTTAGTAAACAAAGAATATTGCCTGCTAATACAGTAAACAACATGTTACCCACCATCAAGCCATCAGCCACTGCAGCAGCTCCCCAAGTGGTGCACCCTGAGGGGAATTCAGGATGGAGAAAAACTGGAAACATTCTGTGCTAGATACTGGCTCTAGTAGTTAAGATGCATATCTGAGGAATAATTTCAATGATCCCAGACTCCTGCATCCTCCCATACTTAGAAAAGCACTAAAATCATTCACTTGAGATGTCTGTATTTTGTGATTAGCAGTAATCTTTTGATGTTTGACTACATGGTTTTTTTTCAGCAAAAACTCCTCTATATTATGGCTCCTCCCTTACCCCTTTGAAACAGTTTTTCAGTGCTATCTGAGAGGTGTCTCCCAGGCTATAGTGCTCTGTATGGTCCCTGAATAAAACATAACTCACAATTTTTAGGTTGTGCATTTTTCTTCAGTTGACATATATGTCAGGTACTGTGCCCAAGCATTAATCTGGGTCTACAGCTATGTAGAGACGTAAAGACAAAACGTTTTATAGTATTTGTTTTGCATGTCATGCCTTTTCTGCTTTTTCTTTGATTCATTTCAAAATCTCATTACCGATTTATTCAAGTTCCATAGACTCCATAATCTAATCTAAATTCTAAATTATTATTTTAATACAACAGTGATACCTACTCATTGAATAAATGTCAAAGTATGAACTTGTACATGGTAAGAAGTTAAAAAGTTAAAGTCCCTGTGTTTAAGTTTCTTTGCCTTTCTGTCAATTCTACAAGCTAATATTTAATAGTTAAATATTGTTAACTATTTTATATGTATTCTTACAAAGTTTCCTTTCCTTGTCTCGCTCTCTCTTCCTCTCTCTATATATATGTCTATATATACATACAATATACAAATATATAGTTTTGTTTGTTTTTATTAGTGTTGTTGTTTTATAAAATGTTACAAATGACTGCTTTTCTCATTGAAGCATAACCAGAACGACTCAAGAAAACTAGGTTGATACTGGGATTCTATTAAATTAAGATGATAGTTAAGTACTTAGGGCACCTATAGGCCTTCTAGGATGCAATCAGTGGTTGTCTTTTATAAAAGTAAATGCCTACAGTTTTCTTCTGAAGTCTTAGCAACCCCTTATCCATCTTCTTTATAAATGTTAATGGCTTTAGGGTTCTGTCCTTGGTCCTTATATCTTTTTTCTTTCCATACTCTCCCTGGGTGATTTCATTCACCTACATTTTCTTTCATGTTTGATTCAAATAATGGTGATATTAAAATATTTAATTTTATGTAAATAATAATCTATAATTGGCACTGACCAAAGGAAATTGATCATAGAGAAAGCCAGGGTTCCATGAAGGGAGCAAGGGTGACTGAAGTAGCAGAAAGGAGGCACTTGGGGGACTCAGGGCACAAGTATTTCTCCAGAAGTAAAAAATATTTCAATTTTCCTTCAACTGATACAGCTGAATAATGTGGGATAAGTTAAAATTATTCTGTACATTGAAGTGGTTTTTTGGACAAATACTATTTGTTATGTTAAAGCAATTCCTTTTCATTACTAAGTTTTTGAATCATGAATTATTTCATTCAACAAATATTTATTGAGCACATACTAAATAGCAGGCACAGTTCTAGGTGCTTGAAATACATCAGTAACCAAAACAGACAAAGATCTCTGCTGTCATAGAATTTAAACTTTAGTGGGATGGGAAGAAGGAAGGCAAACAATTCACAATAAACATAATAAATAATTAAATCATATGGTATGTTAGAAAGTAAGTGCTATATAATAAAAAAGAGAACCTAAACCAGGCTAAGGGAGTTCAGAGGGTCAGGGGAAGGAGAGTCGATTTCAGTTTTAAGTAGAGTGGTCAGGATAGGCCTCACTGGAGTTTTCTGGAGCAAGCACTTGAAGGACTTGCAGGTGTTCGCATTGTGAATGTTGGGAGGTGGGTGTGTTCCAGGCAGAGGAGTCAGTCAGTGAAAAGACACTAAGAGAAGTTCACCTGGCATGTTTGAGGAAAAGAGAGGAGACCCAGATATATCAAATGCCTGTATTACTTTATAAAGTCAAGCTTATGTTTTTTAAACTTTAAATTGTTATATAAAATTTATACTCATAGATTTTCTGTTGTTTATCCATGCTTGCATTCCTGGTATAAATTTTTTCTTGACTATGATATAATATTATTCTCTGTATAAATTGATGGATCCAACTTTTTCATATTTTATTTAGAGTTTTTTTAGTCTAAATACATAAAATAATTTATCTGTGATTTGTTTATATTCCCCTCACAAAATTGTTTCTCAAGGTTATTCTAGCATCATAAAATGATCCATAGTTTACACTCCTATTCTAGTCTCTCAAATACTCTTTTATAAGATAAAAACAGTTTACTACTTGCCTGGGACATTGAGAAAATTAGGAAGGGGATGGTAGATAGAGATACTTTATTATTAATTCAATTTTTCTGTTTGTCTATTTAAGTTAACTCTTTTGTTGACACTATATGCATTTTTAAAGTTTTTCCAATTGTATTGAGAAATTATTGGCATATATCTCTGTATAAGTTTAAGGCATACAGCATGATGGTTTCATTTACATATATTGTGAAATGATTACCACAATAGGTTCAGCTAACATCCATCTTCTCATATAGATAACAATAAAAAGAAAAGAGTAAAAGAAAAGAATTCTCCTTGTGATGAGCACTCTTAGGATTTACTCTCCTAACAACTTTTCTATATCTCATACAGCAGTGTTAGGTGTAGTCATCATGTTGTACCTTACATTCCCTAGTGCTTATTTGTCTTCTAACTCCAAGTTTGTACCATGTGACCACCTTCCTCCAACTCCCTGCAGCACACTTGCCTCTGATAAGCACAAGTCTGATCTCTTTTTCCATGTGTTGGGTTTTGGTTTTTGTTTTTAGATCCCACATACAAGTGAGGTCATACAGTCTTTCTCTGTCTGATTTATTGCACTTAGCATAATGCCTTCAAGGTCTATCCATGTTGTTGCAAATGGCAAAATTTCAGTTTTTTATGGTTGAGTAATATAGCATCATATATTACTCAACCATAATTAATATGCTTTGACTTCTTTTATGTGCTTACTACAGGATTTTCCCATGGGGTTATCGTGAGGTTTACATAAAATATCTTAAACTTTTAATGCCCTGTTTTAAAATGATAACAATTTAACTTCAATAGAATTTGTACACTTTACACTTTTAGTTGGTTTCCTCTTCACATTTTAGGTTATTGCTGTTACAATTTACATTTTTTATTGTTTTTTAATTGTGTAACTAATAACAAGTTATTGTATTTATGGCTATTTTAGCCACACTCATTTTTTTTTTAAATGAGAGTTGTAAGTTATGCATCACAGGGTCTGTACAGCTTACTGTTTCAGGACCTGAATCAGGCCTGAGGTTGCATTGAATTCCCTGGTCCAGTGAGGTCACCGGTTTTGCTCTGCAGATGGGGGAAGCCACTGGCTGTGTTCTCTTTCAAGCGCCACTGTATGTAGGGCTATCGAATGGGCTATATGGCTTCCCTGGTTGGACAGGCTGAAGGCTACATTCAGAGATGAGTGGGGCTATGAATTAGGTGCCCTGCTGAGGCACAGTTGGAGAAGCGTCTCTAAAACTGGTAATGCTCTCTGTTGTCTTTAGTCAAGCCAACCCACCCCTCAAGCTCCCTGGCCAAACAGGGCCACTAGCATTGTTCCACAAACTGTCAGCTCTGTCTGCTCTGCTCTTATCTTGAGCACTGCTGGGCTGCACAGCTTTCAGGTGTTTTCACCAGCCTTTCTCTCAGATGGGGCCAGAAGATACTCTCCACAGCGGGTGAGGCTGTTTCTTGGCCCCCTTGCCTGGGTAGGAGTGGGAGGGCCACTGCAGGCTACACAATTCCCTAAACAGTTTCTCCAGTTTAGAGGGGCCAGAAGCTACCCTCAGCTTTGGCTACAAATGAATCCCCCGCCTAAGCGTACACTGAAAGCCTCCACGTCTAGCACTGCCTTTCCTTTTCGGGTGATTAGCTTTGTCCACCCACCTCTTGGCTTGAGTGCCGCTGGGCCACACAGCTTCCAGGAGTTGTCACCAGTCCTTCTGGTCAGATGGGACTGGGAAGCGCTCTCCAGAGGGGATGGGATTGTGACTCAGCACCTTGCCTGGGGGTGAGCGAACCAGGTTCTGGGTCTGACAAAACTCCTTGTTTGAGGATCCAAATCAGGTAGATCTGCACCCCACTGAGTTCCTCCAGAGCATACCCCTGATTAGTTCTGCAGATGAGCAAAGCCACTGGTTGGAATTACTACTTGGGCACTGCAGGTATGAACTCAGTCTGCCAAGATCCCCGTGATGGTTTTTGCAAGCCTTCTTTGTCACTGTCAGATTCCCAGCGACTGAGCCCTGCAAATTCTTAGTGTGAGGTCAGAGCAGGGGCTTCTGCAAAGTGACCCACAATGGGGAGGGGGGGAGCTGCTTGTACCTCCTGGATTCTCTTCTTCCACTGGATGAACCAGTGGCTCAGGGAAGACCTCTCTGTGTGATGCTGTGCTGTCCTGGGGGAGGGGAAGTGCAGTCAACATGTAACTGCTTCTGTTACCCTTGTAATGCAGTCTTTCTTCGTCTCTGGGGGTGGGGGGTTACTTCAGCCTCACTCTCTTACCCTAGGATTCTTTCAGTGGTGTCTTGTTCTTGAATAGATGTTAGTTGTTCTTCTTGTAAAGGTAAGTGAAGTCAGGAATGACTTATGTTGCCATCTCAGTGTCATCATTCTCCTAAGTTAACTGTTTCTTATTGAGTAAATTTTGGTAATTCATTTCTTTTAAATTTTTCTAATTTTTTAGTGTGTTGCAATAAGTTTGTTAGTATTATTTTTAATTTAAAAATTTAGATTATACTTGTAGATATAAGTACTTCTCCATAATATTGTGTGTTTCAACCTTTTCTCTCTCTTTTCTAATCAGTTTTGCTAAACATTTGTCTACTAGTCCTTTCAAAGAATCAACTTTTGATATTGTTGGCGATGTACTTTTTGCTTTTTTGTGAAGTTTCTTTTCCCACATTATTTATATATTTCTTCTACTTGTTTTTTTTTTCTAGCTTTTGGGTTTGAACAACTACGATTATATTTTAGTTTGTAAATTGCTTCAAGATTATAATTTACTCTGTAAGTACAGCTGTAGTAGCAAACTACTAACAACCTCAGTCTCAAGCAATATAACAGGTAGAGAGTCCCAAGCTCACAGGGAATTCCAAGAAACCACTGCATTAGCTGTGTGACCTTCTGAGAGTTGTGACTTCCATTTTACTCTGTCTTCCGAATTACATACATGTCCCTCTTATTGGCAAACTCTAAGAATCTACAAGGAAAGAGATTCTTGGAAATGCAGTGCTCACCCTTACAAGGAAGCAGTCATGATAGCATATTGAAAACAGCCAATCCAGCGCATAGCATTCCTATCCATAACTGAATTTTTTATGAGTTCCTTTGTGTATGTGTGATATTTTCATTACATTTATTATTATGGTTACACTGATTATACAAAATGAATTGGGAAGATTTCATATTTTACTAAATTTTTGGCTAGTATGAATATATCTCCTTGGACATATCTCTTCTTTGAAAGATTGAAATGAATTAGCTTGTAAAGCTATCCGGGCCCAATAATCTTTCAGAGGTAGTTCTTTCACATTATTTCCAAGAGCTTTTAAAAATTCTTCCTATCTAGGTTTTCTTCTTCATCTTTATTTGCTTTGGAAAAAAATTTTTTTCAGAGACTATTTTTTATTTTAACAAAATTTTAAACCAGGGTTGTGCATACTAAAGCTGTATTTATAGAATACTTTAAAAATCTGTTTTCTAGCTATGCTTGTAATAAACAGCCTTGCTGCACAACTAACCATCCAATAATCTCAGTTGCTCACAACAGCCTTTATTTCTCACTCATAATACACTTCAGCAATTGCAGTTTGCTCCAGTCTACTTGACTCTGTTTGACTTTGTTCCATGTGTCTTCTCATTCTGGGACCTTGCCTGAAGGAGCAAACCTTATATGGAACACACCTATTCTGTTAGAAAAAGGGAAGACAGGAGGCCAACGCAATTGAAAATAAAACTTCTGTTTAGATGTGGTGTGTGTCACATCATTTACTTTTCATTGTCCAAAACAAATCAGACCCAGGTGTGGTTCTTCTTGATCTGAAGATCTGGAGGAGGAGAGGTGGGAACCCAACCTTCCACACATGCCCACAACACAAATCCAATGTATAATGGTGGAATAGGAAGAAGACAACTATAATAAACAATGCCATTCAGAGCAGTCAGTCGTCCAAAGCACTTCTGAGATCTCACTGAGCTAACTTGTAATGTGTTCATGTGCTCAGTGAGGAAATGTTAGTTAGAGGCCATAGTTCTCCTTAAAAGTAATGCCCTTGTCATTTGTTCTCCATGGCTTCTGAGTCCCCCCACTCTTTAATTAATGTTTCCTTTTTCAGTATCACCCTTGGCCGCATATGAAATGGAAATTTTGGTGCCTAAAACTGTTTGTCAGTTTAATCAGACTGGTGGTACTTAAAAAATTATTTGCTTCCAATCCATTCTGTGTATTAATAGGCACACATGCACAATTCTTTTCAAGACATGCCTTTTCTTTAGATTTAATCATAGGTACTTTGAGCTTATCAGATACCTGTGAGATTATGCTTTTGGTCTCTTTCCCCAGAGATATGTTGTCCAACTTAAAGGATCTGATGGGGGACTGGCAAATTAATTAAATCTGAGTTTAAAACAAAAGATGTGGTGGCCATGCCCTCACTTTGTTCACTGAAGTTGCTCAAAACATTTTTTTGTTTTGTTGCTCCCATTTACCAATTAGAGAAGGGAAAATAATATATCTCTAAATCCTGCAAGTTCTGGAATTTCTGAGCTTTTTTTCTTTTCTTTTCTTTTTTTTTTTTTTTTGTCTCTTCTTGAAAATGAGCCAGCTTTCTCCTAACTCATCTCCTCCTTGGCACACCCCTTATAAAATGCAGCTAATACCAACAAACACATACTAATAACATTCTATTTAAAAAAAACCTCTCCCAGAACCACAGGTTCATTAGATTCAGTATCTGTTTTTTAAATGATTTCAGGTGACAGTTTTATCAAATATTTCACCACTGTATAATGTCGGTTGCCATTTTCCAGTCTCTACTAACATTTTACTCTTCATCCACTATCTGATCCCAAGCTAATGCCGTATGTGTTAGTTTTGTGTTGCTGTTGTTGATGGCGGTTTTTTTTAAATGACAGAACCCACTTGTGTCAATTTCCCTATTAGTTAGACTTGTATCATAACAAGCATGTTTCATGTAGCTTCTCATTCCAGAAGCCAGACTGAAGGAGCAGATCCTATGCAGAACATTTTCAAAGCAAAGTGAAAGGGCAAGAATATGAATCAAACCAAACAATCATATTTAAAACTGTTTTTCAGACATGGAGAATGGTTTACTTTGTGAAAGACCCAGCCCTTAAACTTATTTATATATTCTGCTGATTTTTTTCTATTTCTTAATTTGCTAAATTTGGTTTCAACTCTTATAGTCTTCTGCATGTATCAATTTGCTTTGTTTTTCTATTTCTAGCTTTTTAGATTAATGCTCAATTAATATTTCCCCCTTTTTTGAATAAGAAAAGGACCTCACTAGTTACAAAGTGATGCTGTATTCAGCCTCTGTCCTATTGTTGCTCCTCAGTGTTAGAGATTTTCCCCAGTGGCTCCTCAGCTTTCTGAAAGTTGCTGTCTGTTTTCTGTATGACTTCCAGTCCAGCTGCTTTCAAATTTGTACTGTTTCACAGTGTTAAAAAAAAAAGAGAGTGATAAGCTCTATCCCTGTTCATTGAGGACTTTACTCCTTGCTCTACAAATTAGAGTGTATTTAAGATGTTCTAAAAAGGTATACCTTTATTATTTTGAAGTGATACAACATTTTCAAAGAGAGAATATTCTTTGTGTCTCCCTTCATTATATCTAGTTAAAATTCTTGAGTTTTTTTTAAAAGCATCTTTCTTTAGTTTCAATTCATATCCAGAAACTCCCTCTTTGAGATTCCCTTTGATAATTGCAGTGGGATTCAAAAAGGAGGAGTTAATTGCCTGTGTTCACATCATTATCTACCCAGGAATCTTCCCTTGAGAATACTCTATACATGGATAGTATATGGCAGGATTTGAGCTATGTGTAATATATTGATGTTTTTGGGAGGCAGAGTCTTCACTGGTTGGGTTGGGTGATACAAATATGCAGTGTTGGAAGTGAAAGAAGTTAAAAAATGTAAAGAGAACGCCCTAATGTTGCAGTGAAATTGGAAGTATCAGAATTAGCTCATTTTAAAAATGTATAATTTAAATATATATACATATGAAATTCCACTGAAAGGGCCTAGAAGCAAAGACACACATAGCAATGAGCACATCTAGAAGTAAGGTCTCAGTTTCTAAATATCATTCTGCACTGAAAAGAATCAGTGTTTCTGAAATGGCTAAACCTAGGTCTGAGACAAAGAAAATACAAGATGAGCTTGGAAATATCTTGTGCCAGAAGTGATCAAAAAGAGATAGGGACATAGCAAAAGGAAATAGCTAGCTTGAAAGCTTTCCAATTTGCTAAATATGGGGAATTTCAAACTTGAAAATTAAGAATGAAAGTAATGTAGTAATATAGTATAACAGTAAATAGAATAAGGATACATATGTCCATACTCATAATAAATAAAGCAATAAATATGAAAGAAGAAAAAGATCTTTCTTATAGTAAAAGGCCAAATATTGAATGTACATGGAATGGGGATTTATAAAATTACCATCTTGCAAATAGCAGAGTAGTAATTAATTTGAGTAAGATAATCTATGGTTTCTAAAACTAGTAGTTAAATTTTTTTCCAGTACTTGTTATGAAAAATTTCAAACATACAGAAAAGTTTCAGGAATTTTCTAGTGAATGCTTATATACTCACCATTTAGATTCAACCATTAACATTTTACTACCCTTGTTTTATCACAGATCAACACCTTTCCACCATTCTACTTGTCATAAATCCATCTTATTTTATTGAAGCATTTCAAAACAAATTTTATACATCCGTGCATTTTCCCCCTAAACACTTCAGCATACATATAATTCATTAGAATTCAATGTATATTTATAGTTCTTTTTTTTTCTTTTGAGGTAAAATTTACATAAAATAAAATTAACAAGTCTTAGATATATCATTTGATGAGTTTTGAAACAATTGTGTAACCCAACCACCTGCCAAGGTACAAAACGTTACCAGAGGGCTTCCCTGGTGGCGCAGTGGTTGAGAGTCTGCCTGTCGATGCAGGGGACACGGGTTCGTGCCCCGGTCCGGGAAGATCCCACATGCCACGGAGCGGCTGGGCCCGTGAGCCATGGCCGCTGAGCCTGCGCGTCCGGAGCCTGTGCTCCGCAACGGGAGAGGCCACAACAGTGAGAGGCCCGTGTACCGCAAAAAAAAAAGACGTTACCAGAAAACATCACTCCAGAAAATTGCCTCTTCCCAGGTAATACCTATATCACCCCTCCAAGGCAACCATTGTTCTATTTTCTCCAGCATACATCAGTTTTTACTTCTCTAAAACTTTATACGAATTAAATCATACAGTAGTACTCTTTTATTAAGACTTCTTTCACTCAGAATAATACTTTTAAAATTCATCCATGTTAGAGGAGTAGTTCATTTCTTTTTATTACTGAAGAGTATTCTTTTGTATGAATATAAGTATACAATCATTATCCATACTCCTACTGATAGATACTTAGGCTATTTCTAGTTTTGACTATTACGGATACATTTGCTATAAACATTCTTTCACATTTATTTTTATTGACGTATCTTTTCATTTCTCTTGGGTAAATTTTTAGGAATAGTATTTCTGCACCACATAGTAGGCATATACTTAGTTTTATAGGAAACTGAATAACATTTTTCAAAGGGATCTGGTGTCAAAGTCTGTGCTCTTAACTACTATGCTGTACAGTTGAAATGGGACTTGCAGGAAAAATAGGATTTTCCACATAGAAAATTGAGGGAAAGATATTTCCGATAAAGAAAGCAAAGCGTACACTCGTGAAGTTTATTTATGAGAGGGAATTGAAGCATGTGTTTGATGAGATTTCGAAGGTAATTAAGTTATGTCCTGGAGATCTGCTTGATCACAATGATAAAGATTTATGGCTTAATGCCATAAAAGATGGTAACTCATAGGAGTTTGGGGAGGGAGGAAGAAATCATTCGTTCATTCATTGATTCATTCTCTACAGTAAACATTTGCTGAATACTAAGCATGTTCAAACACCTCAGTGATCTTTGTGGTGTTTTAAGAAGATGTGCTAAAGTTTTGAGACAGCACGATGTCAGGAAAGGAAAGAACATCTTCGAGAAACACTGAAAAGACAATTCCAAAGGATTTTTTAGTTAATTGAATTTATCTTCCTGAAAGAGAGTAAGAACTTAACAGTAGTCAAAGCCTGAATAATTGGGGGATTTCTATTGCTTTTAACCACAATAAGGAAGTTAAAAGACAATCAAGTTAGGGTTACGAAGCGGGAAGCAGAACGTTTTTGAAGGCACACTTTCTAGGGAACCCAGTACTTCTGTTATAATATCAAGTACAAAGTTCTAAATGTAACAGAATTTGTGTTCTTGGCTTTTATATAGAAAAGACCTTAGTCTACTTAAACAAACATAGGGCTATTTTAATTCTAAGTTGGTATGCCACGTCTTAATTATATTTATAAGTTCTGTCAAATAATTTCTTAGAATAGTTTTGTTTGTTGTAGGAAATATAGCCAAGAAGTTCAGATTTCCTTTGAAAGTAACAATATTTAGGGATTTAAACATTGATTTCAGGGCTTTTGAAATTTAATAATGCATACATATTGGTGCTTTTTTGTATTTAAGCCAAACTAATTTGCAGAACTTAAAGTTGGAGGGAGATATAATAGCATATCTTTCAAGGGAAAGCAGTGTACAATCATATTTAATAATATGTTATTATAATGTTATGCCAATAAAGCATTTAGAGATGTGTGTAAAACACGAGAATTCAGAGTGAATCAGAAGAGAATCTACAGTCTTAGAAAAGCCCTACCAGCAATCTTTCTCTTCCATTACTTTCATACAACCTTACCCTGAGTCTAATTGTCACATTGTAATCTCTTAGTTATTTGCACATGCTTCTCTTGTGAGTAATATTTGAGCATTATATTTCCAGCACAGCTAAGTAGATTTTTATATTAAATTAAGTTCTGCTTTTTTTTTCATCATTTAGATTCTCTTTATATTTGATAACACTGGGGACCACCATTTAATGGTCCCTCTCCACCTCCCTGCACAGCTCTGTCAATCTCTGATTATGAAAGGTATGATAAAAGTCACAATGTGAAATAATAGCATGACAGGAATAAATTGGAGGTCCTAGGGAGATTCGATTGGAAGATAGTACTAATTCAAGAATAAAGTGAGGGGCGCTGAATAAGTAAGTTACTGTCACAAAAATGATGTAAAACCAAATCATTCCCAAGCTCAATGGCTTAAAACTATGATTACTATCCTCATCACATATCTATAGAGTGGTCAGGAATTACCTTATCTAAACTGGCCTGGCTCTATTGGTTCTAAGCTTCATTCAGGGCTGCTCCACATGTCTCTCACCTGCCTTGGACCATTAACTTCCAAGGCATGTTCTTTTCATGGCAAAAGGGCCAACAGAAACTTGATGCCTCTTAAGGACAGAATTAGAACTGGCACATTATCACAACTGCCCACATTCTATCAGTCAAAGCAAGTCACTTGGCCAAGCCCCATATAATGAGGCAGGGATGTTTATTTCTCCCATAATGTTGGGGAAAGGACTGAATATCATGAACAGTAATCTATAAAACCCAAGCACTTAAGCAATCTAAAATATTTTCTGTAACTAGACTTCTCTTTTTTGAGTTTCACACCTATACATTTCCATACCTAGCTGTCCCCCAGGTACCTCATCTTCTCAGTCTTTGACAATTCCAGTCTTGCCCAATGGCATGTTTTAAGTACCTTTTATGTGCAGGCACAGCCTCACCCAGTCCCTGAGTCATCAATAATGAAGAAGGCAATTTATTAGTCATTCCATTTATATTAAGTCTTGCTGTAGAAAGTGAATATCATTGTGCCTGGGCTGGGACTATAGGCTTGCTGAGCACTGACCTTTTTTTCTCCAAAAAATGTTTGCAGGGAGGTGGGTAGCTTTTAAACTAGGATTCTGTATCAATTTTCCTAAGTTCCAGAAAAGAGGTAGCAATAAGTTATAAAGGATGCATTGTGTAGAATGGACATTTTAACAAGATTAATTTCAATCCATGAACACAGAATACCTTTTCATTTATTTATGCCTTCTTCAATTTCTTTCATCAATGTCTCATAGTTTTCAGTGTACAGACCTTTCACTTCTTTGATTACGTTTATTCTTAAGTATTTTATTATTTTTGATGCTGTTGTAAATGGGATTTTTTTAAATTTCTTTTTTGGATAGTTTGTTGATAGTATGTATGAATGCAACTGATTTTTGTATATTAATTTTGTTTCCTGCAATGTTACTAAACTCATTTATTAGTTCTAATATATTTTTGGTGGAATCTTTAGGGTTTTCTACATAAGATTATTTCATCTGAAAACAGAGACAGTTGAACTTCTTCCTTTCTCATTTGGATGCTTTATATTTATTTTTCTTGCCTGATTGCTTTGACCTGAACTTCCAGTACCATATTGAATAGGAGTGGTAAAAGAAGGCATCTTTACCTTGTTTCTTACCTTAGATAAAAAGATTCCTCTTTTTACCATTAAATATGATGTGAGCTGTTGGTTTGTCATATATGGTCTTTATTATGTTGAGGTATATTTCTTCTGTACCTAATTTATTGAGAGTTTTTATTATGAATGATGTCAAATTTTGTCAAATGCTTTTTCTGCATCTATTGAGATAATTGTATGATTTTTATTCTTAATTCTGTTAATGTAGTGTATCACATTTATTGATTTGGTATTTTGAAACATCCTTGCATCTCAGGGATAAATCAGTCTTAGTTATGATGTATGATTTTTTAAAGGTACCATTGGATTCAGTTTGCTAGTATTTTGTTGAGAATTTTTGCATCTATGTTCATCAGGGTCTCAAGAAAGCTGGAAATATATAAAAATATATATATATACATATGTATAAATGTATATATATATACATTTCTATACAACCAAACAACATAAATGAAATTAAAGGTCAATGAAAAATAAAGAATACCTTGTTAGTACAATGACAAGGAAAGAAACCATTCTCATTCTCATTCATTTAAGCAGTAAATATATATTGAGAATCTAGCTTGTGCTAGGCACTTTTCTAAATTCTGGACTTCAGAGAGCTGAGAAAGAGGCATTTAGACAAGAAGTGGACCTTCTGGGAATAAAAGGGAAAAAAATGACAGTGTCATTAGTAAAATAATTATTTGTTTTGATTTTTCAACTGTAACACATCTGCTCTGCAGCAAGCTATATATTACTCCATATCCAAGTCCACAACATCTAAGTGCAGATTAGAAAAAAGTAATATCTATCTAAAATATCAAATTCATGCTCATCTTTGCATATTAAGGATTTTTTAAATTATTTTAATTGATGGTAATAAAATGTTCCTATATACTTTAACTTAGAATATTGGTGTTTTATAATATGCTCAATGCATATTTGAAATGTCTATGTATTAAATCATAAGTAAATCTTGCTTTATCTTTCCATTTTTAAAGTCAAAAGTTATCTCTGATTGCTTTAGAAATAACTGAATTGAAAGGTACAACCAATTGTGTTTTACAGGAAAATGTATACTGTTCAGATAAAAAGTAAATATAATATACTTTATTCCCTGTTTTAAACCTTATGCTAAAGGTTGAGTACATTTTTCTCTTCATTCTTAAGGATGATTACTATACTCCAGGGTATAAAATTGGGAAAGTAGGTACATATACACATAAATATATAGACCAATAAACCCATCAGTAATAAGAATTACCCTTTGCTTTCAAAAGAACAGTCATTCATGGAATAAAAATAAAGTAACTTGCGCTCTGTAAATAACTGGATACATTTAATAGTTGCTTAATTTGTGGTTTGCAAAAGCTTGGCTTAGGCAATTAGAAGGAATAATTAGCTGCAGCATCAAAAGTGGCATTTTTATTTTGTGGTACTTTGTCTTTCCAAAGAAATGATTAAATATATTGCATTTAAAGTGGTAGTGCAAAAATATGCCAACCTCACTATATTTAATTAGTAAAAATGTATTATTTTGTAATAATATTAGTTTAAAAAGTAAAATGTACCTTTCAATATAGCACATAATTAAAAACTATCATTCTAGCAGAAAGCTTTTTCTGCTTCATAAAAATAGTTCTTAAATATAGTTCTTTAATATAATGGGAAGTGAGCTAAATAAATAAATTTGATAAGGCATTTCACCATTTAAAAATAATTTACTCAAAAAATTTTAAATTTTAATTTTGTAGTTAAAAATTGATTAGGACGATCACTAATTTGCATTAAAACTGGCTCATTATCATACCAGCTGCTGAAAAATTTGTGAAACAAGTTTCATGTTGGCAAGCAGAACTACAGGCTGTCTTAGATGTAAAAATATCTGCAGGCATGAAAGATGTTCTATGCAATTAGAGAAGAAGTACAGACCCAGATTTCTGAGGATTTCTCTTGTGGATGATTTTCATTCTCAGTGAAGATGGGAAGTTACAAGGAAAGGTTGCCTGGCAAAAGTGGTCATCCTGCAACTAAACTGACCTATTCTCAAATAAAAGTATTATTATAGTTAAAGGTATTATATGGTTATTATTAAAGGTATTATTATAGTTATATAATAAAGGTATTATTATAGTTAAAGGATCATATAAGCGTAATGAATTGGCTTGCTCCCAGATGTAGATTTGCATTAAACACTTTTCATAATAAACTGGAATCAATGGGTGTTTCAGAATTTATTTCTAAATCTTTATATTATTTATTTCTGAGAGAGTCAAGAATTTTGAAAAATCTCCACATAGTTCCACTAGAATTATTTTCCACAAGACAGTGAAATAGTCAAAGATTAAAATATCTTTATCTACAAAACTTCTGTTTTTTAATTTTTATTTTTAATTTTTTTAATTTTTTAATTTTTTGCTTTCAAATTTTGGCAGGCCAAAAACAAACAAATAAGAAAAGTCACAAGGAAATAGTTTTGTAGATGCACCTTATTGTCAATTTTATAGAGGCTACTAAAGGTGATCTTTTTAGAAGAAAAATATAAAATTATCTAACAAACTCAGATTTTGGAAGAGCAAATGCTTCAAAAGTATATTTAAACTGGACTAATGTTGCATGAAGTTCTACAAAAATTTATCACTAATCATTTTGCCCTATGTCCTAAATATCTTCAATCTATCATGTATAGTTGCTAATGTGCTTATTTTTTTAGCAGAAAAACTCTGGTTTCCATTACATTGAAATTTAAATATTAATGTAAAGGTGTCTGTAGTCTGAGCTTTATACAGGCAAAGTGTGGTTATCTCAATAATGCAAGCAAGATTCTTTGCTTCTCTATCAATTAGATATGTTATGTCAAAGTACTTTCTGCATGATTCCTTACCCATTTCAATTTCTTGGATTATGTATCTTCACTAATATTATGGACTTTAGATCAAAATAAAAAAAGAGAAAAATTAAGCTTAACATTAACGAAAGAGAAAAATTAAGCTTAACATAATTAAATGAATTTTCACTTTATAAACTTAAGTCATAATTTGTGTTGAATTTTTTTTTTTTTTTTTTTTTTTTTTGCGGTACGCGGGCCTCTCACTGTTGCGGCCTCTCCCCTCCCATTGCGGAGCACAGGCTCGGGACACGCAGGCTCAGCAGCCATGGTTCACGGGCCTAGCCGCTCCGCGGCATGTTGGATCTTCCCGGACCAGGACACGAACCTGTGTCCCCTACATTAGCTGGCGGACTCTCAACCACTGCGCCACCAGGGAAGCCGTGTTGAATTTTTTTTTTTTACTTTAGGACAATGTGTATTCCCCCAGTTGAAATACATATTGCCCTCTATAGAAAATAAAAACAGGGTACATATTTTCAATTTGTTTTCAGATTTGGAAGCTATATTACCTGGTTTGTTTCACTATAGCTTAAATTATAGAGGTTATTGGATATTTCTATTTTATACTAAAGATTGACATAAACTTTAAGAGACCAAAGGTAATTATATTTATTGTACTAATTTTCATGTCTTTATGAAAAAAACTGTATCAAAGCACACTGTGTTCACTGTTCCCAGGAATATCCCATTAACTTAAATTCTCATCTCTTTCATGGGGCAGATTTAGGCTTAAACTAAATTTCACTCTTTCCTTCTTTTTTTCACTGGTAGTCTCTTTTTTTTTTTTTGATTGAATATTTGCATCAAGAATGTAAAGAATATTAAATTCTCTTGCCGCAATAACATCATAATTGATGAAAACATTAAGTGAATTAACATTTGTCATCATGCTATTTTATTAAAATAATAATCAGCATTTATTTTCATAAAACATGTTAGATCTCATAAGTTTTTGATCACAGAATACTTAATAGACAAGATAACTAAACAAAACTGGAAATTTTCAGAAAACTTTCTCAAATCTTCATTTAAGAAAACTAACCCAAGAATATTTACTAAGTACTCTGTACAGTTAAGGCAGAGTGATACATGTGATACATGAAATTTGCACCCTATACTCAAGCAATTCACCATCCGTGTGCGAGATAATACAAATATACCTGAAAGGAACAGTAAATGCAATGTTTTGAGTAAGTGCTTTAGCATTACATGACTATTTTAACTGTCACCTCTAGTTGAATTCTTATAAGAACAAATTAAATGAATTAAACCAAATTAAAACATTAAACCTTCAAAATACATCCAGAAACTGACTACTTCTATCTTCTCTCCTTCCACCTCCCTTATGTAAACCACCATCTATCCCTTGCCTATATTATTCCCATTGCCTCTTAGCTGGTTGACCTAATTCTGGCCTTGTCACTCTTCACTTCATTTCTAATAGTAGCCAAAATAATACTTTGAGAATGGAAGTCAGATCCTGTCACTCCCATGCTTAAAAAACTGAGATGGCTCCCCATTTCATTCACTGTAGAGTCAGATTCCATAAAATAGCCTACAAAGTCTTCCATGATCTGCTCTCCACCCCTTAACACACTGCACAAGCTTATGTACAATTCTCCCTTGTCTACTATCCCCTTTGCTCATTCAGATCCTGCCATGCTGGCTTCCTTCTTGCCTCAAATACCCTCGACATGCTTTACCCTCAGTAGTGACTTTGCAGTGGCTGTTCCCTCTGCCTAGAACACTGTTTCTCCAAATATCTGCAAGTCAAATATTCTCAACTGTTCCAACTCTGCTCAAGTATTCTTGACCATCCTATCTTAAATTTCACCCTACTCCTCAGCCCTGGCATTCTCAAGTCTCTTTACCTCCCATGCCTTGGGAATGATCTCATTCCCAACACTGCAACTGCCTAAAACTGGACACTGCACAAATTTTATACACAGATGTTTGTAGATAGTACAACATGGAGATATTATTTATCTGGACAATACAGTAGTAAAAGATTGATATTATAAAATCCAGCTTTGTTACCAGCTTTTAAGTCAGAGTTAGAAAATAAACATGTCTTCTCATATACCCAACACAAGTCTCCATATGCATTGCTGGAAATACATAGAAGTCTCTCTGGTAGGAATACATATTGTCCGTTAGAAATAAAACCTTGTAAATGATATTTAATGAAAACAAATTAGGTGATTAATAATCACCCAGGGATAGGAGTGGGGGGGGGATATTGTTATAAATTTGTTGCCAAGTCCTGTATCCCTCTGAAGGATAGATTTATTAACAATACCACCTAGTGCTTTTGCCATGGTTATTTGTAGCCAAGATCTCCATACATATTTAAATGGCCTACTGTAGGCATCTTAACCCATTGTTGTACTAAAGCAGCCAAACGTGTTCTGTCTACACACAGATGCTGGAAGTACAGAAGGCATGGAAACATGGTGAAAGTATAATACCCTTCCTGATACAACATAAAAAAATTGACAAGTACAGTTGTAATTTTCATTTTGAAAATCAGGCCACTCTTTAATAATTAATGTTAGTTAAAATCCATTGCTAAGAATGTTAGGGTTTATAGAATACTTTGTATAATCAAAAAATGCAAATTGATCAAATGAGCACACATAAAACCAAATAAAGCAATCTATCCATACAATAACTTTCCATATTTATACCATTTATATATATATTTTAATAGTTCTTTATTGGAGTATAATTACTTCACAATACTGTGTTAGTTTCTGTTGCAGAACAAAGCAAATCAGCCATATGCACACACATGTCCCCATATCCCCTCCCTCTTGAGCCTCCCTCCCATCCTCCCTATCCCACCCCTCTAGGTCATTGCAAAGCACCGAGCCGATTTCCCTGTGCTATGCTGCTGCTTCCCACCAGCCAACTATATTACATTCGGTAGTGTATGTATGTCTACGCTCCTCTCACTTCACCCCAGCTTCGCCATCTCACCCCATGTCCTCAAGTCCATTTTCTATGTCTTATCTCTTTATTACTGCCCTGCAACTAGGTTCATCAGTACCATTTTTATTTTCTTTTAGATTCCATATATATGTGTTAGCATACAGTATATGTTTTCTTCTTTCTGACTTACTTCACTCTGTATGACAGACTCTAGGTCCATCCACCTCACTACAAATAACTCAATTTCGTTTCTTTTTATGGCTGAGTAATATTCCATTGTATATATATGTATATGTGCCACTTCTTCTTTATCCATTCATCTGTTGATGGACACTTAGGTTGCTTCCATGTCCTGGCTATTGTAAATAGAGCTGCAATGAACATTTTGGTACATGACTCTTTTTGAATTACGGTTTTCTCAGGGTATATGCCCAGTAGTGGGATGACTGGGTCATATGGTAGTTCCATTTTTAGTTTTTTAAGGAATCTCCATACTGTGTTCCATAGTGGTTGTATCAATTTACATTCCCACCAGCAGTGCAGGAGGGTTCCCTTTTCACCACACCCTTTCCAGGATTTATTGTTTCTAGTTTTTTGTGGGGTTTTTTGCGGTACGCAGGCCTCTTACTGATGTGGCCTCTCCCGTTGCGGAGCACAGGCTCCAGACGCGCAGGCTCAGCAGCCATGGCTCACGGGCCTAGCCACTCCGTGGCATGCGGGATCTTCCCGGACCGGGGCACGAACCCGTGTCCCCTGCATCGGCAGGCAGACTCTCAACCACTGCGCCACCAGGGAAGCCCTAGATTTTTTGATAATGGCCATTCTGACCTGCGTGAGGTGATACCTCATTGTAGTTTTGATTTGCATTTCTCTAATAATTAGTGATGTTGAGCATCTTTTCATGTGCCTCTTGGCCATCTGTATGTCTTCCTTGGTGAAATGTCTATTTAGGTCTTCCACCCATTTTTTAACTGGATTATTTGTTTTTTTAATATTGAGCTGCATGAGCTGCTTTTATATTTTGGAGATTAATCCTTTGTCTGTTGTTTCATTTGCAAATATTTTCCCCCATTCTGAGGGTTGTCTTTTTGTCTGGTTTATGGTTTCCCAGCACCACTTATTGAAGAGGCTGTCTTATCTCCATTGTATGTTCTTGCCTCCTTTGTCGTAAATTAGGTGACGATATATGCGTGGGTTTATCTCTGGACATTCTATCTTGTAAAACTGATCTATATTTCTGCTTTTGTGCCAGTACAATCCTGTCTTGATTACTGTAGCTTTGTGGTATAGTTTGAAGTTGGGTAGCCTGATTCCTCCAACTTCATTTTTCTTTCTCAAGATTGCTTTGGCTATTCGGAGTCTTTTGTGTTTCCATACGAATTGTAAAATTTTTTATTCTAATTCTGTGAAGAATGCCATTTGTAGTTTTATAGGACTTGCACTGAATCTGTAGATTGCTTTGGGTAGTATAGTCATTTTCATGATATTGACTCTTCCAATCCAAGAACATGGTATATTTCTCCATCTGTTTATGTCATCTTTGATTTCTTTCATCAGTGTTTTATAGTTTTGTGAGTACAAGTCTTTCGCCTCCTTAGGCAGGTTTATTCCTAGGTATTTTATTCTTTTTGTTGCAATGGTAAATGGGAGTGTTTCCTTAATTTCTCTTTCTAATTTTTCGTTGTTGGTGTATAGGAATGCCAGAGATTTCTGTGCATTAATTTTGTATCCTGCAGCCTTATGCAATTCATTGATTAGTTCTAGTAGTTTTCTGGTGGCATCTTTAGGATTCTCTATGTATAATATCATGTCATCTGCAAACAGTGACAGTTTTACATCCTCTTTTCCAATTTGTATTCCTTTTGTTCCCTTTTCTTCTCTGATTGCTGTGGCTAGGACTTCCAAAACTATGTTGAATAATAGTGGCAAGAGTAGACATCGTTGTCCGGTTCCTGATCTTAGAGGAAATGCTTTCAGTTTTTCACCATTGAGTATGATGCTTGCTGTGGGTCTGTCATATATGGCCTTTATTATGTTGAGATATGTTCTCTCTATGCCCACTTTCTGGAGAGTTTTTATTATAAATGGCTATTGAATTTTGACAAAAGCTTTTTCTGCATCTATTGAGATGATTATATGGTTTTATTCCTTAATTTGTTAATGTGGTATATCACATTGATTGATTTGCATATATTGAAGAATCCTTGCATCCCTGGGATAAACCCCACTTGATCATGGTGTATGACCCTTTTAATGTGCTGTTGGATTCTGTTTGCTAGTATTTTGTTCAGGACTTTTGCACCCATGTTCATCAGTTATACCATTTATATTAAATGTTGCATTTGAAATGATTTACCACATGAGGAAGTAGAGAATATCACTGCAGTAGACTTAATGTAAACTTAAAATGGAGCGATATTGTGTTTGTCAGATTGTGCTGATACTTTTTTTTTATTTTATAAATATGTTAAAACATTTTTTTAAATTAAGGCATAAACCCAACCAAATCTGGCACCCATTTATTTTAAAATGCAAATCATGCTTCCAGGCAAATTTGTACAAGTTCAAAAAGTTCAACCAAATATTAGAAAGGATTAAGAAAGCCATAGTTGAGCAAAATTAGTTTAATATCCATATCCTATTATAAGGCATTTATGGGAAACAAAACTAAGATATCTAAATGGGTTGAAATGTTCAAACATTCTTACGATATGGTTTACTTTCTTGTAAGATATGCATCCTTTTCAGCTTAATGTATGCTCGATATTATGAAATTTATTTATAGTAATAGAAATGCATTCCTTTATTCATTTTTAAGATCATATTTATTCATTGCCTTCTTATACCCTATATTGAATTGTTTTTAGGAATGCAATATACAGTGGGTATCTGACTTTTTTTCTCTAGACAGTATAAATTTCTTTGAGAGAAATGAGCATTTCTTATACCATGTGATTTTGGTATCACAGAATTTGAGTGCAGAAACCGGGTCAACAACAACAAAAAGACTTCATTCCTCTACCTAGCTGATTTCGTTTTTTTTAGGGTTTGATAGATGCCAAGACAGAGTACATCTCTTTCTCTCTCTCTCTGTTTCTCTCTCACACACACACACCTAGGAATAAAAGCTTCATAGGTGTAAACTTGAAGTTGCTGTTATCTGAGAGACGCTCGCTACTTTGGAATGAAGTCTACCTACACAGGGGTAAGCTTAAACAAGCTGTGCAAAAAGCAATTACATCCACTTGTAATCAGACGACATAGAATTTAGTCAAATTTGAACCCGATCTTGAGCAATGAATGGGATACCAATAGTTGTAGATGGATGGGAATGATATTTCATGCCTGGGGAAACATAAATACATGTGGAGAGATAATTAAGTGACCGACCTCCTTCCTTCCTTCTTTCCTTCCCTCTCTCTCTTTTTCTCCTTTCCTTTCTCCATTCCCTCCCTCTCTCTCTCCTTTTCTTCCTACCTTAAGCATTTTGGGAACAACGACTATAAACCATTATGGATACTAAGAATAGAAATAAAGAGTCCCTGTCCTATCTAGCACCATAGAGTCAAAATGTAATACCTTTACATTTGTTTGATGGAAGTGAAAATGATCTATACAAGAAAAATTTTTTGTGTCCCTCTGAGAATTCAGATGATAGAGCAATTCTAGAAATATATGTTTTTAAAAGAATACATTTTATGGAAGGTGGTTTTAAATCCTTGAGATATGTCAACAGCATAAATTATAAGTTGCCCTAAATCTATTTAGAACATGACACCTTAGATAAGAAGTAGAAGATAAATAAGTTGCTTTTTACAGGAAATCTGTAAATTTGTTTTTAACTATATGATACAATTAATAAATACTAAGTCTTTCTGACTCTACTGCTATGCTACATCATATGCATCTTGAAAATAATGGTTTTAGAACTTTATTAAAAAACTATGTTGCTGATTATTTTTCATATGGCTTAATAATTATCAAATGAAACTTGTGAGTACAAAATCAAATAGAAAGACAAAAAAAGACATTTTTGTTTCCAAAAAATGAATAATATGATGAATAAAGGACAGAAAGGTAATGTATAAATAAATTTTAAAATTACACACACACACATACAAAAACACACAGGGAAAGTGTTCTTACATTGTTAAGAGGACAATCTCACCTTAATGTGATAAAATTTAAATTTCAATTAACTTAATGATTCTGAGAAATTAAATTTATTTTTTGAAACAAGACTTCTTCAAAACAGTGGAATCATTTCTTTTTATATTGCCAACTATGAAACTGTTTACATTTTATAGCCAGAAAATACTGCTGACAGATAATTTAAATGTTAATTTCATAAATCTTTAAGACGAAATGGAGACTGGCATTAAGATTTGAGATATTCAAAGTTATTTCTGTTCAATACGCTTTACTTTGTTGTTTTCCCAATTTGATGTTGGGCTATGGCCAAAAGTATTTTTTTCTATTATAAACTGTACTCTTAAAATAAGCATTTTATAATTTTTGCCTCTATTAAAATTGAAAAAAAAGTTTCTACATGTATTATTCTAATTACTTAAATTACCTAAATTAAATTAGGATAATAAAGTGAAAACTTTGCAATTATCCATTTTATTTAGCATAGAATTTGTACAATATTGTAATGGATGTTTTATTCCACTTTACATTGTCTGTTTAGACATAACAGTAAAGCAGATTTTTTCAGGTTTGAACTGGAGTATTTTTTCTGAAGACTTAAGATAAAAATGGTATTGATTACAGTAGAAATAGGATTATTTATTACAGTGGAAATAGAATTATCCTATTATTTAATGGAGTGGGAGAGGGCAAGTTATAAAACTTACTGTCTTTTTTTTGAAGTTGAGTATGATGTTAGCTGTGGTTATCATATATGACCTTTATTATGTTGAGGTAGGTTCCTGCTATGCCCACTTTCTGGAGAATTTTTATCGTAAATGGATGCTGAATTTTGCCAAATGCTTTTTCTGCATCTATTGACATGATCATGTTGTTTTTACTCTTCAGTTTGTTAATGTGGTGTTGTATCAAAACTTACCATCTTTAATCAAGATTCTGCCATTTTTCTTGAAGTCTTGAAATTCTTTGGTTAATTTCCACATTTCTAAAGAGGTGATTTTTAACAATTATTAATATTTTTCTCACAGCTCTTATGGAGAAATGGATTTTTATTATCCTTACTGCATCATTCCAGAAATACTATGTTCCACTCACTTTGAAGGGCTGGTTTCTATTCTTTTTATCAACTTGACCTCCAGTGGAAATTTGATGTTAACACAGATGCTATCCCCTTATTCTAGATGGTTAGAGCCTTTCCTGTGGTCATAACTAGGTCAAGATGGAAGATCTTTGTGTAGCTGCTGGGATCAGTTACAAACAATATTTTTAAGATTATGGCATTAAATGTGCTAGACTATATATTATTTAAGATTGCATTGGCAAAGAAGAATTCATTTCTTGTCTCGATATTTTGGGGAAAGAAGGAACTGAGATAAATGGGGAGTGCTATTTGTCAGAGCACATACATAAATCAAGAATTCTAAATGACAGGAGATGCTGAACTCAAAAGCTAAAGAGTAAAATAAAACCCCATACGATGTCATCAGAGCTCCATTTCTTCCAATCTTATGAGGATAAGCAGAAAAAATCTGTGGGTGGTGAGAGCCACTCTGTATCCATCATCTAGAATAGATAGAGTCTACCTACTGATTAACACAAACCATATAAAGAAATCATACAGCTGTAGTAACATACAAGCTAGGAAGGCAATTATAATCAGAAAGGAATAAAAGCTTTCCCCAGGGAAATCCTGAGATTCAGATTAAAATAAATGATAGTAGCCCTATATATTAACCAAGGTAATTAATGCCAGCTTCTGCAACAGAAAACCCCCCAATTTTAGAGGCTTACTACAAAAGGTGTATTTCTCCTTCACATCACATCCAGGTGGCTCATCTACAAGAACTCTGTAGGTTCTTGATGACTGAAGAGCCCAGGTTGTTTCCACCTTGCTTTCCAGCTCAAAGAGGAGAAAAGAAAATGAAGTGGAGAGACCCACACACCCTTGGCTACCTTAAACCAGAGTGACTCATCACTTCACTTCCCCTTCCAATAAACTGGTGATAAATCACCACCTTTACCCAGTTAGACATGTGAGGTCTCTGATGTATAAGGGAACACCTGGATATTTGATGAACGCTGGTAATCTCTGCCAGACTCTCACAACCTAAAAACCAAAGAACAACCACCAATGAAAGGAATTCTTCTATTGTGTTCCTGATCTAATTTGATAGCTCCAACTTCCACCTTGTCATTTCTAGGAGTTAGGGTTAGTTTCTGGCAGCTTTCTCTTCTCAGTTTGGAACTGCTAAAACTTTTAAAATATCCACTTAATATAGCTTGATTTTTTTCTATATAAATGATGGAAATGATCATAAATATATGTCCAATTTTACTCTAGTAGAAAAGTTATAGGAAATTAGATATCATTTTAAAGGATGAAAGTAAAATAACACTCTAGGCATTTGGTAATTTTTTATCTTACTATATTTAATGTTTATCTTATTATCAATTGCTATTTGACTAACTCAACACTTTGCACATGCATTTCACTCTTCCTTACTCACCTGAATCTGTTGGGTGATTTATATTCAGGTAAATTCATGCCACATTCACTGAAATTAAGGCTTATTCAGCAGATAGTTTCTCTTTAGATAATACTGCAGTAATAAATAGTTTCAATAGACATTTAACTCTTTATGCTGAACAGATGTTAGAGACTCCAATGAATCTCGACTTGATAGCTGCACTAAGAAAAGTTTTTTTCATTGAGCTTAATTTTCTTATTAATACAAAACTGGATTGTCAGCCTTAAAAGGGCAGGGATAGTATCTCTTTTTAAGTTTTTTTTTTTAACTGTGGTAAAAACACTTAACATGAGATCTATGCTCTTAACAAATATGAGTACGCAATACGGTATTGTTAGCCGTGTACAACAATGTTATTCATCTCGTATAAATGAAAATTTGACTAACTCTCTGCTTCCCCCCTCCCCCAACCCCTGGCAACCACCATTCTGCCTTTTGCTTCTATGAGTTTGACTATTCTAGATACCTTCCATAAGTGGAATCATGCAGGATTTATCCTTCTGTGTCTGGCTTATTTCACTCAGCATAATGTCCTCCAGGTTCACTCATATTGTTGCATATGGCAGGATTTTCTTGTTTTTTAGGGATCATTCCTCTTTCCCTCACCCTAAGGTTTCTTACATCTAACATAGTGCCTGGCATGCAAAACTCATTCTGTAAATGCTTATTGAGTAAATTAACTTTTGCTAGATTAAATATGAATACCACAATCAGCTCTCTCTATTATTTTTATGAGTCATTGTTCACTCTTTATCCTGTTAATTAGCTGAATGTACATATTTTCTTCTTCCAACTCCAAATTTCCTTCAGCATTTTTCCTAATCTGACTGATGCTTACTGTCCCTCTCTACAATGTCATATCATGAACCACGAATGTCCTGTGTGATAGAACAGTAGCTCATGTGCACACCCCCACTTACTATCTGGAGGCACTGAACTTGACAGGCATGAACTCATTTAATCCTCCCTATCTCTGTGAGATTGGTATTATTAATATGTCCATTTCACAGATATTGAAACTGAGGCACCTAGACACTGGTAATGTGCCCAACGTCACACAGTTAGTTATCAGTAAGGCTGGGATTTTAATGTAGCCTGTCAGACTCCAAAATGTATATGCTAACACAGCATCTGGCCAGTGTTATGTTATGCTGCCTCGCTGCTGTGCAGTGACTAAAAATGATTTATTTACTTTCACAGTCAATGTAACTCCCATTGGTGTAATAAGGGCCTTTCCTTAAAGAAATACCTTTGATATTCGTATTTCCAATTAATTGCCTTAGAAGTTAATGCCTATATATTAAAGTTATATTTTCCTTTTATGAAATTTGAAATCAGGCAAATTTTAGATTCACCTCATATCAAATATGCCCTTTTCAGTAAGTTACTTATTTTTACTTCTTATAGCACAATTTTTAAATCTGTGACATAGCTAGTGTGTAGGGCTGCCATGATGTTAAATAAGACAAACAAAAATGTTTTAAAGTATTATCACAGTGCACAAAATATAGCAGCCTTTCAATAAAGGTAAGTATTAATAATAGTTCTTCAGGACTTCATCAACAGGTTTTGGTTTTACGATATTAGGTAGGGGAAGTGTTCCCCAGAATGACATAATGTCCATTCCCATAAGGTTTGTAACATAATAATTCTTTCTGTAGTTATCTTCCCATATTTAGCTAAGTTTTGTGGTTCAATGTCCTAAGTAGCCTATTGTTAAATCTCATGGTTAAATAAATGGTAGCATAAAAAGGTTACCTATTACTTTATTAGTTAATTGCAGTGATATACTTTTATTTCAAGGAAGATGAATAAAAGACCTCCAAGTAAGTTTGTCTTTAGATATGAAACATTTACATGAATGCCTAATATTGAGTATACTATATCATTGCATTGGCTCCTTAAAAGTACGTATGCATCAACAGTGCACTTCTGGTTTTATTTCCATTGATAATCGTATGTAATGTCAGATTTCTTCATATTTTTAAATTAAGAAAAAGGGCATAGAAAAGGCCTTCATTCCATTTTATACTCCAAAAACTGTCAACAAAAAAGCTTTGTTGTACAGAAAATAATACATATTTAAATAATGAATGCCACAGGATTTATTTCAAAATTGTAGACTAATGTTCAGTTATGAATGTACACTTCGAGAATTAGCCTGTGGGTACAGGAAACAACATGTTCAAGAGATCTCCTTTTCAGAACAATAAAATACCTAGAGCATTATGAGGCTTAATTGACTAAAATATTACCATATACACACATTTATAAGCTTACAACTCTTAACAAGTTAAAAGTTCATCAAGAATTCAACATCAAATAAAAATTAATTTCTACCAGCAATGTTGCGTGAAACCCTAATCCAGATAGGATGATATTACTAACACCTACATTATTTGTCCAAGTCACAGTTGCCCCTAAGCTAATTTAAAAATGTGTTTCTGTTTTCTTCATTCTCCCTGAAGAAAGTATCATAAATAACTGGCATGACATTCTCAAGAGATTGTTTTCCAAAGAATAAAACTTTTAAAATTCTATTTTCCTGGAAGGGAACTTAATCATCCAAGAGTGTAAAACACATACGTACGTAACTACAAAATATTCTTAGCTTTTCATAAATTAACAGTAGGAATGTAAGAATAAATATACTAGCAATATTAAAAATATTTTTATTTATGTAAATTTAGTGCCTATACAAAATCTTCTTGAACAAAGCATGGCTCATGGCTTAGACAGTCATTAAACATCAGTTGTGTACCTAGTATGTGAAGTGCATATTACTTTCTTATTCATCAAAAATAAGGAGAGGATGGATTAAAGCAGAACCTAGTGAGTTTATTTGTTATAGTTGGTGATTTTGTAGGTTAAGGTTTTAAAGACTAAGGTATTTTACTCAATTATATGATTAGTTTTTAAAAAGTATAATAACTATTTTAAGATGGATATTTATGAACTAAAACTAATGATGTCAGTATGGTTTTAGTAAGTGCATACTGTGTCACCCAGATTATCCATGAGACAGGTGATTTTAAATATATTCAGTTGTTTGTACCAAAGTGTTTTTCCCCCTTCTGTTTCTATTCTGTTTTGATTGTGTATTCAGCTTAAGATTATACATGCTGAGAGAATAGAGTTATTGTGACTTTACTTGTCTTACTTGTCAAATGATTTGAAGCTCACTTTAGGTCAACAGCATTTAAAATTCCAATTGAATTGTGAATAGCTGAAGGAATTTTCCAAGGAGGATGGAAAGAAATGAATATACTCATCATAAATCCAAGCATGGAAAAAGCAGGCTGTGAAAAAGTCCCTATCTTCCTCATACCTTTTTCTTTATTTTTCCATTTTAGAACCTATTCAAAAATACCACTCTTGCTTTGCTCCTTTGGTTTTTAGAAGGATCAAGTCGCTTAACCTCTCCGTGCCTCAGGTTTTTCATCTGCAAAATAAAGGGACAGGATTAGAACATGTGATTCACAAAGTTCAGAGTAAGTAAGAACCAATACGGGGAGCATCTGAAAAGAGTCTCAAGACCTGTCTCAAAAATTGTCATTCACTAGGACTGGGTAAACCTTTGACTTTGCTTTTTTAAAACAAGCCCTTCGAGATTTTTGAAGCAGGTAGTCTGCAGACCCCACTGTGAAACCCTGAACATATGACAAATTCTCTCCAAACCTCCTCCCACCTCTCATAAATCCCCAAGATATTGTTTCCTGTAGATTCCATAAAAAGAATGAAAACTGATTTTCTGGCTTACAAAAGTGAAGTAGCAGAATTTTGACATTATTTAAGTATTACAATTCATTGTTCAATTTTTTAACACCCATGTGGAGGTGTTAAACCTATGGAGAGGCCGTTCTACAACTCAACAGAGTATTGCAAGCAAAAAATAACTCTGCACAGTGATTATATTGTAGCTTATGAAGTATTTCATTGAACATTACAAAACTATACAGGGATGCTATTACACTATCAAAGCAAGCAGTCATTTTTGAAAGTGTGCTGATCTCTTAATAGCTTCAAGGTTATGACAGAAATAAAATCAATATGCAGCTTGCCTTTTTTATTTTGTATTTCAGTTTGTGTTGGAACATCAAGAGGAATCAAAATTACAAGTTTTAGAGTAGATCCCAGAGATTATTGCTCACATTTCTGTTCCCTATATGGTGTTATAAGTCCTATTATACCAATAATCAGGATGTATTCATGTTTGCATTCTTATTGCACAGTGCCTAGCTCATTGTAGACACTCAAAAATGTTCACTAGTGAATGAGTGAATGAATGGAATAGAATGAATGAATCCCATTTATTGAAGTACTTACAGGAAGGCTAAGTAAGCTACCTAACATCACTTACTTGGTAAGTGGCAGAACTAGGTTTAGAGTTTATTGAGATCTCCTGAATCCCAAGAGAGAGGCCTTTAAACATTTGTGCTGTGGTTCTGTAGACAAAGAGCTCTTAAGTTTTCAAAAAAATGGGTTGAAAGCTGCCTCTTGCTTCTCTTCACTCATCTCCATTCCCACCTTAGGCAACATAAGCTTGAAATACTCAGGGCAGTGAATTTTACATAAGAAATCTTGCTCCTCACAGCCTACCTAATTGAAAACCCAGATAATTCCAGATGATTTTTTCTGATGATAGTAGGTCTTTGTAGCCCCATCATGTGGCAATGCTGTAAACTCAGTTTATAAATAATAGTCTGAAATTATGTGATTCTTAAGAGTTATATTTATCTGTGGGATTTGTATCACAAAGTGAGACTTGGTATTTTATATCACACGACCTCAAATTCGTATGATTCAAATCTGCACAAAATGCAACCATACAGCATCATCACTTTAATTCTGGCACAGAGTCTCAAAACAAGTGGGCTAAGGCTTTCTTGGCTCTCTCGTCAGGCCACTGGCTTTGTACACCGCCTTGTTTGAAAGCAACGTGAGTAATCAGAGTGGGTAGTTATTGATAGTTAATTAACTTAGTCATTGGCCCCTAAGGAAAAGGGGATATTGTAGTCTATTTTGTCATAGTGTATAAGAGATGAGATTTTTCATGTGGATGTGCTTTAGGTAAATGAGATATTATACATGAGGTAAAAACTCAAGAGCCAATTAAAAATGTAATTGATACTTAAGGCCTCAGCAGAGGTAGATTTGCTTATTTGTTTGATTGAAAAAAGAAACAAATTCAGTACATTCAAGAGAAGGCAAGATTTACGGGGTCCTTATTGTTTCAGTTATCTATTGCTCTGTAGCAAACCACCCAAAATCTAGTGGCTTAAAACAGCAACCATTTAGTTGTATCTCAGGCTCTGTGGGTTCGTGGGGCCCAGATGTGCACTTTCCCAACTGGTCTTACTTGGAATCTTCACACAGGTACCGTCAAACGGCCACTGTGACTGGCTGGCTGGCTCCTCGATGACCCTTTACGTTGTTTCTTTTCCTCAAGTAGATCTTGCCTGAACATTTTCCATGTTGGGATCCGTGCTCTAAAAAACGGAAGGTGGATTTGCAAGACAAGTTTTTTTTTTGATTGGGGGTTCACCAGTCCTAGAGCATCCTTTCCTTCACACACTGTTGGTTAAAGTGGTGATAAGCCCAGCCAACATTCAATGGGAGGGGACACAGCCTCCACTTCTTCATGGGAAGAGCAGCAGGTGGGAGAGATGAGTGGAATTGTTTTGTGCTACCTTTGGAAACCAGCTTCAATATTCGTTGTTATTCTAGCCAAAATTTAGTGTGCCCAGATTATTGATGATTTTGATTTCTGGAGATAATCGAATGCTTTATGAAAGTATTTCTGTGATTTTTATCTTTCCCTGGACCACTTCTATGGTGAAACTATGCTATATCATATTATCTATGTACTTTTACAATAAGTGGAGACTAGCATTCATTGATGTGTGGAGAAGATAAAGGAAAAAAGCTAGGAACCCACACAACAAACCCCAACCCTTGTTGATCTCACAATGGAAGATTCTCCTGGGTGCAGGCATTCTTCCTCTCTGAATTGACTTGACTGACAGAAATGTAAGGAATTTTTACACAAGGAATGTTTACCCAGGTCATATATTTTCTATCCTAGAGAGAGTTTGAAGAATAGGGTAGAGATTAAGACATGATCCATCATAGATGGATGGAAGACCAATTAGAGCAGACCTAATTTGTGATGGGACATTATAAATTTTAAGATTTCTCCCCATCTTCCAGCAGTTCTTATTAATCAGATGAAACCCATTCTAAATGGTCTTCCTTTAACAAGGCTATGCTAACAGAAGCTGAATCTATCTATCTATCCATCTATCTATCTATCTATCTATCTACCTACCTACCTACCTACCTACCTTTCATAGGTTTACTTCTTCCTGAGACCAATTTGGAGATATTGAAAGTATTCTGTATTTTCTCAACTCTTATATCCTATGTAGGGAGATAATTTTAATAAATCAGAGCAATCATCTGGTGTGGTTTAGTTGATAGAATTGTCTGTTTTATTTAAAACACATTTTGAAGCAAATTACGTTCGTTATCTAACATCTAATCACTAGTATTAAATTTTACCTATATTTTTCCAAAGAATGCAGATTTTTGTAGAGGAAAAAAAAGTCTTCAAGGCACAGGCTGACAACTGCTTTACTTTTTAAAAAAATCCTAGCCACCAAGAATACATAATCCAAAAATTACTTAAGAAATATAGTGTCAGTCCACATATACCTGGGCATAATCCTTTCTTTGTATCATAGAGGAGAACAGCAAGCTTTTATTTCTACAGTAGAAAGGTTAAAAAAAAAAAATTCCCAATCTACTCTGAAGCCTTGGTGCCATGATAGAGCTCCACCACATAGAGAGGGTAAAGAACTGGATCATGACCTCAGTAATCCCTGGATTTTAGAGGTCCTTCCTATAACCAGTACATCGAACAAGTGAGTGTCATGAACTCAATATTTAGAACAACTCAACTTTTAGAACATCTGGTTCTATGTACTAGCCAAAGCTGTTAATTTCATTCAAGGTTGCAGCCGATCTCATTTTGCCTTAGGTGCTAGCTCTCCTTTTAATTACAGCTCTGATTCCTCAGGGTTGAAATAGAGAGTGAGGGGAGAAAGCCAGGTCTTCCTTGCCTGGTATTCTTGTTTCCCAGATTCATTCTTTATGCACGTACCAAATATTTAAAACTGACAATGTCCCATTTAACTGTGTTTGTGCATTCTTCAGAGGCTCCCTTGTTCATATGTAGTTCCCTCAATCTGAGCAATTGCTTCTCTCTTCTCTTTTGTAGCTTCTTGCTTAATCTTGCAAGCCCTGGGATATAGTGATATCTACCACTGAATACTGAGGTTCTTTTTCTCCTCTAAAACTATCCTGCTGGCGAAGGCCTAATATTATCTGCATGCTAGCTCTCTTTTACATGTGGTCCATATGTGGCCCTCAAGAAACACTTAGACATCCTTTGCTCCTGTAAGTAATGAGGAGGAAAGCTGATCCTAAGTAAGTGGCAAAATCCTTTTACCCTTGCCTTTGGAGCAGCTGCCCGGCCCATCTCTGCCATTTAGATTCACAGCTGAGAGCCTGGAACAAATCTAATATACTTTCTTAATCTTAGGAGACAGATATATTTTCTGAGAGACTCATCAAAGCTTCTCCCTGTCTTGAGTTGAAAGGGAGAGGGAGCACCCCGCCCAGCTCCTCTGAGGAAGGTTCTAGTCAGCATCTAGTCCCTCAGTCCTCTCATGCTTTTGTGCCCAAGTTGAGTGAGGCGGGGTGGTTCAAGATTCATAGAACTGGTTTTTGGTTATATTCCCTTTGAAATTCTTCAGCACGATCTGACTTACTTTGGTATCTGAAAAACAGGATAGTGGAATAGTTAAAAGCACAGACTCTGGAGTTAGATTCTCCAGCTTCAAATTCTAACTTACTTAACCTTGCTAGCTTGGTTTCTTCTTCTATAAAATGTTCTTACCTGACTGGTATTAATACTGCCTACTTATTAGGTTCATTGTGATGATTAAATAATTTAATAATATAGGACACTGAAAAAAGTGGCCCAGAAGTCAAGACAAGAAGAATCTTATTTTTACATCCTGTTAACATTCTCATTATCCCTGGAAATGTCAATCAAAAACTAGAATATCAAACACATAACAGAAGTTAGCTCTACAGAAGGTAGGAGGGTGAATACAAGGATACTCCAACTTTGACCTAAGATCCAATTAGTCAGGAAACCTGGTCCAAGGTCTAATACTGCCACTGAGTAACTAGTATAATCCACAGTAAATCCTTTAGTAACGTGTATGTTTGGTTTTCTCGTTTATATGTAAGAACCAAAGTTTTTCTCATTCCAGGACATGAGACTTCTTTGTCAAGGGCAATTTATTCATTCAACTAATACTTATTAAACATATACTACGCGCCAGGTACTCTAGGCACTGAGGATACGGCAGTGAACAAAAACTGAAAAAAAAATCTCTGCTATCATGGAGGTTATATACTAGTGGCAAGATCCGAACAACAAACAAAATACGTATTGTATCTTATAGTTGTCCCACTGCCCTTAGAACCACATGAGGACTTGAGATGAGAGGAGGGGGAATAGACTGTATGTCCTCACCTCCTTGTGGTGACCGAAGTAATATCATGTTTAAGGGAGAATAAAAGGAGTTCTGATCATCTCTAGGTAGATGGTGATGCTGAGGCTGTGAGTAGCGTTTGGAAAAGGGAAGGAGACTTCTGCCAGGAGCATGCAGAGACTGGGCTCCCCGTCTTTGCTGGACAGTGGTGATGTTGAGGCCAGCAAGGGGTGGTCTTACTTAGAGCACACAGATCTTCTGGTCTCCCTCTTGAATCCTGATAGAGTCTAGAGGCTGAGGAGGGACAGCCTCACCTATAGTTCCTCATCCCCGTGTTCCTTTGTGATTCTTAGTGGAAAAAACCTCTAAGATTGACTGTTGTATCCTGCAGATGGGGGCATAAAGGAAGAGGAAAAAGAATCATTGGTTTCACAGGATTATATGTGTCTTGGAATTCATTCTAACCAGAATGAAACACTGTTTCTGTGACCTATAAAAGAAGAACCTAGGAACACAGGAGTCACTTTTAAAATCTTATATCTATCAGAATGTCTAAACGTAAAAAAAAAAAAAAAGACTGACAACATCAACTGCGGGTGAGAATGTAGACCAAACTCAGCCCTCATACATTATTGGTGAGAATAGAAAATGGTGCAATCACGTTGCAAAAATGTCTGGCAGTAATTATAAAATTAAGCATATACCTACCCTGTGGTCCAGAATTTACTCAAGAGAAATGAAAACATATGCTCACACACACACAAAAATATACAAGAATGTTTACAGCAACTTTTTCATAATAGCTCAAAACTAGAAACAGCCCAAATGCTCACCAATAGGAAGATAAATAAATATACTGTGGCTTATTCATACAGTGGAATACTGCTCAGCAATAAAATTAAATGAGCAATATGAAGGAATCTCAAACACATACTGCTGAGTGAAAGAAATCGTACACAAAAGAGTCCATAGTGTGTGATCTATATGAAGTTCTAGAACAGGAAAAACTAATCTATGGGGGGAAAGAAGAATAATGACTGTTTCTGAGGTGGTAGGAGCAAGGACTGACTGAGGAGAATGAAGGACCTTTCTGGGGTTATGGTCATCTTCTGTATCTTGATAGGAATTTGGGATTGCACAAGAGTATGTACTGTGAATGGTACCCAAGCTTACTGAATGGTACATTGAAGGTTTTTGCATCTCATTGTATGTAAATTTTACCTCAAAAGAAAAAAATAATTCTGTAAAATTTTAGTAAATGCTATGCCCGCTTAAATGTTTGGGGAACATACTGAGGTCTGAACTTATTTGGAAAAGCATAAAAAAATAAGATGAGTGAATAGATGGATAGTGGGATGGTTAGATAATTATGTGATCAAGCAAGTATAGTAAAAGTTAATCATAGAATCTAGGTGGTGGGTACATGTTTATTTACTATAAAATTCTTTACTTTTCTGTAAGCTTGGTAATTTTCAAAATAAAGTTTCAGGAAAAAAAGTCTAGTTTGAGGTAGAAATATGATATTTTATTATCATGGCTCACATATTGTAAAAATTCAAAAGAACTATGAGTATCACATAGCTTTATTATGTACTTTTATTGAGATAATAGAGATGATAAAAGATGCATTCATTTACTCAATTATTATTTAATGAGCAACTCATTGTTAGCCTCTAATAAAAACAGGCACAATAGTCTGTTCCTGCTTTTATATTGTAATGGAGGAAGAAAAGATATTTATTTTATAAGTTTTCTGCTAACAAATAATATATCACATTGGTAACAATAATTTTAAACAAAATAATTCTCCTTTAAAATTCCAAACACTGCTTGGATATTTTACTCTACTCTATTTGAAATATTTTCATTAAAGAATAATGAATTCCTATGAAGACAAGTTCTAGAAATAGGTTTTATGGTGCTTCCCATATTGAAACAATAGTTAGTAAATTATCTCCAATTAATAGTCTTCACATCTTTCATGTAAAGTATAGTTATAAGATATTAGGTTCTGAAATTAATTAATCCAAAATAAAACCCAGTTGAACAAGTAATCATTAAGAAGTATAATTTAGGAAATTTTTTAAAAATCAAAAAAAATTTTTTTTTGGAAACATGAGCCAACAGCATCACAAGATTTGTCCTTAATACCTACATAATGTAAATTATATCTGGCATGTCTCCTCACTAAAGCCACAATGCCCAGAAATAACTAAAGTAAATAGCTTTAAGCAATTTAATTTATAATCTCATCTAGTGAGTGTATATGCAGCTGTCAAAAGACATTAGCTTTCTAGTTACTGACTTTAAATACAAATCCTATTATCTCTGTTAATGAAAATGCTAAAAGCCAATTTTGGACCAGTAGGAACTTAAGTTCAGTCCTCGGTCTTCTAGTCTTTCTCTCTATTCTTCTCTTCTGTGAATTTACCCACGTGACATTTTCCCTAAGCTCCAGTCTTATTTCTCCTATACAATACTGAATATTTTTTCTTTAAACCTTTCCAAAACTGAACTTTTCATCTTCCTCCCCAAAGTCATGCAACTTCCTGCGTTAATCATAGCTGTACTATTTTCTCATCATCCAGATGATAAATCTACTCCATTCTGCTCTTAATCTAGTGTAATAAGTTGCTGAATTTTGTTAGTTTTTTCCTCAAAAATGTTCTCATCCTTCTTTTTTTCTCTTTACTCTCATTGCCACCGGCCTAGTTCATTGATCTCATACTGAACTACTGCAATAACTTTTAAAAGTAGAATTTATTGTTGCTCCTTTTCCAGTTGTTAAGAAATCAGAAAATAGAAAATTTTTAAACATTGAGAATGTAATGCATGTAATTTTGGTGCTGCTGTGAGCTAGTTAAAGCAGCTGTTCACATCTTATTGTAAATTCTTCTAATTGCTTCTCACTTTTCTTTGAACATGATTCATAATTGCATTGTACTACTTTCTCACAAATACACCAAAATTTATGCATTTAATTGCCACATTTGAATATTTGTTTCATTATTAATTTCTCCTTATTATAGATAACACTGATATGGACATCTGCATATATACATGTTTATGTGAATCTCTGACTATTTCCTAAAGATAAATGCCATGAGGTGGAAATAGTGAGTTAAATAGCATGAATTACCAAAACTTCAAAAATAACCTTGCCAAATATCCTTCCAAACCTACTTTCAGCAATGTATGAGTATCTGTTTTGTCACCCTTCAAAAAAATTAGCATTATCATTAAAAAAATTATCAATTTTATAGCTTGAAATAGTATCTTGTTTTAATTCTTAGCCATTTGAATACTGATAATCGTTTTTTTATGTTTACTGGCCGTTTATAATTCTCCTTGTGAATTACTAACTCATGTCTTTACTCCATTTTCTTTTTTTCTTTTTTTCTTTTTTTTTAGTTGAAGTATAGTTAATTTACAATAATATTTAGTCCATTTTCTTTTTAGAGGCTTTGTCTTTTGCCTACTCATTTCACAATAGTTTTACAATCAGTACATTTGTCTTCAGCATCTCAAAATTATAAGTATCTTGTGCTTTAATTCAAAAGAAATATAGCTAGTATACCATTTGCTTATCCAAATGTTGAATGGCTCTCCATTCCCTACAGAATCAAGACTTTAATGTTCAAGAATTCTAATTTCTCTGTCTACCTAAGCCTATCGATAAGTATCGCCAATGATGTGTCCAACTCCAATGTTCACTGTTACCAGGCGTGTACAGATACCCTTCCCTAATGGCCCGGCCCTCTCTTCTCCACCTAAACCCTAAGTATCCTTCTGAATCATATCCTGCGTAAACCTTAATCAGTTACTCCAGCTCACGTGAATCTTTCCTTTTCTAGTTTATTCTTCCATTATTCTACTTATGTGCTCCTGCCAGAAATCTGGGGCCTTTAGCTCATACTTTCCTCTCCTTCATCTCACATATTCAACCCATAGGGACTCTTAATTCTACTTCGTAAATGCAATTTAAATTCCCTTATTTATCTCTACTAACACTGTCACTATTCCAACCACGTCTTCATTCTGTACTACATAGACTATGGATAGCCCCCTCTGCTACCTAAAATTCATTCTCTCTTAGTAGTCATAATGACATTTTAAAAGGCAAATTTGATCACAGTACTTGCTCCCCTGCTTAAAGCTCTGTCAATAGACTTTTACTGCACTTAGGCTAGAATCCAAAATCTTTTATGTGGCCGACAACATCCTGCGAAATCTGGCCACTCTTCATCATCATCTTTCACTCTTCCCCTCACCCTCACCCCAATCATTATTCTCCTCAAATGCCCTAAACTTCTTAGTCAGTACTTTCCCCTATCCTTCTTCCTCTGATTTACTCTCTTCTCTGCACACACAACTTACTCCTCCTGCAGTTACCAACTTACATGTAACTTTCTCACGGTACACTTCTCAACTCTCTAGACTAGGCTTCTTTATTGCTGAGGCTCACAACATATGGCACTTATCATTGCCTAATTCTTGCACTTATTTATTAAATATTTGTTCCCTTTCGCAAGGATAAGGACCATGTCTATATGTTCCAGCATTGTATCCCAAGCGTCAAGCAGAATGCCTTGCAAAAACAAGAGACTCAGTACTGTTTTGTGGCCTGGAAAAAACATGAAAGCCTGATTTATTCTATGCATAGAGTAGTTACTTGTTGTTCTCCAAATTGTTCGCGTGGTTAATTTTTTTCCCCTAAGCATATTTTATCTTTTGTCAAGTCAACGACCACGCTCTATGCTTCTCTATAATATTCATATAGCAAAGAACAGTTCTGCAAAACAGCAGACATTAAATATACACCAGTTGAGATAAATGGGCAGCTGAATAGTTACAACGCTGACCTTTTGAAAAGAAATTGAGGAACAGATGGTCAAAACAAAATTTGGTATTGAGAGAAAACAGAAGAGGGGGTTAAAACATCACTACTGAGGGTTGATTAATAATCAAATTATTAAATTGAGGATGTTTTTAGCTCTCCAGTTGTTCTATGCTTATTTTGCTCTTCACTGACACGAGGAAATCTGTTAATACAGAAAAATTAAATTTTCTTGAATGCAATTCAAACAAGAGGTTGAATTCATTTGAAAAATTGCCTTTTTCTTTTACATAATAATAAGTATTAGAAGCTGTTTTTTATTATCCCATCAACTGATCCTTTTAAGGATCAATTCAATCAAGTAAAGAGGCATTAAGGAGAGGATGATAAGGTCAAAGAAATAATAACACGGTATTGCATGTTTGAAAGTTGCTAAGAGAGTAAATCTTGAAAGTTCTCTTGACAAAAAGAAATTGGTAACTCTGTGTGGTGATGGATGGTAACTAGACTTATTGTGGTGACCATTTCACAGTATATATGAATATTGAATCATTATGTTGTATAACTAAACAAATATAATGCTATATGTCAATTATACCTCAATTAAAAAAATGAAATTTAAAAACATAAATATAGTTAAGTCTGAATTATTTAGTGGCAACTTAACCCAGTTAGGACACAGGGCAGATCCAGTACCTTCTTATCGCCACGATTAAGCACAGGCAGCAGCCAGTGGATGTTGATGGACAGCACTCCACAGCCCAGACTGGAGAGTAAAATCTAGCTTTGAGATTCAAGTGGAGATGTGACTAATGAGAGACATCCCAAGATGTGGAGCCCAGAGCATAAGCTTCATCTAGAGCAGAAATGCCAGGGGCTAGCCTCCTCTCCTCAGATCCTGACTGGGGCCTACGTCAGCATCAGTTAACCACAGCCAAATTATTCAATGTCTCTGAGGGTGTGCTTTTCCCAGGGTCTGTTGTGTCTCAGATCGGAATTCATCCTTTCTTCTTTCCCTCCACATCTATGCATGAGCAAAAGTTGTCTTTTTTGTTTTTTTTTAATATATAGATACAATTCTTCTTTTGAAATTCTTCTTTTGAAACAGTGTAGTCATATGTACCCCTGGTCCTAGGTGCTGAGTTCCTTGGTGGGTTTCAAAATGCAAATTTGAGTTCAGGGCCGAGGGAACCAATTTGCTCTTCAGGATTGAAAAAGAATCACACATTCTAGGAGGGAACTTTAGGGATAAGAGATAAAGGCCAAGCTAGGACTCCGGAGGGAAGAGAGTGCAGCTACAGGGAGCGGCATGGAAAACTGCCACCTGTTCCAACAATGACTCCTTCTCCCAAATCTCCAGTTGAGTGCACTGAAGCCCATAAAATATGTAGTCCAAGTGGACTGTTTGTGCAAACTATTGAAGGGGCTAAGACTCATGTCTAAGTTAACCTGAGAGGGGAAGGCAAAAGAGACAGGGTCCCTGGTAGAAGCAAGACTCTCTAAAGAGTGATTCCAGAAGAATAGAGTGTTGTAAGATCTTTGAACTTCCACAGTTTACACTAAGCTTAGGTGGCTGCACAGGGACCATGTATCTAAAACTAACATCCCCAACTAAAATCTATGTTTCATCTCCTCTGAGAGAAAGCAAGAGCATTTCTTAAGGAAAATAGTGAAATTGTAGGTGAATTAGTTAAAATAACAAAGGGGCTATGTAAGAGGAGCAAAATAGAATCATCTAAATTATTTTTAAGGGAAAATTTTCTATGAAGTCAGTGCTTCATTGAAAATTTATGCAAATTACAGAAATATGAATTATAATCCTATTTCTTCAAAGTTGTTTCACAATCTTGTTCAATCTATCTTATTTATAAATGTGACTGATAATATTTGCAGCATGTGACAGGGCTGGATGATCTCCTAAGACCATTATATCTCTCAGAAATATGATTCTCTGAATAACTGAACTGAATATTTAAATATATAATTTGTTCCCATTATTTGCAATTCAATTAGCTAAAACAAGCACATACGGATTAGTAAAATGAATGTCACTAAATAGTTCAATTTTCCTAGTTTTAGTTAAGGACTCATGGAAAATGATACATGGGTAGGCAAGGTAAAATAGAAACATGGACTCTAAGAGAGTTCTAAACAATATTATTATTCCCCATAAATCGATAATTGAGAAAATTATTCTATCTTTATTTTACATGCCTTTATTTGTTACATTTTGAGATATATCCTTCAACTATGCATAAAAACAAACATATGTGAACATTTATCTGTTAGATAATATTTCAAATTATGCTATTAGGCAATACTTTAATTTCAAAACTTAAGTGATGTGTTAATTTGTGGCTTTTGTTTGTTTTTTCATTTTGATCTGATTCCATTTTTTTCCGAATGGATAGTACCTCTGTTAGTCCTAAAACAATAAACCAGCACCTAACAACAACATATATGTATGTGAAAATGTATCATTTAAAAATATATTTACAAGTGAATGTTCCAAACCCCTGTGTTATTGTTTTTTGTTGTTTTACATATGAGGAAACTGAGACTCAGAGAGGTTAAATAAACTCCAATATCATATTAGATTTGCAGTCAGTGGGAAAGGAGAAATTCAAATATGGATTTCTGATTTAAATCCATTTTTTTTGACTTCACTAAAAAAATGGAGAACACAGACATAATACAGAAAGAGATAAATGGTACCCTAAAGCCAAAATCATTTTTTTGTGTCCCCAAATATTTAGAGGTTTCAGATGATTCTGTTTTTTAGTAATATTATTAATTCATATCTGCAATAGTGATGTAAAAATTGGGTAATATCTCAGTGAGTTAGATTAGGCAATGTGCTTCATTCTCTCTCTTTAATTAGCTGAATAATTGCTTCAGCTTTTCAATTCTCTTTGTCCATAGAGGCTTAACTTGAGACTCAACTTTGCATGAAAATCACATTCAAATTTTTCCAAGATAATCTGTTCAATTTTGTTCACCTAAATGATTGACAGCTGTTCAGAAAGAACAAAATCCAGACAAAGTCAAGCAAAAACTCTGATCCCTGAAAGAAGAGTTTTTCACTCTGTCAAAAAAACCCCACAGATTTATAATTTAATAATATTTATATCATTTTATATATGTATGTATTTATATAATAAATGTCATCTACTTATGTATATTTATATTTTTGCATATATATTTCTGGCTCTCCAGTAGTAAGTATTTTTAAAAGAATATGGGATCACTAAGTCTGAAACTTTTTATTCAAAGTAAAATCAGGAGAAAGACAGCATGCACAATACAATGGTCTATGCAGAGATATAGAAACTAGACATTCAAATGTAGTATAAACTTGACCGTATCCTTTTTTACACATGATCTTGTATATTGCATATTTTATATGTTTCTTATTGTCTTTGAAATGAGGTTTAGCCTAGTCACAAAGGTAATTAATTGCTTTCATAATAACATAAAGTGGAAATCATTTTATTTAACTGGATTCAGCCTAGTATTTTAAAGGTCATGTGATCACATGGCATTTAAAATCTTAACACTTAGAGGCAACTGCCCTTGAATGGTTTAAGCTGTTTCAAACCATCATGTGTTTGTGTGTGTGTAACATGTGACGTACAATAGCCAGTTTTTTCCATCTGTAGTGTTACCCTTAGCAACAGAAGACATGTGACAGTGCTTATGTGACTCTGCTGGCCTGCAACAGTGTGTAGAAGGATTTAAGCAAAATGAAACAGACAGAAATATTGATCCAGGCAACTGGAGTTTTCAAGTGTTTTGCAATGATTATGCAGATTGTTAAGGGAAGAAAAGAAAGAAGCAAAGAAAAGCAGAGAAAACTGGAGTGAGAGGCTATGGTAACACAAAGGGGTATGTTTTCCAGAGGTTGTTATGAAGTTGAATTTTAAAATATACATATGTGATCATTCTATTCCTTTGTCTCTGTCATTTATGTTTATATTTAGTAAATAAGGTAAACCCTTTTCTGCTGTGTGATATGAAAAGGGTAATTCTATAATCAAAAACATCTGCTGTATGATATGAAAAAGGGTGATTCTATAATCACAAACACCTTCCTCTGTTACCATCACAATTAAGAATAAGAAAGAGAATTTTTTTAATATCACCATGCTCATTTAAAGATAGCTTGTGAAATACATTTTCAGAGGAGATTCTTTTTCTGGAGTCTACAAGACAGTTTAAATTGAATAGAATTATAAGATCACATATATGGAATAACATGATATAATCATGTCTACTATAACCCATAAGATTTTTTTACACACAATCTTTTTATTTGAGTTTGGGAAACTTAATAAAACTAGGAGAGTGAAGATCCTGTAGTACCCATTATAAAGTAACCCAATTTACTCACTCTGTTAAGAACTCTGGCTATACATATATCTTCAATCAGAAAAAAAAAAAATGCAGATGTGACAGCATAAGGACCAGTGTTAGAAGTGTATCATGTAGACAAATATTCTTCTGGGTCATGTAATCCTTCCATGTAAATTGCAATGCATTTAATAGTCTATAGTGAAAAGTATGATATTGTGAAGAGAACTATGGCGAAGAGAACAAATCTCGAAAGGCAAAACATATTCACTTTTACCATTTTATGTTTACTATAGTGAAGAAGAGAAGAAATACATGAATTTTACACTACCAAATAGTTCAATTGATTAGAGAACCAATGAATACTGAGTACTTGTGATATATAAGTTCCTCTATATGATTTAATTGCAAAAGCAGTATAAAGTACATGGTGTTATACTCATTTTACAGATGAGAAGCTTGAAGCTTTAATAGCTTAAGGGAATCTCCCAAGGCTATTACTTAGGAATTAAGTGTATTTTTGCACCCAAGACTTATACCACACCCTTGCTTGCCACTAAGCCACTTAGAAGAAAGTCTGTGTGCATGTACAACGCATATCATAAGTCTTGTACAATTGCAAAAAGTGAGCAATACCTTTTAATTCTGAACTTATGAAAAGTCAAACCAATAAAATAAATACATGATCAGTTATAATTCTGTAATTTTTTTAATAGATAATTTTTCTGTACCTCCTCTGTGTCAGACACTGTACTAGGCAGTAGAAATACAATGGAGGGAAAACAGACATAGTTTTTGCCTTATATATTAGTTGGGGTTCTCCAGAGTAACAGAACCAATAATATATATATATATTCAAACGCTAATCTCTCTGTATACACATATGAATAAATGAACTTTATTAAAACTGTAGGGGTTCAGAACAGACCTCCCTAAAATACGCTACTTTGGCACTTGGATTATTTTGAGCTAAAGGAAATGGAGACCCTATAGGCTCAAGAGAAATTACCGTCCTTCCTTAACTACTAGAAGAATTTAAACTGGGGCATTTTCCCAAGAAAAGAGTTTTACCAGAGATAAATTTTATCTAAGTGGCCCCATCTATATGGCAGGGCAAACATCTAGTTACCAAATATCTGCTCTTCTTCTTCTTGTCCTGTGAATGACCCTCCTGTCTTTGGAACCCCCAGGCTCCTATCCCATTCCTTAGCTCAGGGTGACATATACAGTTCATTTTACCTTCTACCTTTGAATCTCCTCATGTTTGTGGTGTCTCTGATTCTCTCATGTATGTGGAGTTCTTGCACATATGAAGTAAAATTTGATTTTTTCTACTATTATTCTGTCTCATGTCAATTTAATTCTTAGACCAGCCAGAAGAACCTAGAAGGGTAAAGGAAAATTTTCTTGTTCCTGACATAAGGAATTGGCTCATGTAATTATGGAAGCTAAAATGTCCCGTGATCTGCCATCTGCAAGCAGGAGACCCAGAAAGGCCAGTAGTATGGATGCCAGTTCTAATCTGAAAACCTGAGGACCAGGAGCATTGAGGGCAGAAGACTTAGGTCTCAGACAGAGCACATACACCCTTCCTCTGCCTTTTTGTTCTACTGGAGGATGCTCCCCTACACTGGGGGTGAAGGGTGGGAATTTACTTTGTTCAGTTCACCAGTTCAAATGCTAATCTCTTCCAGAAACGCTCTCACAGACACACCCAGAAATAATGTTTAACCAGATATCTGTAACCAGTGGCCCAATAAAGCTGACGAATTAAATTAACCGTCACACCTTATGTGTTCTTGCCTTGCCTCTGTAATCATGACTTCATAGAATTACAGTGCCCTTCTTTCTTAGTCCTCATTGAAATGGCAAAATAAAACATTAATCAAGTGTTACATTTATTTTCTGCATCCCCAATAAGAGTATCATGGCTATAATTTATCCCCTAGAACAGTGACCTACTTCACAATTATGTTTCAATGAATGAGTAAAGTCACCACACCTAAATATATTATTTATTTATTTACTCTAGTTGCGGTGAATGGGCTCTCTTGTTGTGGCACGTGGCCTCTAAAGACCAGGCTCAGTAGTTGTGGCACACGGCTTAGTTGCCCCATGGCATGTGGGATCTTAGTTCCCCAACTAGGGATTGAACCCGCATCCCCTGCATTGGAAGGCGGATTCTTAACCACTGGACCACCAGGGAAGTCCCTATAATTTATGTATTTAGTTTATAATCTATATAAACTATGGAAGGAGGTATTTGGTTTTATAAAGTAGGAGGGAAAGGTGGATCATCAGATAGCCTTAGGAATGAGAGAGACTGGAAATAGCACTTGAGAAAGTTTGGCTACAAATGGGAAGAACGATGAGGTAAGACAGTAGCTAGAAGATAAAGTAGAAAAAAGGCAAGAGTTTTAATATTTTTAACTTTTGTCGAGGAGGAAGGAATTTTCCTCTACCCTTCTAAGTTCTCTGGCTGGTCTAAGAATTAGATTGACATGAGACAGATTGACAGGAAAAAAAAAATCACACAAAAGTGAAACGGAGTTCTAAGCATGACCCTGGGAACCTTCCCAGGTACAAAAGACCCTTCTTGTTCCCTGTTTCTTGTTTGTAGGAAAAAGACTTTAGTTTCCTAGACCTTCCCCAAGTTCCAAAGAGCAGCACAAGCAATTACTAATTAGGGAAGTGAGGGAATGCAGAAACAAAGGAAAATCAGTTAAGCAAGAAAAGCAATGGCAATAGTTCTGCATAAAACAGAGTCCTAGTTCCTCCTCAAAGGATATACATAACAATCTGACACGTAGCTCTGAGTGGTTCTGCAGGAACTAAGACCCCTCACCCAGGTGGAGGATGGTTGGAACCAGAAGGCTGATGATTAAGATTCCCAAAACATCACCCTGTTACCTCACCACCAACCAATCAGAAGAAAGTCATGCACCCTGCAGCCCTCACTCCAAATGTTGCCTTTAAAAACCCTGAAAGCCGTCAGAAAGTTCAGGTCTTTTGAGCATGAGCTATCTGTTCTCCTTTCTTGGTGCCTGCAATAAATACTGTACTTTCCTTTACAAAAACCCAGTGTCAGTAAATTGGCCTTGCTGCGCAGTGAGTGAATGGACTCAAGTTCCCTTTGGTAACAAAAATTTAATTACATGGATATACGTGGGAGAGACCCAGGACAACTGAGCAGCTCACCAAAGTAGCAGAAATCCTCACTTTAAATACCATCTTCAGCTAAAGAAAAAAGGGGATTTGGATGGTAGTGGTTAGGGACTTCAAAGGGGAGGAAAGCAATTCACATGAAAATGGAAAAACACTTGTATGATAAACAAGTGTTTGCTGGACCACACAGAAACAATGGGACATAGAAAGAAATTTTAACAAGCAGATATTGCTAGGTTCCTCTCTGTCCATTTAGTTCATACTATAGTTATCTTTGGTGATAGTTTACTTTCTGGAATAGGTCCTCTATTTACAACTTTCTGGAATAGGTCCTCTATTTACAATCTTCTAGGCAGTTAGGAGGAAGATTAAAGTCTCTTCCTGACTCTTTTGGACCTTGATTGCTTTTAGCTCGAAATAATCTGCATGCCGGATACATTTTGGAGTGGCAAATTTTGTTCCCTTACACTTTGTTTTGTTTTTTTTTTAAGATAGAAGAAACTTGAATAGACCTAGGTGTTGGTGAGAAGTGTGGCAGACTGCTAATTGGCCCCTAAAGTTTCTTCTCTTTTCCCGCAGAAATAGAGTTTTAGCTGAGCACATAGCCACTCAGTTGGAGACTACACTTCTCAACTTCCCTTGTAGCTAAGGGAAGTTAGACTGACTATGACTGACTAAGCTGTAACCAGTGGTATGTGAATGGAAGTGATCTTTGCAACTTCTGTAAGCCTCAAAGTGGAATTCTGTGCCCTCCTCTTCTTCCAAAAGGCTGGAATATGGAAGTTTTGGTGACTTAATTCAACCTCATGGAAGAGCAACAAGATGAAGGGAAATTGGTTCTGTGAAGGAATTAGAAACATCTGCAGCTCGTCTCCAGACAAAATAGGTAAGAGAGAAATAGCATTTATCTCATTATGCCTTTTTATTTTGAAGTCTCTTTTTCCTAATGGCTTACCCTATACTTAACTAATATAGGGAGGATCCAGTGAGAGGGAGAAGTTAGAAGTACCATAGTAAAATGAAATAGGTAAGATTCATTAGAAGCTGTAAGAATTAAGAATTTAGAATTAAGAATGACACTGTATATTACATATGAGTATGAGTACACACGTGAGTATATAATAATATATAAAATCAACCAAAAAAAAGTAATGCAGGAGGCTGCGAGCGTAAAGATCTTTAAGAGTAAAGATCTGGCACAGTATGAGGTGCTTTTGAATCTGCACCTCTGATGGGACTTGAGCCCACAATCTTCCAACTGGAACTGCACAACTTGTCTCAGAATTTAATGAAGCTCAGGTTTTTTATGTCTCCTCCCAGAAGGAATTCAGCAAGAGGCAAAATGATAAGTAAGAAGTAGATTTATTAGTATAGGACATTTGTGAAGGATACAGGCTGGCAGGCAAGAGGGCTCTGCCCTGAGAACTAAGTGGGCTACATTTTTTTATAATCAAAGGAGAAGTGGGGAGGGAGAGAAGACCACCTTCTTCCTCATCTTCGAGTAGACGTCAGGCTTACATCATTAGCTCCTCCTTCACGTTGGATGGGAAAGTTTTTGACCCTACACGGTCAAACCAGGACTGTTATTCAAATCAGCAGAAGGGTGGTAACATTTACTAAAATATGTTAAATCATCTCAGGTTTCAGTATAATAAGTGTCTTCTACTTTGGAATGTCACCTTTCCCTTATATTCCTGTCCTTGGTATGTGTAGAGGTGCATGTCCTAAGGATCATTATCTTGCTGACCTCCACCAGCAGGATGCAAGCCTCATTTTTTCACTTAATGGCCTGGGGCACATCTCGTTTTTTATTTATGGCTTTATTATTAGGCAAGCCTGCAGCATTTCCTAACTTTCTGATAGCTTTCCTGAGTGATCATTAACTTCTGTGGTCTTCCAAAGTTCCCTAGTGTTCCCTCTCTATCTTTAATCCCCTAGTGGGATTTCTAAAACTACCTGTGTAACTATCCCACTCTATCCTTATCATTTTTACATAATGTTATCTCATTTAATATTGATAACGACCCTAAGAGTAGGTATTACTAAATTAGGTTTTTAGAAGCAGAGAGACAAAAAGGCCTTTTTTTTGTCCATGTCTCACAACTATTAAGTGACTTTTTTGGGGTCCAAAGATAAAGTGTCTAATTCCTAATTCCTTGCACATTTTATTATAATTGAATTCTTATTTGAATACTAATTCAAATATCTATCTACTTAAATATCTATCTAACTCAAATGTCTAATATACTACCAAGAAGTAGTTTAAAGGAATATATTAATGGAATACTAGCATATAAAGGATTACTTGTGCTATTTCATGCTTGTGATTAAGGGGAATTCTAATTAAATATGACTCTGCCTCAAGTCCAAGTCCTAAATCTAATTGCCTTTGTTTGCTTGACAGGTTGTTCTAGCCAATCAACCTCTACTTTGCTTTTTAAAAAAAGTCATAATCAGAGGCTCTTCCTTTTACAAATTTCTCCAACTTGCAGACTTTCATAGATTTGATCATACTTTTCAGAACAAAAGTATTTTCACCTCTGCCTGTCCCCAGTAAATAGCACTAACATTTACTAGCACAGTATTGCTATGGCATTATAAGCATATAAAACTTAGATATATATTTACATATAAGCATATAAAATTTAGATGTAGCCTTTCATAATTTACCTTGTTCATAAGAAGAAGAGCTTTTGTACACTTTACAGTTTGTTCCGGTGTTTCTCAAATCTTACTCGACAAAAAGTCCCATGACCCATGGCTGGTTGGATGCAATCCTCAGAGTGTAGAAGAAGCAGAGCTTACTCTGTAACCAGATTGCTTGTTTAAATCCCAGATCTTTTTATTTCCTAAATTCAGGTCATTTTGCAAGTTACTTCGTGGCTCTCTGTGTCAGTTTTCTCATCTGTGGTTAGGGTACCCACCAGAAAAGTTTATTGTGAAGGTTAAAGGAGATAATTTATGTAATTATAGTTGAAGAATATTCAAGATATAGATTGGTAAAAATATGCTAAACTTTTTGAACCTCTTTCACACAAAGTCATTATTCAATCTAGACATTTGTTTTTTCCTAAAGAACAAGTATTAACTCACGTTACACAGTTATTAACAAAATTTTCAAATTAGTAAGCACTGTTAAAAACACCTTTGTAGATATGAAATACACTCCTAAAATCCTAGGAACAGATTTTAAAATTTGTAGAAAGTTGAAAGCTCACATATAAAATGATATTTCTATACTAAACTTTAGCACTATAGTTATCTTTGTCATAGCTTAAACTTTTAAAATAATAATTCTAAAAACTGTAAATATACATATGCTCATAAACACATACACACAGAGTGTGTGTGAAACTGGAATTTTAGTTCTGTTCTCATTTATGTCCATTGATATTACTCATTGCTGTTGTAGGTTGAAACAGACAGTGCTTACACGTGCAACTTCATCAATTCACTGCCTCCCAACAAACCTTAACACACCAAATTTGGGGGTTAGTTGTGGCTGATGGTTAGAATAAAGACTGAACTCTGTAATAAGAGACTAGAAACCAGAGTATCTTTAAAAAGTTCTTTATTTCTATTTTAATTGGTAGTCTGTGTCTCTGTTCTAGGGCTGGTATGCCATCTCTACTGTGTTAGAGATGAAAGTACTTTCTATCTGTTGCTCTTCCACTCCAAAATGATTGCCCTTATCCACAGAGCAAAAGGTAGTTCACCCTTTCATCCACATTTCATTCCTGGAAAGGGGAAATGAGAGAGAGGGAGGGCATGAACTTTTCAGTTTTATGGGCATTGTGTGGTTGTTGGAAACATCACTTTCATTCATCTTCATCGATCAGAAACTAGTTACATCACCACCTTAGCGGCAAGAGTTGCGAGGAAATTTAATCTTAGCTAGGTGGACATGAGTCCAGCTAAGACTTATATATTAGAAGTGGAGAAAGGAATTGGAGGAACCAACGTTGGTCTCTACAACAGTTTGCCAAAGCCCAATCCATGTGAATCCAAAGGTTCTAAATTCACTGACCATCTGTTTGCCAGCTTCTTTACTTCTTCTGAAAACTGTGGGTTCACACACAGAATGATGAATTATGACTCTGAGGAAAAAAATATTTAGAGTTTATTCTTTCACACAGCTTTTAATGCCATATACTGCATTTTCATTGTAAAGGGAAAATAAAGCATAAATAAAGATCAGTTTGGGGGTTCAGTGTGGGAAGTTCCCTGGGTAGGGACAGCAAGATGTTACTGTGGGCTTAAGGAAGAGGAAGTAAGAAATAATTCTCAATATCTTTTCAGTATTGATAACAATCCACAAAAGATGTGTTGTGTATGACATCTTGTTCTCTTTCCTCTACTGAGAGCAACATCAAATGAAACATAGAAAAAAATAAAATAGATAATAAGATGAAAAAATATGGACAGATAAAAGTATAGTAGATAACTTGTGATGTTTTTTTTTCTGTTGAGGAGAATGCAAGCCATTTTTTCTTTCTGTTTAAAAATAAAAAGACTGTGGTGCTTTTGAAAAGCATGTGACTTTTGAGCTTTTGCACAGCAAAGGAAACTATAAACAAAACAAAAAGACAACCCTCAGAATGGGGGAAAATATTTGCAAATGAATCAATGGACAAAGGATTAATCTCCAAAATATACAAGCAGCTCATGCAGCTCAATATTAAAAAAAAAAAAAAAAAACCAATGAAAAAATGGGCAGAAGACCTAAATAGACACCTCTCCAAAGAAGACATACAGATGGCCAAGAGGCACATGAAAAGCTGCTCAACATCACTAATTATTAGAGAAATGTAAATCAAAACTACAATGAGGTATCACCTCACACCAGTTAGAATGGGCATCCTCAGAAAATCTACAAACAAATGCTGGAGAGAGTGTGAAGAAAAGGGGACCCTCTTACACTGTTGGTGGGAATGTAAATGATACAGACACTATGGATAACAGTATGGAGGTTCCTTAAAAAACTAAAAATAGAATTACCATATGACCCAGCAGTCTCACTACTGGGCATATACCCAGAGAAACCCATAATTCAAAAAGACACATGCACCCCAATGTTCATTGCAGCACTATTTACAATACCCAGGTCATGGAAGCAACCTAAATGCCATCGACAGATGAATGGATAAAGAAGATGTGATACACATATACAATGGAATATTACTCAGCCATAAAAAGGAATGAAATTGGGTCATTTATAGAGACGTGAATGGACCTAGAGACTGTCATACAGAGTGAAGTAAGTCAGAAAGAGAAAGACAAATATTGTATATTAACGCATATATGTGGAATCTAGAAAAGTGGTACAGATGAACCAGTTTGCAAGGCAGAAATAGAGACACAGATGTAGAGAAAAAATGCATGGACACCAAGGGGGGAAAGTGGTGGGGGTGTGGTTGGATGAACTGGGAGACTGGGATTGACATATATATACTAATATGTATAAAATAGATAACTAATAACCTGCTATATAAAAATAAATAAAATAAATGTAAAAAAATGAAAAGCATGTGACTTTTGATTAATAGAATTTATAATCAATCCAGACCCTGAAGCTCTAATATTTGATAGAATAAAACAAAATAAGGTTAATCTTTTTAAAGTTTAGTACCTTTTTTTGAAAAAGGTGTCATGTTTGTCTAGGACTTAGATGTTACAAATAATTGTATAGTGGATTTTAATTTCTTTTTTTAAATTTTAGTTTCTTAATAAAACTTTGATTAAAAAAACATTTAGTGCCTGACAGCCTCTGCAGTCAGTCTAAGCTCTGGCTGCACTATCTAAAGAATAAGCACCTGTGTGGCTGCTCCAAAATGCACCTTTCTCCTGGGTTGTGAAGAAGTAACAGCTCATGCTGTGGAGGCAATGGGCTTCCTCCTCCATGTAAAACATGTGGGCACAGGGAAGAGCAGAACTAGTAATCAAAATAAAAAACACAATCAGTGAGAAAAATAAGAGATTAGATACAGGTCAAGAAGGACTAGTGAGTTGGAATGTCAGATTGAAGAATTATTTCAGAAGGCATCAAGAAACAATAATCTAATAGTTTGAAAAATAATTTTAAAAAACTAAAAGACATATAGGATAGAAATAGAAGTGCTTGGGGTTTAGTATGGATAAATTATTTAACTCATAAGCAGGTAAACCAACCACATCTAAACGTATCTCAGAGTACACTTTAACTCATGTGAAATTATAAAGCTGTATTTCCTTATGGAAAAAAAAAAAAGGACAGGAAAAGAAGACAATTTCTAAGGTTAGTGATAAGCATAAAGTAAAAATCAAGAGATCAAAGAAACTGGTGCTTTTTTAGCCAGAAAATATGTTTAAAGAATGGCATATCAAATGTCACTTCATTTGGACAAGATTCATGACACTGTTTCAGAGAAGGTTTCTTTTCTGGCAAAAGGTAGTCATCACACAAGAGATAGAACTTTAGTGAAATTTAAAATGTGTTTAACTTTCCACGTGAGGCTATGATTAAAGTTAAAAGAAATTCAAGAGTTTCTACAAATAATTTCATGAGGCAATAGGATGCTGAAGTCACTTGTACTGCCACTGAAATTCACTGTAAGTTGGTTTGGAAATTATATTTACTTCTGAATAGACAACTGAAGCCATGAAGAGGTGGCCACAGCTGACGTGTTGCCATGGTAGCATTTCCTCCCCAGCTGAGGAAGCTATACAGAAGAAAGGATATAGGTCAGAAAGTGTTTACACTAACAAAATAACTGCATATTAAAATCAAATGCTTTTGTAAACATCATATGCCAAAAGAGAATTGTGAATCCTAGTTTCAGGCTATTAAAAACAGACTGATTCATCTTTGGGATGATGTAGTAAGCTGCGAGCACAGTGAGACAAGGGACATTCAAGGTCAAGAATACTCTCTTCCCTGCACATTGGCAGTTGAATTTTAAAAAATGGGGTCATGATAAAACTTTTTCCTATGGGTTTCTTCTGAGTTCCTTGAAATAGAGAAATATTCAACTGAAGAATTCTCCCAGAAGGCAATTCATCTCACAATGAATTACCCCAGGGTAAGAAGGATAAACTCTATACTCAATAAATATCTGTGGGCTATTAATTCTGTACCCTTATTAATGGCCAAAATTTCTGAAATGTAATTGAAGTCAGATATAATTAAAGAGGAGAAAATAAGGGTGAGAAATGAAGAAAGAGATTGAGTAAAATTAGTCAATATCCCGGAAGTAGAAAGAGTGAAAGAAAGAAATAACAAAAGTAGAAAAGAAGAAAAGATGGAAGAAAATAAGAAAAGGGAAGGAAGGAGGGAAGAGAGGAAAGACCTCAGGGAGTATCATAGTCTCCCTGAAGAATGATGAAGGTGGCAGTTGCAAGGCAGTGGCTGAAATGAAAATTTGTAGTTTGCCTTCACCGCATCCATCAGTCCCCAAGCCATCAGACAACCCTAACTTTTCTCATCCGGGGAATTCACACTTTGCATTTTTATTAACTTTGGTTTGGATGGGGTTAACTGGATGCGCAGTTCTAAGGATAGTATATGATAGGCCTAAGCTAATAGTATATCTCATTATTCACTGAACAAAGTGATTAATTCAGATAGGCAGATGATCCAATCTGAGTCAGTACTTACATGTTTTCTGGAGTTTCTAAAAAAGAAAAACTCTTCAATCTTCTGCTGTAGTGGCAGTATGAAGATTTGAGGTCTCTCTGCAGCCATCTTGGGATCACTAGGAAAAAGTTTGAAGCTAGTAGAAGCCATCAGTTGAAGCTGGGGATAGAGAGACCACAGGGAAAGGTGAACCAAGGCATGGATTGAGTGACATTTCAGCCTTGAAGCAAACTGTACTGGAAGGCAGAGCTGCTTGTTTAGGCATGGACTGTTGTTTAGTTGCAGGGACAATTACATTCTTGATTTTGCCTAAACCAATTTGAGTTGGGTTTTCCATTTCTTGATATGAGAAAGAATTCTGATAAAATTCCCCTTACTTCCCAAATCCTCCCCCTCTTTTGAGCCAAAGGAAGATAACTGAAGTAACTGAGCACAAAATAATAGTTGTATCCTTGGGTTCAGAATCCATGAAAATCCCTGGAACATCCATTTGTGACTCCCTATGTGTAAGGCACTAGAAAGGATGTGAATATAACAAGACAATGTCTGTGACATTAAATGCACAGAAATGAGCAGGAGACTAGAATAGGTAACAAATACTTAGCAATGAGGTAGATATTTTATTTTCACCATTTACAAATGAGAAAATTGAGGTACTGAATCTAAGAAACTGCCTCAAGAGGTGATGGAAGTGATGTAGGATGGAGCTGTGAAATAAGTCACTTTGATTTACACGAACTATGGGCCAAAAAAATAGTAGCAAATATTATATGTTGTCTGTATTAAATTCATATACAATATATACCATCTGTTTATTGTTATATCTATTAGTAATAAAAACCGTGTAACTGTTGTTACCGTTAAGAATTTGGTTAGCTTTTGTCTCTGTTTCCTAAGAGGGAAACTAAACCCCTTGGGTTTCCTTAGTGATAGGAGCTTTTTGTTACTTATAGTGGGCCCTGATAGTTTATACTGCTAAGGTGACTCATGGTGGGCCCCTAGTGATCTTACACTAAAAGATAATTTAGGATGATGTAAGCCACTGCAGAAAGATAGATTGTGTGATTAAAGGGTTGGAGCTTTGAGCCACAAGATATCAGCCAAAGTTCTGACCTCCAGGGAGGGGAGGGAGGTTAGAGATTGAGTTCAATCATATGGTCAATGATTTAATCAGTTTTGCCTATGTAATGAAATTGCAGTGAAAATTCTGGGCATGGAAAATCAGTGAAGCTTCTTGGTTGGTGAATACACTGATCTGATGGGAGGGTGAGGTTGCCCGCATTCAGTGGGGAAAGGACGTAGAAGCTCGCTGTTCCATCCCAGAACATGAATTCCCTTCTGCACCTCATTTTGTAATAGGGACAGAGTGCTTTCAAGATATTTTTCTTGCTGTCAAAATCAGTTGAGGTAAGTTGATGGGAAGGAGCTGCTGAGGCTCAAGTGATTATGTGATTCCAGAGTCTATATGAAGTGGATCCAGAGTTCAACTTCAGGTTATTTAATTCTTAACTCTGTTTATTCTGTCATAACATACTGGTCTAAGGATTAACGTGAGCTTTTCCTAAATCCATAAACAGGGAACACGTATTTGCATATTCATTATTTATGATCATTTTTATGGTTTCTGAAAGAGTACTTCCTCACTTCTCCATAATACTCTACAAACAGTCTTATTTCCCATGAGAAAGGGAACTTAGAAGAAAACCACTAGCATTGCCAGGTAGTACAGAGTGCTGATTTAATGTCACTGATCATGATTTTATAGTGTTCTGCACAGGAGTAATATTCAGTATTTTCTCCAGCAAACTTCAGCTACACCAGAGCCAACATAGAGTTGGCTGCTAAGATTAAGGGAGAGATAAGGGTGGTTGTAAAGAAGTTACTTATGAATCATGAATCTAATTAAGTAAAAAAAGAGGGGAAGACAGGTGGAAGGTGTGAATAATGAGGCTGTGGAGGGGGTCAATAGACAAAAGTACTACAAAGGTAAAAGAACTGTTTTCAGGGGCACTTATGAGGGCAGAGTGGCAGGAACTGAAGGCAGAGGCCAAGATATTTTTCTGGTTTCATTTTAAGTCTTCAGAGTCCAGAAGGCAAAGAAGCTCAACCACTGTAGTTGGTTGGACTTAGAAGACAAGATTTATAGCTCAAACAAGGGTAGACTCAGAGGTAAACACTAAAACTCAGTATATTTTCAAATCCTAGAGATTGAAACACAAATTTTTTAATTCTGTGACTGTTTTGTTCACAATTTATTTTGAAGTTATTGGTAGTGTTAGAAAATTTTCATGTGAAAGGCCAGTGGAGTCACATGGCACACACCTGATCCATCAGAAGTTCAGTGTCTGTGAGATTGGTTCAAGATGGCAGAATAGAAGGATGTGCTCTCCCTCTTGCAAGAACACCGGAATCACAACCAACTGCTGAACAATCATCGATAGGAAGACAATGGAACTCACCAAAAAAGATATCCCACATCCAAAGACAAAGGAGAAGCCACAGTGAGACGGTAGAGGGGCGCAATCATAATAAAATCAAATCCCATAACTGCTGGTTGGGTGTCTCACAAACTGGAGAACACATACCACAGAAGTCCACCCGATGGAGTGAAGGTTCTAAGCCTCACGTCAGGCTTCCTAACCTGGGGGTCTGGCAACGGGAGGAGGAATTCCTAGAGAATCAGACTTTGAAAGCTAGCAGGATTTGATTGCAGGGCTTCGACAGGACTGGGGGAAACAGAGACTCCACTCTTGGAGGGCACACACAACATAGTGTGTGCATCGGGACCCAGGGGAAGGAGCAGTAACCCCATAGGAGAATGAACCAGACCTACCTGCTAGTGTTGGAGGGTCTCCTGCAGAGGCAGGGGTTGGCTGTGCTCACTGTGAGGACAAGGACACTGGCAACAGAAGTTCTGGGAAGTACTCCTTGGCGTGAGCCCACCCAGAGTCCACCATTAGCCCCACCAAAGAGCCCAGCTAGACTCCAGTGTTGGGTCGCCTCAGGCCAAACAACCAACAGGGAGGGAACCCAGCCCCAGCCATCAGCAGTCAAGCAGATTAAAGTTTTACTGAGCTCTGCCCACCAGAGCAACAGCCAACTCTAACCACCACCAGTCCCTCCCATCAGGAAACTTGCACAAGCCTCTCAGATAGCCTCATCCACCAAAGGCAGACAGCAGAAGCAAGAACTACAGTCCTGCAGCCTGTGGAATAAAAACCACATTCACAGAAAGATAGATGAAAAAGCAGAGGGCTATGTACCAGATGAAGGAACAAGATAAAACCCAAGAAAAACAACTAAATGAAGTGGAGATAGGCAACCTTCCAGAAAAAGAATTCAGAATAATGATAGTGAAGATGATCCAGGACCTCGGAAAAAAGAATGGAGGCAAAGATTGAGAAGATGCAAAAAGTGTTTAAGAAAGACCTAGAAGAATTAAAGAACAAACAAACAGAGATGAACGATACAATAACTGAAATGGAAATTACACTAGAAGGAATCAATAGGAGAATAACTGAAGCAGAAGAATGGAAAAGTGACCTGGAAGACAGAATGGTGGAATTCAAGGAAGCAGAACAGAATAAAGAGAAAAGAATGAAAAGAAATGAAGACAGCCTAAGGGACCTCTGGGACAACATTAAACGCAAAAACATTCGCATTACAGGGGTCCAAGAAGGAGAAGAGAGAGATAAAGGACCCGAAAAAATACTTGAAGTGATTACAGTCAAAAACTTCCCTAACATGGGAAAGGAAATAGCCACCCAAGCCCAGGAACCGCAGTGAGTCCCATATAGGATAAACCCAAGGAGAAACATGCCGAGACACATAGTAATCAAATTGGCAAAAATTAAAGACAAAGAAAAATTATTGAAAGCAGCAAGGGAAAAACGACAAATAACATACAAGGGAACTCCCATAAGGTTAACAGCTGATTTCTCAGCAGAAACTCTACAAGCCAGAAGGGAGTGGCATGATGTACTTAAACTGATGAAAAGGAAGAACCTACAACCAAGATTACTCTACCCAGAAGGATCTCATTCAGATTCAATGGAGAAATCAAAAGCTTTACAGACAAGCAAAAGCTAAAAGAATTCAGCACCACCTAACCAGCTCTACAACAAATGCTAAAGGAACTTCTCTAAGTGGGAAACACAGAAAAGAAAAGGACCTACAAAAACAAACCCAAAACAATTAAGAAAATGGTCATAGGAACATACATATTGATAATTACCTTAAACGTGAATGTATTAAATGCTCCAACCAAAAGACACAGGCTCGCTGAATGGATACAAAAACAAGACCCATATATATGCTGTCTACAAGAGACCCACTTCAGACTTAGGGACACATACAGAATGAAAGTGAGGGGATGGAAAAAGATATTCCATGCAAATGGAAGTCAAAAGAAAGCTGGAGTAGCAATACTCATATCAGATAAAATAGACTTTAAAATAAAGAATGTTACAAGAGACAAGGAAGGACACTACATAATGATCAAGGGATCAATCCAAGAAGAAGCTATAACAGTTATATATGCACCCAACATAGGAGCACCTCAATACATAAGGCAACTGCTAACAGCTATAAAAGAGGAAATCGACAGTACCACAATGATAGTGGGGGACTTTAACACCTCACTTACACCAATGGGCAGATCATCCAAACAGAAAATTAATAAGGAAACAAAACCTTTAAATGACACAATAGACCAGATAAATTTAATAGATATTTGTAGGACATTCCATCCAAAAACAGCAGAATACACTTTCTTGTCAAGCCCACAGAACATTCTCCAGGATAGACCACATCTTGGCTCACAAATCAAGCCTCAGTAAATTTAAGAAAATTGAAATCATATCAAGCATCTTTTCTGACCACAACGCTATGAGATTAGAAATGAATTACAGGGAAAAAAAGTAAAAAACACAAACACATGGAGGACAAACAATACTTTACTAAATAACCAAGAGATCACTGAAGAAATCAAAGAGGAAATCAAATAATACCTAGAGACAAATGTCAATGAACACACGATGATCCAAAAGCTATGGGATGCAGCAAAAGCAGTTCTAAGAGGGAAGTTTATAACTATACAAGCCTACCTCAAGAAACAAGAAAAATCTCAAATAAACAATCTAACCTTACACCTAAAGGAACTAGAGAAAAGAAAACAAAACCCAAAGTTAGCAGAAGGAAATAAATCATAAAGATCAGAGCAGAAATAAATGAAATAGAAACAAGGAAAACAATAGCAAATCTCAATAAACCTGAAAGCTGGCTCTTTGAGAAGATAAACAAAATTGGTAAAACATTAGCCAGATTCATCAAGAAAAAGAGGGAGAGGACTCAAATCAATAAAATTAGAAATGAAAAAGGAGAAGTTACAACAGACACCGCAGAAATACAAAGCATCCTAAGAGACTACTATAAGCAACTCTATGCCATTAAAATGGACAACCTGGAAGAAATGGACAAATTCTGAGAAAGGTATAACCTACCAAAACTGAACCAGGAAGAAATAGAAAATCTGAACAGACCAATCGAAAGTAATGAAATTGAACTGTGATTAAAAATCTTCCAACAAACAAAAGTCCAGGACAAGATGGCTTCACAGGTGAATTCTATTGAACATTCAGAGAAGAGCTAACACCCATCCTTCTCAAACTCTTCCAAAAAAGTGCAGAAGAGGGCTTCCCTGGTGGTGCAGTGGTTGAGAGTCGGCCTGCCGATGCAGGGGACACGGGTTCGTGCCCCGGTCTGGGAAGATCCCACATGCCGCGGAGCGGCTGGGCCCATGAGCCATGGCTGCTGAGCCTGTGCGTCCGGAGCCTGTGCTCTGCAACGGGAAGACCACAACAGTGAGAGGCCCGCATCCCACACAAAAAAAGAAAAAAACAAAACAAACAAACAAAAAACTGCAGAGGAGGGAACACTCCCAAACTCATTCAATGAGGCCACCATCACCCTGGTACCAAAACCAGACAAAGATACTATAAAAATAGAAAATTACAGACCAATATCACTGATGAATATAGATGCAAAAATCCTCAACAAAATACTAGCAAACAGAATCCAGCAACACATTAAAAGGATCATACACCATGATCAAGTGGGATTTATCCCAGGGATGCAAGGATTCTTCAATATATGCAGATCAATCAATGTGATACACCATATTAACAAATTGAAGAATAAAATCCATATGATCATCTCAATAGATGCAGAGAAACCTTTTGACAAAATTCAACACCCATTTATGATAAAAAACTCTCCAGAAAATGGGCATAGAGGGAACCTACCTCAACATAATAAAGGCCATATATAACAAACCCACAGCAAACATCATTCTCAACAGTGAAAATCTGAAAGCATTTCCTTTAAGATCAGGAACAAGACAAAGATGTCCACTCTCACCACTATTATTCAAAATAGTTTTGGAATCCTAGCCACGGCAATCAGAGAAGAAAAAGAAATAAAAGGAATACAAACTGGAAAAGAAGAAGTAAAACTGTCACTGTTTGCAGATGACATGATACTATACATAGAGAATCTTAAAGATCCCACTAGAAAACTAATTAGAGAGCTAATCAATGAATTTGGTAAAGTTGCAGGATACAAAATTAATGCACAGAAATCTCTTGCATTCCTACACACTAATGATGAAAAATCTGAAAGAGAAATTAAGGATATACTCCCATTTACCATTGCAACAAAAAGAATTAAATACCTAGGAATAAACCTACTTAGGGAGACGAAAGACCTGTATGCAGAAAACTATAAGACACTGATGAAAGAAATTAAGGATGATACAAGCAGATGGAGAGATATACCATCTTCTTGGATTGGAAGAAGCAATATTGTGAAAATGACTATACTACCCAAAGCAATCTACAGATTCAATGCAATCCCTATTAAACTACCAATGGCATTTTTCACAGAACTAGAACAAAAAATCTTAAAATTTGTATGGAGACACAAAAGACCCCAAATAGCCAAAGCAGTCTTGAGGGAAAAAAGCAGAGCTGGAGGAATCAGACTCCCTGACTTCAGACTATACTACAAAGCTACAGTAATCAAGACAGTATGATACTGGCACAAAACCACAAATATAGATAAATGGAACAAGATAGAAAGCCCAGAGATAGACCCACGCACATATGGTCAACTAATCTATGACAAAGGAGTCAAGGATATACAGTGGAGAAAAGACAGTCTCTTCAATAAGTGTTGCTGGGAAAACTGGACAGCTACATGGAAAAGAATGAAATTAGAACACTCCCTAACACCATAGACAAGAATAAACTCAAAATGGATTAGAGACCTAAATGTAAGACCAGACACTATAAAATTCTTAGAGGAAAATATAGGAAGAATACTCCTTGACATAAATCACTGCAAGATCTTTTTTGATCCACCTCGTAGAGTAATGGAAATAAAAACAAAAATAAACAATTGGGACCTAATGAAACTTGAAAGCCTTTGCACAGCAAAGGAAACTATAAACAAGACAAAAAGACAACCCTCAGAATGGGAGAAAATATTTTCAAACGAATCGACGGACAAAGGATTAATCTCCAAAATATATAAACAGCTCATGCAGCTCAATATTAAAAAAACAAACAACCCAATCCAAAAATGTACAGAGACCTAAATAGACATTTCTCCAAAGAAGACATACAAATGGCCAAGAAGTACATGAAAAGCTGCTCAACATCACTAATTATTAGAGAAATGCAAATCAAAACTACAATGAGGTATCACCTCACACCAGTTAGAATGGGCATCCTCAGAAAATCTACAAACAACAAATGCTGTAGAGGGTGTGGAGAAAAGGGAACCCTCTTCCACTGTTGGTGGGAATGTAAATTGATACAGCCACTATGGATAACAGTAGGGAGGTTCCTTAAAAAACTTAAATAGAATTACCATATGACCCAGCAATCCCACTACTGGGTATATACCCAGAGAAAACTGTAATTCAAAGAGAAACATGCACCCTTATGTTCACTGCAGCACTATTTACAATACCCAGGTCATGGAAGCAACCTAAATGCCCATCAACAGATGAATGGGTAAAGAAGATGTGGTACATATATACAATGGAATAGTACTCAGCCATAAAATGGAATGAAATTGGGTCATTTGTAGAGACGTGGATGGACCTGGAGACTGTCATACAGAGTGAAGTAAGTCAGAAAGAGAGAAACAAATACTGTACATTTTCGCATATATGTGGAACCTAGAAAAATGGTACAGATGAACTAGTTTGCAGGGCAGAAATTGAGACATAGATGTAGAGAACAAACTTATGGACACCAAGGGGGGAAAGCGGCAGGTGGTGGTGGTGGTGGTGGTGTGATGAATTGGGAGATTGGGATTGACATGTACAAGTACAATGAGTCACTCTTGTCATTTAAGGAAGTTTCCCATCAGTGTGGGGAACTGTTTATCACCCAAGTTCCCAGGTGTAAGCTAAGAGGCCGCCTTACATGCAGGGTTTTCTAAGACTAGACCATCTCAGGCCTACTACACTAACTCTTTCCTGCACAGAAGGTCTTCAGAAACTTTATGAGGTAAAGGATACTGCCTTTTATTCCGAGTATGAGATCACAAGTGAAAGATGCATCCATGTTTTTGTTAATAAATTAATTTATTTGATGTATACTTGTGATACGATGGGGACACTAAATCACAGTACTCAAAGCTGACCTATATGTGGACTGTGGTTGAGGCCTCAGGCTGAGAACAAATAGCTTGAAAACACCCTCATGTTCAAAAGTATAATGCAAGACATTCTTGCACGTCTTGCAAAGAGGGTGGACCAACTGAATTGGGCAAAACTTAGCCTATACCCTACAGTAAGAGTTTATGGAGTGGTGGTGGTAGAGGGCTTAAGGAAACCCATATGCTCAGAAAATGAGAGGACTATTGTTTTCATCCTCTTGGTAACACATGAATCTCCCTATAGAAGCCTAGGGAACGAGAAGGTCCATCCAGCTATGGTTGTAATATTGGGGCTTATAGATTTTAATTTAGAGAAAATAAAGATAGGTAATGTTTCTGAAAAAGCTGAATTTTCTGATGAAAAATCTACTTCTGGTACAGTGTCTACAGGTTGATCAGAGACATCAGAAATATTATAGAAAAAAGACTGGTTGGCTTTGAAATAGACCAAAAGTGAAAGATGGGAAAATGGTTTTGGCAATATTTTTAATAATATGGATGAATATATGACATGATAAACATCATATAATAATATGTGTAATAAATTGGTATGATGGGATGCAAGGTTACCTGTTTCTTGTGTTTAGTAAGAATTACTAATTAAAAGCACAGTTTCATATATCCAATAATAGTGCAGGCATGTTTGAGTTGAAAGAAAATGTCTATGCCCGAAAGTCAAACATCAATAATCTCAACTGATTTAAATTTGTTGCCCCGTGACATGCTGTCCATTTTTATTCAGTGGTATTTAGACACACTAGATAGTGATATACTTAATACAACAAGAAAATTGCTGATTTTGTTCTTAAATCTAATCTTGTTGCTTAACTCTTTCCCAACACTTTCTGTTTTCTGGAGTTTCAATAGTAATAAAATACATTTCAAAAAGAAAAAAATTAGCATTTCCTCCCAAGTGAAATAAAATCAAATAAATGAATAAATAGTAAACAACTTACACTGAAAATCAGTTATAAAATCTGATTTACTCATAATGTGTTTATACCCTAGAAAATTATAATGAAATGACTGAATTTTTTCATATATCTTCTTTCTAATTCCACTACATATAATAATTTAAATACTATTTATACACATACACTTACACAAATATTAAACCAATTTTCTGATTTAAAAAACTGTAGAGATTCTTACAAACATATTCTGTGGTCCAGTATCTTTTATACTTTTTCCCTGAAATAAAATGTGAAATTGGGATGAACTATTAATTAAAGAAGTGAGCAGTTCTGCATGTTTTTCATTCCATAAATCTTTTCAGACATTCAGGAGAATGTCTACTATACTTGAATACAATTAATAATAAGCTTTAATAATTTTCAACAATGATTACACACTTTGTTTTCATATTACAAATGCTCTTGTAAAAAAAAAGTTTCCTTTTACTTTGTTTCAAATATTCAGAATATTAGCAAAGGCTAATCTTAAAATAATTTGATTTGTCAAGAAATAGCTTCTGCTTTCCCTGGTTTTATCATTTATATAGTGTTAAAACCCATTATCATTCAACAAATATTTATAGATTTACTGGAAATATGCCATTATCCACTTTCATTTAATGGGTGACTTTAAAAGAAAAAGGAATAGAGAAGAAAAATAAAGAGGTTAAATAATGAAACATAACAGGTAGTGTAAAAAATAAAAAGTTTTTTTTTTTTTCTTTTGTAGCCTTATATCATGGCAGTAAAAGCATTAGATTTTTGTATTTTCTGTTTGCCAGGGGCTCTTATGTCCCTGAAGAATTATTCCCCTAAGATCAGAAAGAGAAAATAAAGGCATACACATATTTTTAAAATGTTGCAAACATTAGGGCTTCCCTGGTGGCGCAGTGGTTGAGATTCCGCCTTCCGATACAGGGGACACAGGTTCGTGCCCCGGTCCGGGAGGATCCCACATGCCGCGGAGCGGCTGGGCCCGTGTGCCATGGCCGCTGAGCCTGCGCGTCCGGTGCCTGTGCTCCTCAACGGGAGAGGCCACAGCAGTGAGAGGCCCGCGTAGCGCAAAAACAAACAAACAAAAAATGTTGCAAATATTAAACAAACAGGACTAACAGTATTTCCACTGTATTCTCTTAAAATTTTGTTTCATTGAAATCCTTTTAAAGAAGTTTTTGTTCTGCCAACATCTCTTATTCAGGTGCCTGGAGAAAGGAAATGTGGGTGGCAGTGACTAACCGAACTAGCAGCTATTGTTTACCAAACAAATTTGGACAGATTTTATTTGTGATTGCCTAATGGAATCAAAACCATAGAGTACAGAGTCAGACAACCTCAGAGGGCAATTGGGGTTTTTGTTTATTCAGTTTTTTTGTGTGTCTTTTTTTTTTGCCACACCTTGCAGCTTGCGGGAACTTAGTTCCCTGACCAGGGATCAAACCCATGCCCCCTGCAGTGGAAGTGTGAAGTCCTAACCACTGGACCGCCAAGGAATTCCTGGCAATAGGGTTTTATAACTGATGGCATCCTGAGTAATCTGACCCATTAAAGATCATTAACATTTATTGGCCACCTACACTGTGAAGTACTGAGCAAGGCTTTACAGGTCACTTTTGTCTCAGACCCTTTCTTCCTTCCTACTTGCTGTTTCCTCTTGCTTGAAGTGCTCTTTCCCCTTATCCTCTCATTTCCTTTGGTTCTTCTTTCAAAAGTCATTTTCTCCATGAGGCCATCTTTGTACAGCCTATTTCAAACTGCAATGTTCATAATTCCCCAACACTCCTTATTCTACTTCCTGACTTATTTTTTCTCTATAGCACTTCCCACCATCTGACATAATAATTTTGTTTATATGTTGTTGTTTGGCTCTGCTGACTTGAATGTAACCTTCATGATATTTTGTTTGCTTTGTTTTATCCACTACTCTTTCTCTAGCACTTAGAACAGTGCCCAAGAAGTAGCAGTTGCTCAATAAGTAACTGTTGAATGAGTGACTCTCCTTTTTGAAGTGCTCTCTGATTTCCTAAAGCAAACTTAGACATTTTCCTTCTGGGTGTCCATAAAAATTATAACATGCACACAATTTATTTGTTCACATGTCAGGATGTGTGACTGACTCTGAGTTTAACTACAGGGACAGGGCTCATTACCTAGTTTAGAGAGCCCAGCGCAAAATGTGAATGTGAGGTCCTTTGTTCAAAAGTTAAGAATTTCAAGATGGCAACTGCCAAGTATTAAGCCTAGTGTGGAGCTCTTCTAAAGACAGGTTGTATGCTCCTGAAGCTAGCCCTGAAGAGGAACTATACATGTTATCTATTCATCTTCATATCTCATAAGTGAGTAATGTCCCTGGTACATAGTAGGTTCTTCATAAATGCTTGTTGACTGAATGCATGCATATTTATCTGGAAGAAGAAAAGAAGATAAAAGGAATTTTTAAGTAGGTCACTTATATAGTACCATCACAAAACAGTCCTGATTTTTGGAAACATAATTAAAATGGGGAGCCTGAAGTAAGCTAAATGTATTTTGCAAGTGATATAACAACTTGCAGGGGACGTCAGGATTATGTGTTGCCCTTAATTTTAATTCACTGTGATCCAGATTGATTTTCAGAACTTCCTACGTTTTCTATTTCAGAAATGAAAAACAAATATTGAGAGAGATATGATCCTGATCTACTCTATCTTACCAAGTAAGTCTTTATTTTATTCAAGGTGTAAAGCAACATCTTTTAAGACAATGTTTCCTAAAATCATAAAGGTGATAGATTTGATCAGTAGTGCATATATTTTGTGATTTAACTGTAGTTGCTAAAAATAGGCAATCTAGTATCTAGAGACCTTTTTTGTTTCCTTGATACAAAAAACAAATATATCAGAATATATTTCTATAATATTTATTTGATCACAAATAAGTTGGTTCTCAACTCCCAAGTAGGAGAGAGATTTTTGCTATCAGTGTGTTCCTGTGGCATATTTTAGAGAAAACAGGAATTTGAAAATGAGCTTTAAATCCCAAGAGAATTTCCCTTAAATTTAGAAGGCATGTCTATTTACAGGTCACTTCAGAAAAAATGGTTATTCTATTTTCTTTTGTGCTGACTAAAAAAAAAAAAGTCCATAGGTCTCTGTAATCTGCAGTGTACTGAATAGACAGATGAAAAGAGATATGATTGAATTAGTAAATAAGAGTGAGCCTTCTATAGGAGCAGATCCTTCTATGCAGGATCTTCAGTTAATCTATTCTTTCTTCATTTCCTCAAGGTCAAGGCAGCCTTTTCCTATAAAGGACAGCAATGATATGATAATACCTCATATCTGTCTAGCAGCTTTTATTTTTTCAAAGGACTTTTTTTCTGTTCTCACAGTATCATTGTTAGGAAAATAGAACAGGTAGGTTATTTTTATATCCTTCAGAGAATTGTGCATACATGCACAGAACAAAACTTATAAAAAAAGGGTAAAAATGAGGAGAAAGTAATGAGTATGAGAATTCAACGAGTATTTAGAATAGATTATTTTTGCTATAGTTAAAAATTCATTGTTATTTTAATATTTTATTATAGCCACTAAAGTATATCCAAATCTGTCAAATTTTAAATTTATTATTCACTTGCAAGCACTATAAGAAGAGAGAAATAAATTATTAATTCAATGTGGATGTAGTGTCATGAAGATTTTTCAATCTTTCTTTGAAATCTCCTATAAATCAGTATTGTTTCCTTAAATTTGCAAATGTAAAGTATATGTTATAATTGCTTACTTAGTGTTTTCTGAACATCATATAGGTATTTTTTCTACATAAGAAACTCAAAATATATGTGATAATTTACCATATTTTTAAATTAGCATATATGATGATATTCTCTAAATTCATAAAATAAGTCAAGGTAAAGTCCTAAGCTACGGAATTTGGTATTTTTTTACATTAATTTTTATTGGAGTATAGTTGCTTTACAATGTTGTGTTAGTTTCCACTGTACAGCAAAGTGAATCAGCTATATGTATACATATATCCCCTCTTTTTTGGATTTCCTTCCCATTTAGGTCACCACAGAGCATTGAGTAGAGTTCCTTGTGCTATACAGTAGGTTCTCATTAGTTATGTATTTTACACATAGTATCAATATTGTATATATGTCAATTCCAATCTCTCCAGAATTTGATATTTTGAAAAACCAAATTAATAAAAAATTCATGGGCTGATTTATTAAAATATCCAATAATTCTGTGTTACATATAATCAATGACTTGAATAAATCTTAAACTTAATGAATATAATTCAAAACTTTTTTATTTTTTGGACTAGAAGAATACAACGTGATTATTTTGAGAATTAACTGGTTTCTTCTGGACAAATTAAAATCTAAAGATCACTTTTCTGCATGTATTCTATTCTTGATGTGTCTGAAGAAGGACACGGTTAATGAGAATTGCAAAACCTGGAAAAAAAAGGAAACAATAAGAGATCAAAATGTAATCAATAAGAATAATTTGTAAAGCTAATACTATATGATCACCAAAATGTATTCTGTAAATGGAAAAGGGATCAAGGAGAATAAGAAAATTTCAGAGTAAGGTACATATGGTTGTGGATAAGAAGTCTGCAGAATGAGTCTTGTAGGGTAACCCAGCTGTCACCAAGTTCATTTATAGAGGGGGCTAAGGAATAGACTGCTCAGTTTTAATTACATGGGCTATCATTGGGCTAGACGCCTTGATGAACTGCTGATGTTTTGTGTTCATCATCTTTCTAACTTTGTCATCACTCCTACAAAACTCCCTCCTTTCGTTACAGGATCATGAAAGGTGGTCTGCAAAGGGTAGATGATAAAATGGAGCACAGATAATATCCCCCATTCAGTCTTGCCTTAAATACCTCAGCGTGAATAGAGAATAAACATTTAAAAAGAATGATATCGGTGCTTATAAAAATGTCTTGTTTACCACTATCCTGAGACTAACACTGTTACCAGCTGAAGAGAATTTATGGAACTTTATGTCAGTGCCTTTGTGGATCAACATAAAATTAAATTTGGTATCCTATTTTGGCCAAACCACGCATTACATATTTATTCCAACCTTTTAGTCTACACAGTAATAATCTATCCACTCTCACAGTTTCTTTGAATCCATAGCCTTCACTAGCTTTCATCAGTCTTCACTGAAACTGGAGAATGAAATACCACTTCTGAACCTTGATTCTGCAGTTGGCACCCTGGAGGTCAAGGAATATGTAGATTTTGCTTCCCATTGTATCTCTAACATCTAGTACAGTACCTGACACACAGTAGATGTTCTCCCCCCACCCTCCAAATTTATTGAATGAATGATTGAGGCAATGAACAAATGAGTATTTGAGTGAATAGATTTACTAATGTCAAACATCAGCCTAGATTTAAGAAATTTGCCAGCTTGCAGACTGCCAAACATGGTCCTCTCACTGCCGAGATATGAAGTATTGATATTTCTAAAAAAATCACAAAGCAATGAAATCACCACCTCCCAGGATGATAACTTATTAACAGACTCCACCCAGGCTGACTTAGGGATATCACCTCCAGCTGGGACCTATTCCTCTCCTGGGTGTGAACAGTCTCAGTGTCCTGGCTCCTATTGGATTAATTTGTCTGATTAGGTCTCCACCGGGTTGTTCTACAGTTTATCCTATATAGTTTATACTTAAATTTTTTATCTTTAAACATATAAACAAAAGCTTACCTCTGAAGCCAAAAGTCCAAAGTTAACTCCAATTAATGTTAAAGCATTAGTATGATACCATGTGTTGATTTTATTTTCACAACCCTAAGGAAAAGAACTTACTTAGGCTGACTTGGAGATGGAAATTTTTTTTTTTTGGAAGTGTTTTTATACATAATTCTATTACAAAGAAGAAGAGACACAGAGATTAGTAATTTACCAAAGTCTAAAAAGCAAGTCAATGTCTAACTGGAGACTGGACTTACCAGAAAGCTTCATATAATTGCAGGACACCTCGGTTGCTACTTTTAAAGTTGCTAAGATGTTGTCATGTAGTTGAAATCAGAAATTTAGTTTTGAGAGGGATTTGATTTTCCACACGCTACTGTAATTCAGCATACTACTGCCTAAAGTGATACTTCCCAAATAGGAGAATCTTTTAAGAAACATAATACTCCATTTATCTATGAATGAATTATGTTATTGAAAGATACATCTTAAAAATAGAATAACATCAGTATATAAACTACAAAAGAATAAGAAGTTCTTGGGATGGAAATCCCTAGTTTATCAATATTCTGTATCTGTAAATAGCAGTTGCTACAGATGAACTTCTACTCTTGCTTCTGCCGCCTTTACCTAAACACCATTTTTGTCACTGCTGGGGTTTCCTCCCTCAGTTTTTGCCAAACCTCATGCCTCTTTACTTCTGCTATTGCAGCTCCTTTACCAATCCTACACAACAGAGATTTGTCAAAAGTGCCTCTTTCATCAAAGGATGGTTGAGGGGAAAGTTGATGGTATCCCAAGTTCTAGGAGAACTTATATCACATACTCCAGCAAGTTTAATTAATTTGTTATATAACAAATAATACAATTCACCTTGCTGTGGTTTCATTTTAGTTAAGTTGCTTAAGAACCTAATAACCATGAATGACACTGTTTTTAATATAAAAAATTGCTCAGATTTCTAAAATGACTTGCAAAGAAAAAGGTACCATAAACACTTGGAGAAGCCGTAACTTACATTTACCTCTAGGTAAGTTGCATTCAGTGGCTCATCACAAAACCACTTTCTTAATGTAGAATTTGTGCAAGAACATGGCACCTGTTCTGAATTTTCTTTATTCTTATTCTTCATCCAATCTGTGTAATTTTTTTGGCCACAACACTGTAACTAGAAAAAAGATTCTATAAATTTTACTATAAAATATTGAAAATGCAGTTAATTATATGACTCCTATGCATATTAAAGTGGTTTTGTGATAAATTTATTAATTTATTCTCCATTCAAATGTAGTGAATTAAAACAATAAGTATATTTTTGTTTGTTTAGTCCATTACCTTGTTGCTGCTATGGTTGAAGTTAACCAGAGCTAAAGATCTCTACTCATATAAGTGGGCTATGTATGAATGAAATTGTTATATCTGAATTTGCCTTATAGGAGCTCAGGATGAAAGATATGCTTGATTTACTAAACCATGTTCAGATCCAGAACAGAAGAGAGAATCACCTTAGCCACACCTTCTCTTAACTATAACAGTTTTCTTTATAATTTATCCAACGTGTGCTGCCATATGTGTTTAATATACATAAAGACTCAAGGTTATTGCTACTTTCTTAGGGTATCAAACCTTCCTAAGGTTTGATACTCTGCTATCAATCATAATGCAATCTGAAAATGCAATACATGTTCAGATCACATACATCAGTGAAAAACATAAGATGAATTAAAATCATTTATAATACATTTAAATTCTCCTAAAAAGCATTTCTGTTATTAAATATACTAAAAATAATAACTATGCTTATGTGAGGCTCTGGTGTAGTAGCTGAGTACAAAATCTAGTGCTAGATTGTCTGGGATTGAATCTTGGCTCTGCCACTTATTAGCCAAGTGATACTGGCTAAGTTACTGAATTTCTCTGACCTTCATCTATAAAACGAAGATAACGGTTCTTAACTCATTGGGTTGGGAGGACTAAATGAGTTAATATATGAAAAGCACCTGTAAAAGGGCCTGATGCTATTAAATGTTTGCTTTTTTTTTTGGTATAAAGCACTTACTATGTTCCCATGCTGATCTACTCTTGTAAACAATTTGGCTGACTACACACACTCCCTTACCTTGCCGAGAAAAATCTGAACTGTGAAAATAATAATGCTAACAACATTAGCTAACAAGTATTAGTTGCTTACTATGTCCCAGATCCAAGCCTTTCTCTATATTCCCTACATTACTTCCTTTAGTCTTAACAACCAGAGGTAGGGGTCATTCTGCCTATCTATTTTGTTAATATGGTACGTGAAGTTAAGAAGGTTTCTTATCCAGCATCACAAAGTTACTGCGTGGCAAACCTGATGTTCAGGCTCAAATGGTAACCACCAGGATACCATGCTGCCAGCAGGGGCTGTGCTTAGACCCTATCTCCCCATGGGGGTGACAGGGTAGATTATTCCACTTGTCAGTAGACTCCTAACACTTTTACACATGAATTCAGGTTAAAATGCATGTCAATTAACCCAGAAAAGGAGATACACATTACAAAAGAAAGATAAAACTCAAGATCTGTAAATTGAGACAATCCTATGCCACCCTGTTGGTTTAGATGAAATACAAGAGCCTCTAATTCCTGTGCCTCATCCCCTGTCCTTCCTTCTCTCCCCATTTCTCAGCAGCGGTCACCTTTGGCGTCTAATTTTTAGTTTTACGCTAATTTCATCTTACTGTTTTCTGCAAGGCATTTAGAATCGTCCACTTGGGTATGTATTCAGGCAAGTCCTTAGATCCATACTCAGAAATGACTGAATCAATTTTATCATGCCATATTTGGTGAACCTGTTGAAAATTTTATTAAAAGTGAAAATTTGATAGAAACTTTCCTTATGGTTCCTCATAAAAAGTATTCAAAGTCAGTTTGTTGTTTTCTAATTATTTCTATGTGTTTTTTTCTTCCTTATAACTATTTTTAGCAATCAGTGAGTGTGGAGGCCTTTGGTCTTTCACACTGTGATCTATAGGAAGATTACAGTAGACTTGGTTTCTGATTAGGGAGAAAGTTATGTGCTGTTCTCCTGAATGTGGAAGGGTTCTACATTTCTTTTTACACCCTCAGGAAAAATTGTGAAAGGCTTTTAAATGGACCAAAAAAAATGACTGAGGATCTTTTCAATGAAAACTAGGCTTTCTCTAGTACACCTTCAGGGTCCTCTGTTTCTACGAGTCTGTATGTTTCCTAGTTTTTAATTTATCTTACAACTTTGTAAGTTGTAGAAAACTGTAGTTAGGCAAATGATTCTTTGTCAAAGAAATGCAGATGAATTTTTCCTGGTGGGGATGGAATCGATCTGTCCCCTTTCCAAGCCTGTTTTGTTTGGGTTTTGTAGTATCTTCTCTTTGGACTCTCCTTTGAATTGGTTTTTATATCTTAACTGGTTCCTGCATTAAACAAGATGTTAAATAAAATTATTGACCTGTGTCTATTGTATATTTTTACAAGAATTATGATTTTTAATTAAAAAAAGTCTTTTCACAATGCTAAAACAAAAACAATCATGTGAAAGTTTGGAGGAAAACTGCTATTTTGAAATCTAGATTTTGCAAAGGTAGTTTTTAGTAGGAACTTTCTTAAGCATTTAGAAGTTTATATGACTTTCATAACTAATTCCTAACTTGGTCCTGTAAAATAGCAAAAGGTAGAAAGGCCAGGGACTTCCCTGGAGGTCTAGTGGTTAGGACTCTGCACTTCCACTGCAGGGGCAAGGGTTTGATCCGTGGTCAGGGAACTAGGATCCCGCATGCTGCACAGTGAGGCCCCCCCAAAAATGGTAGAAAGGCCAGATATTATTTGTATTTTATGAACACGGATATAGATACTCAGAGAATATGATTATTTGCTTTGCTTACATGAATAAAGAAGAGGAGCTGAGACTTCTAAATATAATTCATTTGGATTCTAGTCTAATAATTTCTCATTGTAATATGCTGTTCTTTAATAATGAAAACTAAATAACTGGTGGGAATACTACAATAATTAAGACATCTGTACAAGTTAAACTTTTACCCACTTACATATCTATGCTTTAATACATTTAAGAAGATTGGAATAAAATAACATGTTATTTAGATCTATAAGTGATCAATTTAACATATTCTCTAAGTTAATTTTTATTTAGAATAGAAAATGATGTTTTTCCATTTTATATTTTTGTGGAGAGGGGGCAGACTTATGTCCTTACTTACCTTCTAAAGCATTACTTGGGAGATTCAGAGTGCATATGAATCACACCTTAGTACATAAGAGTAAAAATGATTTTCATATATAATCTAGGTGGCTACTATATAAGTAAAATTCCCTCACACATATTCAATATGACAAACAACCCATGAAGACCTAGTGCATCTCCAACACTGAGTTAGGCACTGTAAATGACATAAAATATTTAGAGGCTCATGAGAACTCAGTCCAGTTTGAATGTAGAAAGCAAGTGATGTAAACAAAGCTGTCATTTCTGGGATCAGTTAATAAGTGTTAGAGTGCAGACTCCTTCATTTGGCTATGATATATTTTAGCATGTATGTTCTCCTTTCAAAGCCTCAGTTTCCTGTCCTAGAAAGAAGGATTTACAATGCATCTCTAGGAGTTGTTGTGAGGATCAATAATATAGTGCCAATAAAGTGCTTATCACAGTCTCTGGCACATGGTAGTTATTATTAAATGATAGTTCTTATTCTTAAAATAGGTAGAGAGGAGTATGTGAATAATACTTAAATAAATATGGGTGCCACTGATGAACTATATTCATGTGTTAAGGGTCCTTAAGTGTGATATTCAGGTTCCATCACCAGGTCCAAAAGTTAGAGGCTGATGGGTTGGGATCTGGTGCTTTGCCACCAAAACAGCTTTATAGGACTCACTTGAGTGTGTGCATACACACACACACACACACACACACACACACACACACATTTTGGATATGGAAAGAAGAAATTTTAGCTCCAAATGCCAAACCATTAACAACAGGCCCTAGATAATTAGATATCCAGGATAGATGCCAAGCACAAGAGAGCAAATGAAATTGGAGGGCAATGGTGTTGTATAGGAAAGATTTTGTCGAGGTTTGGCCATTAATTAGGAGTTGATATATAGAAAGAATCTGAAGGCTAGGAAGCCTAGAAATTAATCAGATTCTCCTTCAAAATCAATTGAGGGAAGGTAGAGAGCTCCCAAATAGCTACTCTATAACAGGAACTTTATAATCGTCAGTTAATGATAACTCTATAAGGTAGGTAGATGAAGACATAGGTTCAGGGATGTTAAATGGCTTGTTGTTATCTAGTCACATGCCGATCTGTATGACTTCAAGTCCATGCTCTTATTGCTACAGGAGAGTCTCCCATGAGACAAAGTCAGACCTTGACTGTACTGAAACACTGACATTTCTTAAAGAATTAAAAGTCTGTAGGCTGTAATAGGTAAGTTTTGCTACCAAAAAGGTTTTTCAGGTAATTTATTATGTGCTTTTTTTGAACTTGAAAAATATAAATCTTGTTCTAGTTAACTGTATCACTCATGACCATACCTGTACAAAATATATGAATTATTCAATAATCTTATTTAAATGAAATTGCTAAATTTAAAATCTGTACAAATCTAAAGGTATTTCTTTACAAAAATATAATATAGTACAGTGATGGAGTCAGTAGTGGCAGCCAGGGTTGGCTGGGGGGCCAATTTTGGATATCCCACAATAAGCATCATCTCCTCTTCCCCTACATTCTTTGTTATTTACAACATTCTCAATCTTCTGCAGACAGAGTTAAAGACAAGTTCTCCTAGTCCACCATTCCAATCTGACCCCTGTCCCCTTCCTATATGGAATTCTAGTACTTCCATTGAATCCTTTTTTTCCCCCAAAGACATTTACCTTTAGCTTTTAATATAGGTTTAGGTCTCAATAATCTAAAGTATCTGCTTTTCTTTATTTTTCAAATAAAAGGATGATGTTTCCATACCTCCTCTTTCTTTATGAAGATGAGTGCTGAAAGTACAACTTGAACACCAAAGGCCCACATTAACAGTACTGCATACTAAAACAAAAGAAACACAGAAATGAGAACTATGCTCCTAATATGTTTTTAGATGCTACAATGATGGGAAAATGCACATCACATGAAATGTACAGTCTTAAAATACATAGGTATTGCTGAAGTTTCCTGTTCTCATACATGAGTGAAATTATTGAAACAAAAGGCAAAGAAAAAAAATCAGTGAACATTTGGATAAGAGTAAGATAGAAAGAAGTGATCGTGTTTCATGAGAACCCTAACAGACTACTTGGTCTAATGGAGTTGATGATGATACCTTCTTCATTCAGATCTAAAACTGTCATAGAGGGGAACTTAAATATCTAGACCTCCACTTACACCATTCTGCTACCAGTGGAGAACTCACTAAATTGTGACCTACCATGTAAACTCTTCCATCATGCACAAAGTAACAACAGCAACAACAATAAAAATAATGAGAAAGTAACAAAGGCAACGGCAATAGTAAAGTTAATCTGTATGCACATTTGGACTATTTCTTTGAAAACTGAAAATACTTCTATCCAAAGCCAAACAAAATGATTTTCACATTATTTGACTATTTTCTTTTTTTTAAACGTATGGCCACTGCAGTCTTCTTCATCATAGCAGTGAATAGTGATACATATTATCTAGAATTCAAAATAATTTTAAAAGTTAGCAGTCTGAATATTTTACTAACTAAAATATCAATATAAGCAAGGATGATTTACTGTTAGTATTCTTAGTTTCACCTATTTTAAACATTTAATACTTTAAAATAGTCCATTAAAATTGCTTACTTGACAAATATATTTCCTATTTTCAGAGACAAAAATATGGTCTTTAGATCCATTTAGAAGTTTAGATTTTTAATACTTCTACACACAACACCTTACTTAATCTTCACTGCCAAGGGATAGTAGTGAAGACAGGTAGAGAAAGGGAAAACTGCGCAAAACAATTGTTTTAAAAAAGTCACTGGGTTTCTTTTCAATGGCAAGCTGCTTATTGTCTGTGGACCCTCCCAGGTTTCTGATTCAATGGGAGTATGAAATATTACCTTTGACTAAACTATTATTCAACTCTGCAAAGAGTTAACTTATACAACTCTGATAGTAATACAAAAGTTTCCATAGCAATGCAAATGATTACTATTCATGAAAATGCTAATGAATAGTCTATAGAGAATATAAATCTCCACAAGCTTAATTCTTATTTAAACTGGTTGTTACTTCTTACTGGTTCCTCTATTAATTAATTATATAAATAAAGTCTCTGATACATGCTCATTTTCATATAGGTGATTCATGATTTTACCTTTGAAAATTATTTTTTAACAGCAGTTAGATATTTACAGAAGAAATATTCAGTGTATTTATATGTTATTAGCACTTAGAGAGCACAGTGAGAGACTGCTGGAGAACTTTTAACAGGAAAGTGAAATTGTCCCAAGGAGTTAAAATGCAAAAGTAATATCTATTTGACTAGAGTAGGAGTGTGCAAAATCACCTTTAAGCCAGAGAATAGTGTTTAGGCCTCTATAAGATTTGCCCATAGCTTGACTATGTGAATTAACATGGTTAAAGAAAAAGTGTGTCCATCAAAAAAGTATTGGTAAATTCAGAGGAGAATAGCAAAAGTGTCGTGATTACAAAATGTTGCAATACTCTTCCATGGACCGTCCGGAAGGGAGAATGGTATCTTGGCTTCAGGATCTAAGCTATCAGGTCCTAGTAGTATATTCCTTATGATGGGGTCTGTCAGGCTTTCTTAGTCACAGTCCATTAATACTTGAATTACATGAGGCAGAAACTTATAAGATGTTTATGTTTTTCTCCCTCAAGTTGCCTCCTTCCTTTCCCATCCTCAAACCACATTATATTAATAGCAGGCTCTCTGTCTCCTTTACCTAAATGGGAATTTGTGGCAAGGAGAAAAGTAAAATTTTCCTGCAAATCATTTCTGTCCTGGTTTCCATATCCAAAATCAGAAGCCCCATGAGAAAATTATGTTATAGGCCCTGGGAGAAGAGAAAGATAAAATTTGAGAATAGAGGTTGTGCCTTTGAGGAGAGTAAGAAGAGAGAGTGAAGTCTTTTTTTAGACTAAAAAGATTGTGAGACTGATCCTAGAGTCTGCAGATTCTCAAAGCAATGAGGGCTAGCACTTGGCTTCCTGGCATTGCCATGGTAAGGAGGCAAGACCCAGAGGGAAATGAAGGTGTGGTTTCCAGTGTTGCCTAAAATGTCTCTGCCATGGGTAACATTCAAATAATAATAGGCAGCAATTATTAACAATAGGCAGTAACGAATTCCTCTGTCAGGCATGACTCCTTTAATTGCTGTGTCCTTGGCAGGGTTGAATGTCTCAGGTCTCAGGGAAGGGGAACTGCAGGAAAGGAACTGAGGTAATGGTTAATTACCAATCCTTCACAAAAGAATTTCACCGATATGCCTGTACTGGTATATACTGGATGAAGAACAGCGCTGCCTTTCCTGTCCTAGGCCATTCAAACAGCAGAATATGTAGTCCTGAAGGGACCACATCAGCTGGGAAAGTGAGTGCTTTCATGGTAACTGGTGTAGACTGATAAACAGAATCCAAAGTGACCACCCAGACTTTCAGCACTACATAAGAGCTAAGTATCTCTGCATTCTTCCTGGCAAGAGGGGCACAGTTGGATACATTTGAATTTCCTATCTGCTTCACAGGAAAGTGCCTGTGAATTAAAACTAATTTGATTTAAAGAAAATGTTAAAAGCTATATTTTACCTGAATCCACTGATTGTGATCCATACCTATTCCACGTATGATAAATGGCTCATGTTCATTATAATTTACCTTTTCATGTTATATGCCTGCGGAGAGATAGTGTGCTAGCCAGATGCCAGAGTCTGGCCCTCTCAGCAGTTGTATTTCTTTTTGTTAAATTATAAATTGTGATCTCAGTTACAAGTTAGCTTCCCACATGGCACACCCACAGGGAGAAAATGTGCCGACTACAGGCCATGTTTCCTTTTCCCTGCTAAACTTCATTGTTCGTTGCCTTTAACATACTGTATTCTGATTTTAATCTTCAGATTTAAGTTTGGTTAATTGTAGTTCACCCTAGGAGATGGATTCCTATTGACTTTGTGTTCAAAATTAATATCTAAGTGTGTAAGTGTTGAGGTCCAGATTTAGTCCATGGGAAACTCACCAAGAAAATTCTACCTAGAAAAGATTCTTGGGCGGGGGCACTTCATGGCCTTATTCCCAAGAGCACATTGTACTGCAGTGTTACAGTGACATAAATCATTCTTGCTCACGTGTGTGACTCAAACACTGAAAATCAAAGATACAGATTCAGGCTATTGAAATGAAATACGTACCAGAATTAGAAGCCATCTGATTTCACTGTGAATTCCCAAATAACCGAAGAGACAAAGAAGAACAGTAGCAGAACCAGTTCCAATCAAAATTCGAAAAATATATACTATCAAGTGATTATTTTCATCTGTGGAATCCACAAAACAGCTATTATTAAGTGACATTTGTTTTCTATTTAATAATAAATGCAGCAACCCAAGGTTTCCTAGGCAGCTGTTAACAAACCACTAGGATTCTCTTTCTTTTTTAACCTCATTCTAGCACCTCTTACTTGCTCTTAACAACTTTTCTTCCTTTAATGACATGATAGAGAATTTCTTCAATCTCAGAAGGTCCCTTTAACTTTACCTTATCTTTATTGTCTTCTATGAAAGAAGATGACTTTTTCTAGGGTGAATTCTTCTATGTCTAATGTACCTCCAAACATTTTTATATTCATTCATTCATTCATCAAAAATATTCTGAGTACTTAACACATGTGGGTTAAGTTTCCCATGTATGAAACCCTGAGTTTATTGCTAATATGGTCCCGTTAAAACTGTATTTTATTCTCTCCCCATCTAGACTGAACTGTCTGTGCTAGAGACTATATATATTTATATAGTCAACAGGCTAACTGTTAAATGCTTAGTGCTATGGCACAGATTTAGTGCTTAACAATTTGTTTTTAAAGGGAGATAAATAAATTAAATATGCCCTAGGTTTTATGGGAGAAGAGTAGAGGCAATGGGCAGTGGTGTGCTGGAACCAGATTGTTCTGGCACATAAAAGCCAACTGTTAAATTTTCACAAAATCTGTAAACCAACTCAGTCCACACTGGCACCTTGAAATTGGCCATCATGGGATTATTTAAACCACAGAAATCAGCAAATACCATAAACTGAGACTCCATCCCAGGACATTTATCAGCACACCACTGGGTATAAGAGCACCTAATCTAGTAGGGGGAGAAGGTGAAGATATGCAAGATTACTGGAGAAGGTAACACCTGGGCTTAGGCTTTAAATTATAATTGGAAGTCTCTAGGTTGGAATGGCGGAAGCATTCTAAGACACAGAATGGTGCAGTGTGTGTAGGAAACTCAGCCTTGCTGGCATTTACAGTTTCAGGCAGGTGAGACTGGGAAGGTTTACAGGGGTCAAATTATGAACATTCTATGTGCTGTTTTCTAGTCTTCCTCACTGGAATTACGCTCCATGAGGACAGGCCCTTTATCTTTCTTGTACACTTCTGTATCCTCAGCTCATGGGATAGTGCCTAACGATATGATATCTATATATATATAGATAGATAGATAGATAGATTTATATGTCTATATCTATCTATCTATATAAAATCTCTTTATCCATTCATCCACTGATGTACATTTAAGTTGTTTCCATAGGGAATATTTTATTTCTAATCATGTGATGGTGACAGGATATGGTAACTGAGTTTTAAAAGAGATTATTTAACTTGGGCAGTGAGCTATTTTGATCTCCATTATCCTTTCAAGTCTATAGATCTGTAAAAGTCCAGAGTCAGCAGAACAACTGCAATCTTCCATTTCTCTCATCTCTCCTGCCCAAAGTTCCTAGATCTCTCTCTCAAAATTCCCTCTCCTTTATGGTCTTGGATTTAAGTCTTATTATTTAATAAGGTGCTTTTAGAACAATTGGCAAAGACTTTCTGAGGAAAAATTGGACAGTACTTAATGAATTTTAGAGAAATACTGCCACCTGCTGAATAAATCATGTATGCAATTGTTTAACACTGAATTCCTTGTTTGATATAGAGAAAGGAAAATAGATACATACCCAAAGCTGTGAAAAAATTATTTCTATCTAATAAAAGCCATGCACCAAATCCCATGAGTAAAAGTCCAAGAACCTACAAAAAAAGATAGCCAATACTTATTTTTGAACTAATTGCCAATATAAATGCACATTTTCTTTACTAAATACTTATGAAGATACTTACCAAAAAAGCTCCATTAATGAGATTAAGAAAGTATTTAAAAATTAATGTTTTGTTTTTCCTTAACATTCTTTTTCTCCCCATATACTGGTGATTCTGAAAAGATAAACACAACTTTTACAATAAACACTCACCACAGTAATAACTTTAAATAATACTGCCTACTCACATCCTTTATTTGCATATTTTTCTTCTCATACCAGCGGTCAGTAAAACATTCCCCTTTGCTCTCCTAAATATAAGGAAATACTGAAGATGTCTTGAAACTGTACCTTTCTTTCTTTATCTGCATTTTTTGGCCAGGCAGTCGAGACCAAGAGGGCATTTTTAGAACATGTCAATAGCTGCCTTACTGAACTCCTTGCAGTTTTCAGAAAATGAAATATTTTATTTTGTTTACAGTCATAACACACCTTGTTCTCCTTGCTAGAAACCTTTCCTTTACATCTGACTGTCCTCCTCTTTCCCAGAATAATGTTAACTCTTCCCAGAATAATGTTAGCTCCTCACTGAGGTCTAGCCTTGGAAGCCTTTCCCTAATCTCTATTTGTTGCCTATTTTCATCTTTACTTGTCTTCCTTCCCATGTAGACTCTGAGGTCTTTAAGTGGAGAGAGTAGATCTTGTATACCATTACAACCCCGAGTCTAACACATGGTGGGTACAATAGCAATAGATATTTATTGAATGAATGAATCAATGAATAGGTGAATTAAATGATTTAATGAGCTTACAATTTACTTTGGTATACAGTGTAAGGAAGGGAACTAATTTAAGGTGGTTTTAAATAAAAATTATTTTCCAGATAGCCAATTTTCCTAAAGCATTTATGTAAAAATCAATACTTATCGGTTTTGGTGCTTGGTCTATTAGATATGGAAGCTTTACATTTTCTTGGGTATGTTTCTGGGTTTTCTTTTTTCCTTGGTTGTTTCAATTCTAGCTGGCTCAGTATTTTAAAAACTATTGTAGTTTACAATGTAATACATGCAGTACATAATTGACCTGGTGAAAGTGAAACAGTATACAAGCCCTTGTGTCCCTGTCCTTTGAAGTAAAAGACTTTTGCTTTAGCCTCCCAGGCCTCCCTTGAGTCTCAAAAGGCTGACTCAAGAGTTAGTGATTGGGAAATGTGAAGATGTAGAAACAAAGAAGAGCTGTTGGGCTGGGGAACTGGTAACAATTTAGACTATAAATCTGCTACATAGCAGAATCATCCAACTCCCAGTTCCCTGAAAGACACTGATAAAGGCCTGACACACATTCATAAGTTGTTTTTATAGGAAGCAGACCCCCACCAGATGAAAACTGCTGACATAAGAACATAGACCCTAGACTGGTTGAAACCAGAAGGTTGATGATGCTTGAAACTTCACCTTGATGCCAGCCAAGCAGAGAACTGTGCACGAGCTGATCACGCACCCTGCAACCATCTCCCTCATACTGCCTTTAAAACCCCTTCCCTGAAAGCCATGGGGGACTTTGGGTCTTTTGAGCAGGAGCTGCCTGTTCTCCTTGCTTGGCACCTTGCAATAAATGCCGTACTTTCCTTCAGCACAACCTGGTGTCAGTAGATTGGCTTTACTGTGTGTGGGTGAGCAGACCCACGTTTGGTTTGCTAACAAAAGCAGAGTTAGTAGGACTAACTTGAAGCTGTTTGCCCCTAGTTAGGAAGAAACCCAATCCATTTGTTGAACTGAAAGATGCCTTAGAAAGTGGATAAGTAAGAGATGTCTAGATTAGCATCCATGCATTTCCCTCCCTACTTCAATCCAAGGCCATATTCCTCCTAAAAATATCCAAGGTACTTCTTCCCAGCTTCAGGAGTCTCTCCAGGCTTTATCTTCCACTCTCTGCTTCAAACTCTCCCGCTATCATTTGGTTTCTTCAGTTTCTGTCCTCTAGTCTTATTCCTGGATTCCTCCAGTTCCTGGATTATTTGGATGGGACACTCAGTTGGAAAGACTGCTTGATTTTTATTTCAGTTTCTTTCCAAGATGTTGTAGATCTACATTTTGGCTTCAATTCTATTTACTGCAGCATATGAGAAAGCTGTGATCCTCATTCTACAGTCTGAATGAGAAGTTAAGCCCAAAGACCTAGCCCCTGTTTCCCTATGAATGAGAAAGAGAAAGAAGACTAATGAATGAGATTTCTGTGATTCTGGTGTGAAATGTTGAAGGCAGAGGATTGACTGTTGATTTGATAATAATTAGCAGGGTTGAGTCAAGGCTAAAATGTTTTGTCAAAGGGCCCAAATACGAAACTAAACTGAAGTTTATTCTCTCTCAGTCCAAGATGGGTAATGGGTTCTCTACTGGGAAATCATCTTAGGAACATGGCACTTTCTCCAGCCTGTTCAATATATGGCTCCCAAATTTGCTCAAGGTGTAATCCTTTACAGTCAGCAGAAAGAAAGAGGATGAGAAAACTTAGGCGAGCATCTTTTAAGCAAGTGAGGTGGAAGTTGCATACTTCTCTTCTGTTCATATTCCATTGGCACATAGCGATTAATCACATGGCAATTCTCAGTTGGAGGCAGAGGTAACTATGTGCCCAAGATGAAGGAAAGAAGCGATTTACGGTGGGAAAAGCCAAATAAAATGACCGATAGATAGGAAAGGGCAGTAAAAAGATAATTAGAGGGAGAAAAAGAGGGTTTTGATACATTTCAATATGCTTTACTACAAGCAAGAAAGAATCAAAGATGATCAGAAAGATTTTTTACGATGGGAAAATAAAAGAATAATGAGAATCACTGGAATTGTTTGAAAAAATTTCATAAATTCCATAAATTTAATATTTAATAATTGGGTTTGAATTGGTAAAAGATACCCTTGTGGTTAAGCAATGGAAATGGAGTGCAGGTAAGTGGAGAGCATAAGCTATGCAGAACTGGGAGTCATCCATAGAGAGCTGATATCTTGGGAATAAATGAAAGAGATGAGCGATTAACTATAGATAAAAATGAGCAGAGGGGCTTCCCTGGTGGCGCAGTGGTTGAGAGTCCGCCTGCTGATGCAGGGGACACGGGTTCGTGCCCAGGTCCGGGAAGATCCCACATGCCGCAGAGCGGCTGGGCCCGTGAGCCATGGCCGCTGAGCCTGCGCGCCCGGAGCCTGTGCTCCACAACGGGAGAGGCCACAACAGTGAGAGGCCCGCGTACCGCAAAAACAACAACAAAAATGAGCAGAGGTTTGATTGTAGAGAATGATATAATTAGGAATTTGGATTTTTTTTTAAAGCAGACTTTAAGAAATGAGAAAATAAGCAAAGTATGATTTCATGGAAACCAATCGAGGAAGAAATTTCTAAAATAATGTTACATTAGACAGATGTCAAAAGGAAGAGAATTCTGTACTCTCAAAGTCAGCTGACTTGGTTAAGGAGGATGTTCATGGTAACTTCAAACAGTAGGGTTTTAGTCCATTTGGGCTGCTATAACAAAATACCACAGATTAGGTAGTCTATAAACAACATAAATTTATTTCTCACAGTTCTGGAAGCTGGAAGTCTGAGATAAAGATGCAAAGTTTCAGACTTCTTTTATCCTCACATGGCAAAAGGGAGCTCTGTGGGATCTCTTCCTAAGAGCACTAATTCCTTTCATGAGGGATACACCCTCATAAACTAATCACCTCCTTTTAAAGGTACCATATTCTAACACCATCATATTGGGTGTAAAGACTTCAGCATGTGAATTTTGAAGGGATACAATCGTTCAGACCACAGCAAGCAGTTCAAGTTAAAGAGTTAGAACACAACAAACAAGGTGTCTTAGCAACAAGCCAAGGAAGCCTATAGCAACGTTTGCATAGAATGGTAAGAGATGGTCACGTGTGATCTTTTCAGCCACAAGCCCCACATACTAAAAACAACATCAACGAAAATGAAGATTTGCTTACACAAAGATATGCAAGTTCGTGCAGTTCCTAAGTAAATATTTGTAGTGTGGTAGACTTGTATTTTATTTTGCTATAGACAAAGAATTTTTTTACCTAACTCAAATAAGGTCCTGGTATGGTATTTCTTTGGTTCATTTCCTGATTAGTTAATAAATGGTCCAACAGCAGAGATATTTTTTAATAGTATAAATGCTATAGGGAAGGACAATTTACAATAATTCACCTATTCATAGGTGTCATTTTCACTAGTTAAATAATACTCTAAATTACTGTTCTTAAGTTCCTTCTCAGTGCCAGGAGATGGGAACACAAAAAATGAATAAATAAGACAAACTGTTAGGGAATCAAGTATTAAAGCCTGTGGCCAACTCTGAACTGTGTTGGGGGTGTGGGGACTGGGAATAACAGAGCTGGGAAGTTTCAGAAAGGCAATGAATTTGAGATAATTCTTGAAGGATGATTAAGAGGGTCCCAGTCAGGCAAACACAGGGTAGAGGAAGCAATTTTCAAGACAGATGGAACACTGCGTTCACAGGCTTTAGAGTGAAGTGCACAAGGGCGTGGGTAGAGTGGCAGGAGATGAAAGATAAGGCTGGAGAAGTAGACTCAGTAAAGATTGTGAGGGATCATGTGTGCTTTGCTAAGAATTTGCAAATAGTCATAGATTGTAAATCAGTTCAACTTGAAACTATTGTTTAACTAGGCAGCGTTTAGCAAAAATCTCTTTAATTGCACTCCTCCTAGAAATTATAGCCAAAAGTGGATTATGTTACTTTGTCCATAATCCTTTAACCTGAGTAGGTTTTTTTTCTTTTTAATAAGTAACTTGAAAGTATGAGTTGTAGAGACATGCACCACGGATTAATTTATCTTCAGAAGAACTTCCAGTGTTTTTCTTTTTTGCTATCAATTTGTTTGACAAGGTAAGCATTAAGAAGGAAAGCAATTCAGACAATATCTTCAAATTAGTTGTTTAAAATTAGTTTTAGAAATTAATTTATTACTAATGGATTTGATATTCTTTGGGAAAAGTATGAATAATTTCATAACTACAAACAAAATTTTAAGATTTTTTAATGTGAATTTCAACATAATGTTAGTCTGAGCATTTTAAATGAAGAGTTTGATAGTTTATAAATCAGCAACAAAACTAAACTAGAAAAAGAAAAAATGTTACTTGAGCATGGGCTTTAATAATGAAAATACCCAAAATTTAATTCTGAAACCAGAAGTAGTTTATTTTTGAAAATCATTATCTTTCTTAAACGAGGAACTAATGTGTTTTTTTAATATCAAAAGTCTACTGGTTTCTCACTCTATGTTATTAATTCTTAAGTTGACACAATACATTTTATTATTCAGTTGTTACCAGGAAATATAGTCTATTTTCTTTCAAAGGTTCAATGAAATTGTTTGCTTTTAGCTTATTGTATATCAGATATCTTCTACAATTATGCTTAACTACTTCCCCTTGGAATTTAATGCTTCATTTGCAAACTTCAAAAAAATTAAAATCAGGGATATCTGTTATTAATTAAAATGAAATTTTACATTTTGTACACTGTACACCCAAAAAAGAAACTTTGATGAATTTTTAAGGTAACATTAAATATTGTGATATATACTTAAACTTCAAGTTTTATATTAAAAGTGTGTGTCACCGTCAATATTTTACAGTAAAACATATTACAGAAAATAATTTTTCGGATTTCTCACCCCACACATCAATTCACTTAGAAGTTTTTCATAACTGATTTTGATAATTGCCTGATAATTGATTGATTTTTTTTTCTTTTTTAAAAGAAACTGTTGTCACGGAAGGCAAACAATTTATTGGCATTTTTTCCATACTTCCAGTCCCCACAAATCACTATTCAGGGTTAAGGTTTTGTGGAATGTACAATTTACACATGGGCAACTCAACATGTACTAGATGCACATAATAAATACAGATAGGTCAGAAACAATTTAAAGGTCAGGCTACCTCTGCTTGGGTAATTGTAACAAAGTGGCCTTTTTTATTAAATACTTTCCAAAATTATTTAAATATTAAAACGTACCTGAAAGGAATTTTAAATTCCTTATCCAGCTCCTGAGATGAAGCGTTCGTTCTGGTTTCGAGTAGAGATAGTTTGTCCTACTGGGGCACCGGTAAGGTCCATCTTCCTTGGGATTGGCAGTTGCCGTGGTTACTCTTTGTTTGGAGGCTCCGGGCGCTGTTTTCCAACAAAGCCGAACCTTTAGCTGCGGCTGGGTGAGCCGAGACCCCTCAAGGCCGGGGTTGGTGTAGGGGGAAGCGAGGCAGAGTTGCGGGAGCGCAGGCGGAGCCGGGCCCCTCTCCGCGGCGGCCAGGCTTTAGGGCGAAGCGGGGACTGCGCGCCCAGGGGGTGGCTGAGCGAGTCTGTGGAGCGAGAGGCTCCTTTCAGTTTTGAAGATTTTTGGTAGTTCATTCGGAACTTGAAGAACTACAGTTGAAGGATGGAGTTCCTTAAAATTTCCCATTTTTGGCAGCTTTAGCCAACTCCAAGTGGTGTATTGTCAACTTGAAGTAGTTTACTGTAGCCTGTTTGCAATGGGATCCATCTCGGGCTGCCCTGTCCTATCCTGTAACCACCGGCTACAGGTGGCTGTCGAGGGCTTAAATGCAGCGAGTGCGAATTGAAATGTGCTGTAGGTGTAAAATACACATCGGATATTGAAGAATTATTTTACAAAACAAAAATGTAAACTTTGTAATTACATTGGCCTTATAATTAATAATTTTCTATTGATTATATGTTGAAATAATATTTTGGATATATTGGATTGAATTAAATATATTATTAAAATTTCACCTGTTTCTCTTTACATTTTAAAAATTTGCTACTACAAAATTTAAAATCAAATATGTTGCTCAAATATGTAATTGGGCAGGGCTGATCTAAGGAGCCAGTAGATGAGCAGAGAGGGACATATAATGAAAATGTCTCCTTTACCATATTCTCCCGCCTTTCTTTCTATAGAAAGTTTTGTGAATCTGTACATTCTGCTTTATAGCCATGTTTTAAAAAAATCTAATTTTCCACCTAGCAAAGCTTTTGAATCACATTTTAATTGTTTGATTACGGGTAGCATTTTGCACTGGTTCTGGTTTTGTTTTCTTTTGGAAGAGGGAGGTTATGAGTAAAATTGAATATCTTAAAATTAGCTTTTAAAGTTATAAAAGTAATACATATTCATGATAAAAAAATCACTTAACATAAAGGTATGAAATGAAAATTAAAAATTCCCCAATTTCTTCCAGAAAGTTTCTGTCTAAAAAAAGTGTGTGTACGTGCATATAGTTATGCAAAAGAGATGTTATTCTCTGTAGTTTTCAGCCACTTGCCTTTGTTCAATTATTTCTTCTTGGCTACCTTTCCACAGGAGTACAGTAAATGTACCCATTTTTTAAAGGACTTGTGTAGTATTCCATTCTATGGATTTATCATAATTTATTTAACTGTCCTCTTAGTACTTAGGATATTTTAAAATAAATTTTTATTGAGGTAATTATAGATTCACATCCAGCTTAAAGAAATAATGCAGAAATACCTCTTATACACTCTGTCCAGTGTCTCCCTATGGTAATGCTTTGTTAACTCTAGTATAATATCACGACCAGGATATTGATATTGGTATAATCTGCTAATCTTATTCGGATTGCCTCAATTTTATTTGTATTCATTTGTGTGTGTATTATGTAATACACTATTTATCATCTGAATATGTTCACTAATTAACCACAGTCAAGATACTGAACAGTTCCAGCACTACAAGGATCTCTCATGTTGCCCTTTTATCACCATAACCACCTTCCTCCAATCCCATCCACTCCATTAGTGGCAATCACTAATATGTCCTCATTTTTATAAAATTTTAGTATTTCAGAAGTGTTATGTAAATGGAATCATATAGTCTATTACCTTTTGCTGTGGGCTTTTTACTAAGCGTAGTTCCCTGGAGATTCATTGGTATTGTGGCATATATCAATGGTTCATGCCTCTTATTGCTGATGGTATGGAGGTACTAGAGTCCGTTTAACTATCCACCTATTGAGGGACATTTTGGTTGTTTCCAGTTTGGGACTATTATGAATAAAACCGTTGTGAACATTTGTTTTGGTGTGAGCATAAATTTTCATTTATTAATGAAATTTTCATTTCTCTGGGTTAAATGCCTAAGAGTGTATGCAATACATGGAGATCAGTCGAGGTAAATCATTTACGTGTGAAAGAAAGATACGTGATATCTATAGCTAGAGGAAGGACAGGCACAGGTATTGTGTGGGTTTGTTTTTTTTTTTGATAGGAATGAACTGATTTTGTTTATGGAGGGAGTGGCAGTGGAATACAAATGTATGGCAAAGTAGTAAACAGAAGGAATAGTGGATGGAGCAGACAGTTCAGTAGGTGAGAAGTTATCAGATTCAGAGCATAAGTACAGGATTACACTTTATTAGGAAGAGGGTCTCCTCTCCTAATAAGATTAGAGTTAGAAGAGACTTCAGGAAAAGAAATAGGAAAATGAGGATGTTTCATTTTCTCTGTTAACTAGACTATAAACTCTATGAAAACAGGTTACTTATTTAATCAGTGTATTTGTAGCACCTAGCACTGTTGTGGATGCATCTTGTAGCCTCCCAAAAAGTTGATTTTGAGATGAATGAGTAAAAGATGGAAAATAAAGAGGAAGGGAGTGGAAGGAGGGATGGAAGAACAGAGAGCATGGAGGAGGGAAGGAAGGAGGAAGGAAGGAAAGAAAAAAAGGAAGGAAGGGCCGGGAAGAAGACAGCAGTGGAAAGGCCAGGGACTGGAGGAAAGAATGAAAGTTTGGAATAGTCTGGAAAATAAAATAAAAGCTGACTAGTACAATATTTTTCAACCTTTTTTTTATACCAAGACCCACAGTAAAATAAACAAACAAAAATTTTCATTGCAGATCATGCACACATGCATACATATACATGTACTTATAATTGAAACAAGTTTTTTTAAACAACTTTTACCTGTAGTATATGCAGTGCACTTACAGTTTCTTTTTTGACCTATCCTAACTTTACCTATTCTATCCTATCATTTAAACTAGATGATCAAGAGCTACTAAATTAATTTATTGATCCACGAATGGGTTACCATCTGCAGTTTGAAGACTATTGGACTAGAAGTTGTTCAAGGGATTGCTGGACAGATAATGAGCTTGACTGAGTTTGGATACCATTTGATAGTGGGAAAAGCACTGGCTTTGGATTCAGGATCTCTGAATTAGGATCCTGCTTCCATTACTTACTAGCATCATACTATGGCAGTTAAGTAACCTCTTCCAACCTTGGTTTTCTCACCTATACAATGACTATAATGACCTTTAACCCATTAAGTTATCAATCACTCAAGTGTCTTCTAGTGCCTGGTTTGTCACAGGTACTTAATACATGGAAGCTAATGATGGTAGTTAACGATGATGATGTGAAGACCTACTACAATGTACTGCTTGACCCATATCCATTACAAGCATTAGAGATTTAAATGAAATAAATATTGAACTTATAAGCCATGTATTAGCCATTATTGCAACATGTTATTGTTGGTTAAAACATGTGGCTATCTGGTGGAATTAACAACTCTGATTTAATGAGTAGAAACTAACCACATGTTTCCCCATATATAGACATAGGTTGTTCTCTTATAAGTATTTTAATCTCTGAATACTCAAGCTGTTCAGAGGTATTTTGCCATTAATTATTACCATGAAAATGAATTTTAGTATGAAGTTTCTTGGTTCAGAAAGGTAAGCCAGTTCATTCCATGTAACTTTTCCTTTAGAGAATTTAAGAGTACTATTAGAGTTGATCATTTTGTAGTCAACACATTAAAGAAATAATGAATGAATATAGGGAGAAAACATTTTCTTCAATATATAGTACAGCCATGATAAGGTGTGAGAAAAGTTTGTTAAACTAAAGCTATGTTAAACTAAATTTTTACCTAGAGCATGTTGGATTCGTATGGCACATTAAAGAACCTATAGGTTTTACCAGCATTTAGCCTCTTCAATTTTCTTTAAATGGTTTTGTGTTTTATTATGAAGGATGATGGAAGACAACGATGATGATGATATAAAGCTCAAAGAAGAAATAGAAGCTGAATTGGATAAAATCAGCATTTCTTCCTTGGAAAAAGATGATTTTGATAGTGATTCAAAATCAGAAACCCAGAGTGATAATAGTGATACAGTAAGTGTTGTGTTATATTTTTGAGCCTTTTAACTGGATAAGCCTTTTAGGAGAAATATTACTTTTCTCAGTGTGTTTTGTATACTTATCTCATTTTTTCCTTAGGGTCACCTTTAAGCAATATATATTAGTAGATATTTAAGTATAAAAGGTATATTGAAGGTAGAAATTACCTATAACTTCACATGTATATGTGTGCATTTTTCACAAAATTGGGATTGTACTATACGTATAAGTATGTGTATGTATATATACACGTATCTGCACACATGTGTATGTTTGTATCCTGCTTTTTTTACTTAATCTTGAGCATTCTAATGTGATTAGATATGCATAAAAAGCAAAATGTATGTGAAATCTTTAGACCAAAGAATAGTTACCTTTTTGGAAACCAAACATTTATTTTCTTTTCATTTGGGTATTTTCTCCAATGTTTATACGCCTAGAAAAGTTATTCATGGATTCATTCTTTTATATAAAAATCCTTAATCCAATGGAAACTTATTTTCAGCTATGTTATAAAAAGTAGATCTAATTAAAATTTTCCTGCATATATTTAACAAATATTCCCAGGGTCACTTATGGAATAATCCACCTCTTCTCAATTGATTTGTCATATCTGTTGTATATATTTAGTTGTTATACATGTGATCTATCCAAGGCTATTTATTCTTTTCCATTATTGTGTTAATTTTTGCCCTATAGTGGTTTTATATTTTTAAATATAAAATGGGTCAAATTCCTTTAGTAGTTCTGCTATTTCAAAATCTTTTCAACTAAGCTTTTTTCAAAAAACTCATTTGTCAAGTTTCAAAAAATAATTACAATTTGATTTTTAATTAGGATTGCAATAACCTACATAATACTTTTGGAGAAAATAATATTTTTATATTATTGTATCTTTTTATTCACAGCTAATTTAACTGTGACAAAAGTTCTGAAATTATTCATTCGAATATGAGATCCAACAGAATCATGGATGCAATTTATAACCACCTGAAAATTAAAAGCAAATTTTAACCAAATATATTTGTTTGGATTATGCTCTTTATACGGAGCCCTTTTACCTCATTTACACATTTTACTCAAATTTTTGGCATATCAAAACAGATTTTGATACATAGTTTTAGTAAAGAATTTTACAGTTTCTTTTATTATTTACATTTTTAGGATTTAGATGAATTACCTGACTCAGTTCTTCACTGTATTAACGTCATAAAGAATAAAAGTAAAACTGTTGAAGAGCTCATTCTTCAGGACGTGGAAGATACTGATGTTTTAAGTAAGTACAGTTTTCATCTGCTTGGCAGATAAGTTTTCTGTAAGTATGAATAATGAATAATTTATAATTTAGAAAATTAAACTGCTTGAAGTTCTTGTCTCTTGTCATATACAGGTATGCACATTTATCTCTAATAAAATATCCGTAGTATATTGGTCTGTTCAATTTAGTTCATTCATTTGTTTTACTTACTACCTTCCTTACGTCTCCAGTAAGTACTAGCCACTAACAATTTGTTTTACCAGTTCTAATTAAAACCAGACATTCTATTACTTTATGTTAAAGAAAAGAAAACTAATTGTGGGACTATTTTAGAAGTATCAATTCATACATATTTTTGGAGAAAAATATAATTTATATCAAAGCCTCACAATCTTTATTTGCTTCAACTGAGCAAATTTACTTCTTGCAAATTTATTCTAAGAATAATAGAATGAACAAAGATTTAACTAGAATTAATCCTGGCTTAGTTTATAATGAAAAATGGTAACAACCTAAATGTTCAACAGGACATTGGTGTGTCTTAACAATACACTCATTAAAAAAATACGGCTTAGACAATATTTAATAACATAAAGAGTTTCATGATATACTATTAAAATTATGAAATTTGATGTCATTTATAAAAATATTAGTATAAACTATAATGTGGATATTCATAGATATTTATACGAAAAATATTACTCTGTGAAAGGATATGCTCTAGCCACTGAGAGTGCAGCAGGGAACAAAATAGGCAAAGGTCCTCTCTTATTCTAATGTTCTGGTGTGGGGAGACAGACAATAAACAAATAAATACATATGTAATATTTCAATAATGATAACTTCCATGAAGGAAGGATTTTAAGATAAGGGGATAGGGACTTCACTGCTGGCGCAGTGGTTAAGACTCTGTGCTCCCAATGCAGGGGGTCTGGGTTCGATCACTTGTCAGGGAACTAGATCCCACATGCATGCCACAACTAAGAGTTCACATGCCACAACTAAGGAGCCCGCCTGCCGCAACTAAGACCCAGTGCAACCAAAAAAAAAAAAGAAAAAAGAGAAGGGGATAGAGATTGAAGATTGCTATTTTAGATAGGGTAGGTCAAGGAAGGCCTCTCTGAGGAGGTGATATTTAAGTAGTGACTGAAATGAGACAGTAAGCCACATGGGATATCTCAATGAAGGAGAAGTGAGTCACGTGGATGTCTAGAGGGCTGGTGTTCCAGAAAGAGGGAATCGTAAAGGCCAAGGCACACTGAGTGGGCGTAATATGTTCAAAGAATAGTAAGCCTTTGTGGTTATATCCAAGAAAATAAGGGGTCAGATCATACAGGGCTCTTATCAATCCAAGGTGTGGACTTTGGATTCTGTTCTGAGTATATGAAGGTTTTTGAGTAAGGAGTGACAGAATCTGACATATTTTGAGACAATCGTTCTGGAGACTCTGCAAAGGAGATGGCTTGAGGTAGCAAGAGTCCACTACAAGACTGTCACAGTAGTGTGGTTAGAGATAAGAGTGATTTGAGTAGAAATGATGAAAAACAGTCGCATTCTAGAAAACGTTCTTAAGGTAGAAAGAAACAAAAGTATTTATTGATGGATTTGTATGAAAGGAAGAGAGGAAATTTGGCTCCAAGGTTTTTGTTCTGAGTACCTGTGTGAAAGGATATATAAAGACTTATGTAGACCCTTCAGGTTTTAGCAGTGCTTATCTATAGTCGAGTTATGGGGGATTTTAATGGTTTTCCTATTTCTATTTACTAAGGTTTATACAATGAAAATGTATTTTAAATATATTGGCAAGTATAGAGCCTAATTATGAAAAAAAGCAAAGGAAATATAATTATAAAAAAATTAGTTACATGAAAGATTATATAACTACAGTTATAACAGTGGTTTAGAAAATTATAAGATCCCATGTATATAGCTCTAATCAAATAAGTTTGATAGTCTCAATGAATAGAATAATTTTCTAAGAAAATTCAAATTATCAAAATTGCTTGATAAAGGAGAAGACATGATTAAATCAATAATTTGGCTGAAGGTGGAAAGAGATTTCTTCTCAAGTGTCGTTAGGAACTAGGGATAATTTTGCAATTGAATTATTCCAATCCATCAAGGAGCAAAAAAAATCTGCATGTTATATAATATTTCATTTGTAAAAAACTGCACATTTTATTTTTTTATTTTAATTTTTTTTTTTGCGGTACGCGGGCCTCTCACTGTTGTGGCCTCTCCCGTTGTGGAGCACAGGCTCCGGACGCGCAGGCTTAGCGGCCATGGCTCACGGGCCCAGCCGCTCCGCGGCATGTGGGATCTTCCCGGACCAGGGCACGAACCCGTTTCCCCTGAATCGGCAGGCGGACTCTCAACCACTGCACCATCAGTGAAGCCCCAAACTGCACATGTTAAATACAAAACTGTGCAAGCTTCACATACACATACATAAGAGAAACTGAGGCTAATTTTATTTACGAATATGAATGTACTGATTAGGGCTCTCATTTGTAGACAAAAGCTGTTTTAGCTACTTTAAGGAGTAAGGTTTTGGGGAGTATTTGTGTAAAACAAACTTAGTGGCTTAAAATAACAGTATGCTGTTATCTTTTATATAGTTCTGTGGGTTGACTGGACTGTAGCTAATCAGTTCTTGCTTGCATTTCTTATGCATTTACAGTCAGATGTTGATTAGGGCCACAGTCATCTGAAGTCTTTACTGTATTGGAATTCTAAGATGGCTCACTGAAATGACTGGCAGTGATGTTAATTGTTGGCTGGGAGTTCAGTTGGAGCTGTCAGCTGGAGGCACCTATGTGGTCTCTCCCTATGGCTTGCATGGCACCTGGATTCTGAGAAATAGCATCCTGTGAACAAAATATCAAGAGACTAAGATGGAACCCTGTAAAGATTCATATGGCTTGTTCTCAGAAGTCATGCAACATCACTTCTACTACATCCTGGTGGTTACATAGGGTCAGCACAGATTCTTTGCGGGAGGGGGCTACACAGGGTATCATACCAGGAAGTGTGGGAGTGACATCTTTGGAGACTAGCTATTACAATAAATAACAGAATTGTTAATAGAACTGAAGAAACAGATTCTAAGCTGAACATCCAAAGTGTAGAAAATATACATGCAAGTACATTGTAGAACTGGGCTGCAGCAGGAGCTGCTGATATAATAAAGAAATTCAGAGACATTAATCCTCTACTATACCCTGCTATCTCCAACCCAAAGCACCCTCTATCATAGTCTGAGCCAGAAAAATGAAAATCTCTCTCTCTGCCTTTCTTCACACATAATATTTTTAGGAAAATAAAGACTGGGCTTCCCTGGTGGCGCAGTGGTTAAGAATCTGCCTGCCAATGCAGGGGACATGGGTTCGAGCCCTGGTCCGGGAAGATCCCACATGCCGTGGAGCAACTAAGCCTGTGTGCCACAACTACTGAGCCTGCACTCTAGAGCCCGCAAGCCACAACTATTGAGCTCATGTGCCACAGCTACTGAGCCCGCGAGCCACAACTACTGAAGCCTGCGTGCCTAGAGCCGTGCTCTGCAGCAAGAGAAGCCACTGCAGTGAGAAGCCTGTGCACCGCAATGAAGAGTAGCCCCCGCTCGCCGCAACTAGAGAAAGCCTGCGCGCAGCAACGAAGACCCAATGCAGCCAAAAATAAATAAATAAATAAATTTTAAAAAAAGAAAAGAAAAGAAAGACTTACACAAATGTATCAATTGGCAGAACCTAAATCACCCTCAGAAACCTAGCTTCAAAGGCATCTGGAGAATGTTATTTTTGCTTTTCAGCTCTCACATAAGAAAACATGCCAGAGAGGTTGTGAATTGGTGTTGAAAAAGAAAATCTATAATAATAGACAAAATAGGTGTGAATAGTCAGTTAATTAGCAGAATGGTCATCTGTAAAAAATAGTTTACTACTAGGGAACATTACCATGATAAAACATGTTAATTGAATAAGGAAAAGAAACATAACTACATCTGCACAGATGATAAAAACACAATAAAATTCAACAAAAACTCAAAAAATTGGGAATGAAAGTTTACTTCATTCACACATTAATAATTGTAATCTTTTAAAGTAAGACTTTTATTAAAGCATTTTCAGTATCTTGTGCTGAAAGATTATACTGCTAGTTTGTGGCAGGTAGAATTGAACTTTTGTTGGTTTCTAATCAAGGTGTCATTGTGATATTAAACACAGCATTATTCTGTGTACATGGAAAATGAACTTCAGTCTAGAATATGAAAGGTGATAAAGAGATCTAAAAATCTGTTATTTTTATTTTTGAATAAAGATTACAGATTTCCTATGTTCTTTGTTCTTCAGTATTTCCTATTGTTTTGAGTTACTGATCAAGAATATGCTGTGGTAGAATTTGAGATTAAAGGATGATGAAATAGTTTGGGATTTTAACATGTTGTGTCCTGCTCTAGTATTTAAAGTTATAATATTTCTTTCTCTTTATAGGCTATGATTATGGAGCAGTTTCTAATAATCATATGCATTTAAGGATAGAATTACGAACTGAATGTAAAGAAAATCCAGAACAATTAATGAAGGTATATGTTGTTTGACTGAAAGTACTCAATATTACAGTTAGAAATTTACCTTTACCTCTCACGTAGCATTTAAAGTTCACTGGCTTAAAAATTTAATTATTTTAAGCTAATAATTTTTGGATTTGTTTCCTCCTCTGGCATATAATATAAAACAATACAAATTTCAATCTTTAAAAATATTAGAAATAGTAATTTGAACCATCAATACTTGGGAATTTAATGTAGATAGGAGAGCAGAACTATATTGAATAGTATTTTTTCCCTAAAAACTCCAAGGAAAACAATGAAATATACTCTAATATTATTACTTTGCTTAGGAATGTACTATGATCCAGTGGAGACTTTAAATACCCTGTGGAAACTTTAAACGCAGAATATCTTATGTTAGTTTTTTTTAAAAAAACGGTAAAACAGAAACATCCGTAAAAAAGTAAGAGTAAAGGAGAGCCTAGCGTTTTTGGGTGAAACTCCCGGAGATGTATTTAAGAGAAAACCTCTTCCACAGGTTCAGCATCTTGAAATCATTTTTACTTCTCATTTTACCCAACTGTAATTTTACCTTACTCTATTCTTACTCTCTGTGTATTTAGCATAATGTGAAAATTACTTGTATGTATGTTTCTTACTCTCTGTTTTGGTAACCCTCAAACCTGAAATATATTAATTTGAATTATCATATTGCTACTTCAGTGGAATAGATATCTTGTACCTTTCAAGCTAGAATATATAGAAGTATAATTATGGAAAAGTATTAATCAAAATTATAACTTGTGTGTAAGTCAGGGCAAATTAGAGAATAGTCCTGTTTTTAAAACATACTGAATATATTAGCAATTTGTATATATGAGCTATTGCTGCAGATAAGAAATATAGAAAGGTATTAGGAGGAAAACACATATTAGTAGAAACATTTTGACATGATTATTAAGCAGTTTAATTGAATATTGTGAGTAAATATTAGAAAGTAATTAGAATTCTGAAAAACATTAGGAGGGTAAAACAGAGTGCGCTTGCATGGAAAAAACATTTTTCTTCACCATAAAGAGAATAATTATCAATATGCTATATAGAATTGTATTTGAGAGTGATTTGAAGTAAATAAAGTTCTATATATGTGTATGTAAATACTTAATGCATTATTAAAATAATAGCTTTACTCTCTATTTTGTTTTTCTTTAATCACTGGTACTTTTTTAACCTCTTAGATGTTATCTGAAATAGAAAAAGAAGAATTTCTGAGAAGTAAAACTCATTGTGGCAGTCCTGATTCTGTTCCAGAGCCTGATCCTTGTGATTTGCCTGTGGATGAACATGTTTTGCCAGGTGGACTAAATTGCTTGGTGATATTTATGATAATTTTTATGTGATTGACCTTAATTATCTGAAAAAAAGTAGACAGTTCTTTTGACATTTAGAAGAATATAGTCACAATATTTGAAAAATATTGTGTACTTGCTATGCTTATTTAATTACATGTTCTCATAGTTTTTTTTATGACTCCTAATTTAACTTCATGTAAGTAGAGTTAAAAATTTTCCACATATATAGCTGACTGCGGTAGATATATGCAGACCTGAATTTTTTAAGTGTCTCTTAACTGTGTTCCTTATGTATCCCTTAACTACACACATGCACACACACACACACACACACACACACACACACATAATGTTTTTATAGAAGTCTTATGGAATAGTTTAAGGCAAGTTATGTGACTTCTTTACTGATGCAATGGAATTTACATGTATTTTGCATACTTTTACTTTGGTAATATATTGACATTATTTATTTATTTTGAAATTACTTTTAAACTGCACTGGATCAGATTTGACTGTTTTGATTTAAAAATTTTTCTCCTCATGAATACAGATGATGCTGATATAAATTTCGGATACTGTGAAGTGGAAGAAAGATGTAGGCAGTCCTTTGAGGCTTGGCAAGACAAACAGAAAGAACTAGAAGACCAAAAGAAGCAAACTCTCAAAGCTCAGAGGGATAGAGAAGAAAAGCAGTTTCAAGAAGAAGAAGAAAAAAGACATTACTGGATGAAACAGTTTGAAGTTGAAAAGAAGAAATTGGAGAATATTCAGAAGGTAAGGTTTTTTAATTTTAATTTTTGTCTTTCATGCATTTTAAAAAATCAGTATCTACTTCTGAACAGTATTGATGTTTTGGTTTATGGTGTGAATTGAGCTCCATTCTGTGGGTTTTAATTAGTCCTAATAATCAAAGCAGTTGACTGTGGATTAACAGTATTAATATGGACTCCTTGCCTGGTTTTCATGAAATTCATTAGAATTTCAGGTACTGCTTTGAAATTTCATAGTTTCAAAGATTGTCCTAAAAAAGCTGACATTTACTACATAAGTTGTTACTTTTTTACACCCTTCTAATCATAGAAAAAGGCAATAGGATTTTCTCAATCATGTAATGTCCTTGCTATGTGGTCTGATATCTAACAATTTTGTAAAACATATTTGGTTGAAGTGGTTTAGCCATGTAGGTGATGGTATATGCCTCATTCCCATAAATGAGCTAATTCCTGGGACTAGAAATTTTTTGGTGTGAAGGAATTTTGAGTTTTTTTTCATTTCTGTTTCCTCCCAGCTGCACCTCAGGTGGTCCTCATCCTCAGGTCATGGTAGTGGCATATTGAGAAACTGGTGGATTTCTAAGACCTACTTGTGGGCCATTAGCCCGTTTAGAATGTATGGATAACAGACAGGACTTACATCTCTTGTTTTACATTACTAAAGTTGCCTTATATATTACTCACGATTTACTAGTTTGAGTGTTCCATATAGAGAACCTTAGCATGTAGTCACATAGACAGTTCAGGGTATTCAAGCCTCCAATGTTGAGTACACTGCATTTCCTGATTATATAGAAAATAAATAAATTAAAAAGTGATAATATTGTTGAACCAGCTTGGCCATGGCTTTTTCTAATAGTAAGCGATGAATGTTTAACTTTCTTTTAGTTATATTTTCCTTTCCACAGACCAGATTAGTCATTTCCAAAAGTCAGAAGCTTTTTTTTTTTTTTCCAATTCCAGAGTAGGAGTGAATGTAATGTAGATTCTTAGAGAAGTGTTTGCTGGCTTGTGGTAAAACGTATTATTGCTATTGGTTGTTAGTGATATTTTCAAATATTTTCTAAAAAACATCTGATTTTAAAATTCTATTCAGCTAAGTTGCCATTTTTATTTGTTTTGTAACAAAAATTTACTGACTACTTTAAGGGCAAAGCTTTCAGCTATGTGCTTACATGATACAAAAGAGATTTAACACCAGGACCCTACCCTTGAAGAATTGTAACTTGTTTTTTGAAAGTAATTTGTGCTTTATCATAAAATTATGATTTAAAAAATATATATGACATTAGTAGGTTTAATGAGTTTCTAAATGTGTGCTTTGTTTTACCTTGGGGCTTAAAAGTTTTCCAGTGAGACCATTCCGTAATTTTATAATGATGGATCCTAAATAATTTACTTATTTAGTAATTCTATTCTGTGTCCTTTGTTAGCTTCCTCTTCCATTTTCCAAAACAGCTATCATAAATCTCTTTCCTTAAGAGTTCTACCCAACTCCTCCCTCCTCGTTATTAGCAAATTATCACATAACATTTTTGCATTGATTACAAACTTCTTTGTCTTTCTTATCCTGCATCTAGTTAGCATCAATCTCTGTGGTCGCCTTTTTGCCTTTTTTTTTTTTTGCCTTTGCTCTTATCTCAGTAAGAGAGGTTTCTTCTACCAAAGGCTAGCTTTTGCTCTATATTCTATCATTCCATCCAGTTTACCCCAGTTTTCCTTTATGTTGAAACACCCCTACAGCTTCCTCCTTTCTTATTGCTTATAGGCATGTTCAATTTTCTCCTGTCCTAGAAACAAAAGAAAAATCATGAGATCATTTTCCTTTATATGTCTCACGTCAGCTGTTCCTTAGGTCTACTTATCATAGGCAGACTTCTTAAGGAGTAGTTATTTGTGCTCAATCCATTTCCTCATCTCTCATTCAATCCTAAATCTGCTAGGGATCTTCCACCACCGCCCCAGTGAATGAAACTGCTTTTGACAAAAATAACCAATGTTTTCTAAATTGGCTTGGACAAAAATAACCAATGGCTTCTAGAACCATACTCACAGGTTCTATTTCAGTATTTATTTTTGCCTCTTTAGCATTTCATGCCAATAAAAATTTGATTGCTGACCATTTCTTTTTCTCTTGACTTCTGTGGGACCATACTGCCTTGACTGTCTTCTTACATGTTTGGCCGTTCTTCCTTGATACCTATTTTAGGCTTCTTTTTCTCTTTCTCCTTGAATGTGGTCCTACCAAGGATTCCATCCTTTGTTCTTTCTTTTCTTACTTCATGTATTTTCTCTCTTGATAATCTCAAACACAGTTATGGCTGTTCAGAACCAAATCTATAGTTATAACAAAAAAAGTCGAACTACATAACTCTCCTACACTCAGAACTTAATGTATCTAAAGTTGAATGCACTGTCTTTCTTTCTGAGTCGTGCTCCTTCTCTGGTGTTCATTATTTTGATGAGTTACAGTATCATCATAGTCGAAGCTAGAAAGATATGGACCATTTTTAACTCTTCTCTCTCTTTTACTATCCTCTTCCTTCTAATAGTTATATTATTCACTGTCTCATCCATATGTCTACTGCTACCCCATAGTTCAGGATGTCCTAATGTCTAGCTTGGAATATTTACTATACTCTCTAATTGATCTTCCTACTTTTGGTCTTGTATTCTGTAAACTCATGCACCATAGTGCAGTTGGTAGGATAATTATTTTCTAAAAAAAGTTATTTCCCTGCTTAAATGCCATCAAAAGTTCCCACAATTCCTATAAGATAATGTCCAAAGAACTTTTCTCACTTCCTTTTATCCAGGCAGTTGGCAGTTTATGACCATTTCATATTTACATCGTGTTTGTGTCTCTTCTGACTCCTCGCACCCTATCTGCAGAAGGCCCTCATTGGTTCTCACATGGACTTCTCTAATACCTACCTCACTGATCTCCTTAGTGTCTCTCCTTGACTTACTTTCTCTAATTCTATCAAATGTAACCTTATAATTTTTCTAAAACAGAGCTGTAATCATTTTCCTAGCTCAAAAACATTTAATAAATGCCTAAAATGTTTATTTAATCTCTTAAAAGCCTAATAATTTCAAAAACAATCTTCTGTATGAAACCTTTCATGATATTCTAATTATAGCACCTATTCCTACCATAATCCTTATAGTTCTTATTTTGTGATAAACTTATTTTGCTAAATTTGGGGCAACGTGTGAATGTATGATTGCATTCCCATATTATTAAAGGTAAAGTTTTTGAGGGAGGGGATTATATTTTACTGATTTTTTTTTTTATTCTGCAGAGCCTTTACAAAATAGATGCTAATAAAGAGTTAATGAAAGAAAACAATTACCCTCTGAACTGATTTATTATGTGAATTAAATGAAATGGTGTGGAGAGAAAAAAATTGTAATGCAAAACCCATCTTAACACACATTATCATCTGTAATTTTTGCATTGTCCAGGAGTATTTCTAGCCAATGCATTTTATTATATGAATAAACATATAAATGAACTCAAATAAATAAAACGACTTACCCAGATTGTGAATATCTTTATATGCTAATGGGAACCCTAGGTATCATTTTATTATATTTCAGGTTGGGATTAAAGTTGTTATCCCAGTACTAATAACTGAGGACCATTGGGTGAGTTGTTATCTTTAACCATTGTTTACAAATATATGTGGTAAGAATCATACATAATAAACATAATATTGTTTGATAGTTGAATATAATATTTCAATATTATCATATGCTCAGCAAGAACAGGACAAGATGAATGATGAACTTCATAAAGAGGAGGAAATATGGAAGGAGAAATTTAAACAGCATGAGGTATGTGTTTGTTGTTTTTAAGCAGCACAATAATCATTCTCCATTTGAAGTAAATTACTATGCTAGGAATGGGTATTTTAAAATAATATTGCCTAGTTGGTATAGGATTTAATTTACTAAAGTTTTAAAAATACCTTAGTTATAGAAGCTCTCCTTGAAATAGAATGTCTTGAAAAGGAAAATAAACTGGTTCAATGAGTGAACATGTCTATATACTCTTGTAATTGTAAAATTTCTTTTAAGTTTTGAGAAAACATACTATTACGAATATTTCATTATGATTGAGGATTGTTATAAGAGGTTACTGCATTTCTTTAACACAACTAATTGAATGTGTTAAATAACCCCTTTAAATTTAAGATGATCCTGATGACATGTTTATTGTTTTAACTTTAATTTACTCCACAGTTTTTATATAAAATTATTTTAAATAATTACAAGTAAAAAGTAGATAAAATTTCCCATAATCCTATAATGTAGCTAAAAATATTAACTATCATTGTATTTTTTCCAAGTCTTTTTAAAATTTATACAAACACATTCCTGAAAAAGTATGTTTATACTGGCCATCTCTAAATTAAAAAAAGCTGGTTAGGGCTTCCCTGGTGGCGCAGTGGTTGAGAGTCTGCCTGCCGATGCAGGGGACCCAGGTTCGTGCCACAGTCCGGGAAGATCCCACATGCCACGGAGCAGCTGGGCCCGTGAGCCATGGCCCCTGAGCCTGCGCATCCAGAGCCTGTGCTCTGCAACAGGAGAGGCCACAACAGTGAGAGGCCCACGTACCGCAAAAAAAAAAAAAAAAAAAAAAAGTTGGTTAGACATGTGAAGGCGCATGGTTCATTATGAATGATAAGAAAAAAAAGACAGTAGTGGCTCACTTTCAGGGAATACAAATGTTGGAGTTAGGAGAGCCATTAAAGTACCCCTTGCCCTGTTGGTGGGAATGTAAATTGATACAGCCACTATGGAGAACAGTATGGAGGTTCCTTAAAAAACTGAAAATGGAACTACCATACAACCCAGCAATCCCACTACTGAGCATATACCCTGAGAAACCCATAATTCAAAAAGAGTCATGTACCACCATGTTCACTGCAGCACTATTTACAATAGCTTGGACATGGAAGCAACCTCAGTGTCCATCGACAGATGAATGGATAAAGAAGATGTGGCACATATATACAATGGAATATTACTCAGCCATAAAAAGAAACGAAATTGAGTTATTTGTAGTGAGGCGGATGGACCTAGAGTCTGTCACAGAGTGAAATAAGTCAGAAAGAGAAAAACAAATACCGTATGCTAACACGTATATATGGAATCTAAAAAAAAAAAAAGGTCATGAAGAACCTAGGGGCAAGATGGGAATAAAAATGCAGACCTACTAGAGAATGGGCTTGAGGACATGGGGAGGGGGAAGGGTAAGCTGGGACAAAGTGAGAGAGTGGCATGGACATATATATATATATATATATATATATACACTACCAAATGTAAAACTGATAGCTAGTGGGAAGCAGCCACATAGCACAGGGAGATCAGCTTGGTGCTTTGTGACCACCTAGGGGGTGGGATAGGGAGGGTGGGAGAGAGGGAGATGCAAGAGAGAAGAGATATGGGGATATATGTATAATTGATTCACTTTGTTATAAAGTAGAAACTAACACACCATTGTTAAGCAATTATACTCCAATAAAGATGTTAAAAAAAAAAACTTATAACTATCATGCAGTAGCAAAATAATTAAACAGGTGATATGAAAAGAAAATTAGAATCTTTAATGAAATACCAAGTATATATTCTAGAGTTGAATAGTTCAGTGTATAAAAATAAAATTTCAATGGATAAGTTTGACAGTAGATTTGACACAGCAGGTGAGAACATTAATGAAGCTGAAGGGAAGTCAATAGAAAATACCCAAATTTAAGCACAGAGACGGCAAAAAATAATGGGAAAAGCAGAGAAGTATACAAGAAATATGTGATACATAATGAAAATATAAAAAATGTGTATAATAGTAATCTTGGAAGGAGTGTAGAGAATGGGGCAGAACCTATGTGTAAAGAGATAATAGTTGAAATGGTTTCAAATTGTTTTCGAAAAATCAGTCTGAACATTTGAAGATGGTTAAAGATCTCCAAATAGAATCAATACAAAGAAAATCACACCTGGGGATTTAATAGTATTGAAATTCAAGACAAGAGGGAAAAATCTTAAAAGCAGCCAGAAAAAAAGACACATTACCTAAAAAGGAGCAGCAGTAACCTGGCAGCTGAGTCCTTAAGTGAAATGATGGAAAGAAGAAGACAGAATAAAAAATTTAAGTACTAAGTGTTAAGGGTTTCTTTGATCATTAGTGTTCTTTGAATCCAGTCTTCCTCTGCTTTCTGGACTCAGTTTTCCCTTCCTGCAGTATATAGCTAAATACTTGTCAAAAATATACTTTTGGACAGCAAGTTTTCTCAATCTTTGCACAATTGAAAATGCTTTTATTTTGCTTTTAAAACTGAATGATTAGTTTTCTTGGACACAGAATGCAGGTTTATTACCATTTAGTTTTAACAATTTAAAGATACAACTCTATTGCATATTTATTTTTTCACATGCCATCTATGATTGCAAATTTGGTACTCATTCATTACATTCTTTTGAAGCTTTGGGATTTTTCGCTTTTTACATTCATCCACACATATTTGCTGGTTTTCTACTGTGTCCAGGCACTTCTGTAAGTACTCAAGATACAGCGGTGAAAAAAAAAAAAAAAGATACAGCGGTGAATAAAACAGAAAATAATCCTTGCCTTCATGGAGTGTTTTGAAATATTGCTAGTATCTAGTATATGAGTGTATCATTGTGTGGTGTGTGTGTGTGTGTGTGTGTGTGTGTGTGTGTGTGAAGTTAACTCTGTATCTTAACAGCCTTTTGTTTTTGGTTTAGAAAACATATATTTCTATGATTCTCTTTCCTTTGGTTTTTCTCAGTTCTTCATTTTGGAACTCCTATTAGTCATATGTTGAGGTCTCTGTGTTGATCCTCTTTACACCTGAACATCTCTGACATATATTTCATAGCTTTGTGTTTTATATGTTGTTTTGGGAGACACCTAATTTTGAAGTTTTTGTTTAGGCAATCAGCTGTTCAGCAATTTTATATTGATTTTTTTATTTGAGTGAGTCATATATTTTTATTTGAGGACTTGTATTTCATTTTTATATGAGTTTATTCTTGTTTACACATTTTTTTCTTAAAAATATATTTTAATTTTTACTTAAATAGCTCTTTTCTCAGAAATTGGCTCTTCCACCTTCTTATTGAAGCATTTTTATTGCTTCACATCTTTTGTGTTAGTTTTTCTCAAATATTTGCCAAATTTTGTTGATCTGTTTACTTTTGTTTTAGAACATTAGTGACAATGATATTTTCTCACCTACCTCCAGATTATCTCACTTAATGCAAAATGTGTTTATCAACTTTCTTAATAGTTGAGAAAGGTTAAGACGTGTAACTAGGCTTATTTGTATGTACTACCTCACCTTCCTGGTATTATAAGTCACAAAATAATTCCCCACTTCTGCAGTCCCTGTGCTAGTTCCTTTATCAGAACTCCCATCTCGGAAAGTCTGAAGTCCTTTTCTCCTACACAGATTTTAGCTTGAGGCTTTTCTTTCTTTTCCTCTGTATCATTCAGATTTCATAAGCTTTCTGTCTTCAAGGAATTCCTCAGTCTGTGTCTGGGTGGCTTAGGATAGCCATAATATTACAATATCAACTTACTAACTTGATAGAAGCTCCTAAATATTTTAAAAATTAATATACCCTTTAAAATAAATTACTTTAGTTCCTCTAAGTAAGTTTTGTATTGACTTTACTATGATTTCAGTTTTAGTATTTGTTCTCAATCTATATTTTGGATACTTTAGTAACATCTCACATTTAATTTATGCTGACTACTATTTATCTTACTTTATTTTAGGAATTTATTAGAAACTTGCATTTACAAATGGAAGAAGAAAGAAAAAAATTTAAAGACCTACAGGAAAAAGAAAAAATGCGTTTGTTAAAACTGCAGCATAATGCAGCTGTAAAAATTCAAGCTAAATATAAAGCATTTGTGGCCTACCAAAAATATGGCCCAATCATAAAGGAACAAATAGAAAGTAAGAAAAGGAAAGCTCAAGAGTGGAAGGAAAAGGAAGCAAAAATACGACAAATGGAAGAAGAAAAACGAAAAAGATTAGAGGAGGAACAAAGAATAGAAGAAGAGATAAAAAAGCAGAAGCAAGAGGGAAGGAAAAGGAGAGAAAAAGAATATGAAGAAAAAAAGAACATCCTGAGACAAGAAAGAGAGCAACAACTAAAGAAGGAAAAATTGAGATTAAGAGAAGCTGCAAGAAAACAGCTAATAATAAGTAGAGCATTAAAAAATGGAGATTATAATGCCAAATATTTAACTGTTGAAGATAGATCAAAGAATAAGGATGATGTAGCCCGAAGACTAGGGGATGAAAAGTCAAAGAAGTGGAAAGGTGCTCCCCCTTTGCCAGTTGAAGAATCGAATAAGAGAGAAAATGTAGATAGACACCTTGTATTGAAAGAATCAATACAAGTGCAATTAAAAGAATCTATATCAAGCCAAGCAATTTTGCCAGTATTTAAAATGGAAGAAAAAAATGAAAACCTAGCAAAACAATGTTCAGAAGAATCGGTCAAAAAAGCAAGGAATTATGGAAACATAGACCAAAAAACTCAATTGGAAAACCTAGATCTAAAAGAAAATGTGAAAGAACAGTTTCAGCTGCAAGAATTAAACTCTCAAATACAAAAAGAAGTCATGAAACCTTCCATAAATGAGATTATGAGACAAGAAACCCAAATAATAATATTAGGACATAATCAAGAAATTAATGAGGTAAACAATGAAGCACAGAAAATAATCGATGATAATCAACAGAATAAGATACAACAAGTAGAAAAAGAAGAGATATCAGAACAAAATGGAACATTACATGAAGACAATAATATGAAGAAAATTTCAGTGATTTCAATAAAACAAAAACCACTACCACTAAAATTAGAAAATCCTGCAGATATAGGGGAAAATATAACACTACAAGAAAAAGAAATTGATTTAAAATCTAAAGAAACTGAGGAGAACCCAAAAGGCAGTGCTCTGAATAGTGACTTGGTTTTTAACACCAATGATGCTATGATAAATGTAGAAGGCAAAATAAACAAGCAAAATTATAGTTTAGGTAGAGATGCTCCTTGTGAAGACTTGGGTGGCAATACTGCAAAAAACTCTTTGGTTTTTAAAGAAATAAACTCTCTGAAGTCTCAGATTAAAGAAATTCCAGAAGAATGTCATGAAAATAGAACTGAATGTGAAAATATAGTGACCTGCTCTGTACCAGAGCCAACACTTATATTTTCTATTGAGGAAAAGAGGCTTGCTTGGATAAAATCATTTAAACCCTGGTTTGAAATTTTCAAGCAAAATCAACAGAAGAAAATTGTTAGGAGAAAGAGACTTGTAAAATGCCCAGTCAACGTGATGCCCCCTTTGAGTACACTAGAAATTCTTCAGTGTGGCCCTTGGAATACTTTACAGCAGGTATTTTATAATACTTTTTTCATACTGAATTGTGATTGGTTCACTAAAATGTAGCTTTAAAAATCTTAATAGAAGGCATATTTTATTTATTTATTTAATTGAAGCATAGTTGATGTACAATATATAGCTTACAGGTGTACAATATAGTGATTCATAATTCTTAAAGGTTATACCCCCTTTATAGTTATTATAAAATATTGGTTATATTCCCTGTGTTGTACAGCATATCCTTGTAGCTTACTTTATACATAATAGTTTGTACCTCTTAATCCCCTACCCCTATATTGCTTCTCCCCCCTTCCCTCTCCCCACTGGTTACGACTAGTTTGTTCTCTGTTTCTTGGAGTCTGCTTTTTTTTGTCTCTCAATCAGTGAAGTTGCTAATGAAATATTTCTCCTATTTGAGAGAGGTTGCACTTAAAAGATCTCCTCAATTAAAAGTATTCAGGTCATCTTCTCCTTCAGTGAAGCACTATGAAGAGCTTTGATTTGTCTTGATACCTGTGTTCAAGGGCCCTATAACCATTACTAGGCTTCCAAGAATGGAGGTATCTGGGAATGTAGAGCTGAATTAGAATAGGAAACTCCTAGCTTGATACTCAGGAGTTAGTCTGCTTTAGTCCTGGGCCACAACACCACCTAGTGGCTCCTTTCGGGAGGAAGTGGATTTCCTTGAAGTGGATTTCACAAGTGCTGTGAAAGAAGGGCTTACAACAATGGAAGACTCTAGAATTTCTATATAGAAACAGAGTTATTTAGTCACTTGCTATATAAACGTGGTACATCTATGCCTGAAATTTAAAGTCGTTGTCACCAAATGCTACTAATTTTCTATGTTTATGGAAACAGAGTTTCAATCAAAAATAAGACAGAAACTAAAAAATGTGTAGAAAAACAGGAAAGAATATTGCAAATAGTGAAGTTCTAGAAAGGATTTAAGATTAAAATACATATGTTTATCTGGGGCCTGAAACTCAAATGTATTTATAAAATTTATTTAGTTTCTTGGTATAGGTAGATGCCTAGAAAAAGAAACATTCTTATTAATACATATGCATTATTTGATTCATTCACTCAGCAAATATTCATCTGTCTAATATGATCAATCCATATTTATTGTTAGATTAAAGGGACAGAAACAAACCCCAGTCTTTGCCCTTATGGATCTGACTATGGTAGACAAAAAGGCATTAAACAAATAAATACACATAAATACATTACTGCAGATTTCGATATTTGCTATATAAGATTTCAGGGTATTCTGTGAGAGAATAACAAGATAGTAGGATTTAAAGAGATCTCTGGGATGTGAAAGAGCAGTATAAAGAACAAGAATTACTTTGAAGTGTATTTTTTTTTCCTAGGCAATGTATTTTTCATATCTATCAGACTTATAGAGTTACATATAAAATCTCTCAATAGCTCTTCTACTACATTTTTTTTCTTTAGCCATGTTATCTCTGGAATCATTCTTTTCCTACTTTACCTAAGATGTTGCTGCAGGCTTTCTGAATGGATGACATTAGATACTAACACTTTTATTTTATTTAAAATAATTTTCTTCATGAATATCTATTTGGGCTAGGCATGAGTGACAGCTTCTTGCCTACAGTATTTGTTTCAATAGTTCAAGAAACCAGTAGTGCTCTTCTCTTTCGTTGTGGTTCTCTGTTTTGTCCAGTGAGAGGAGCACTGAGAAAGTTAAGACGTATGAACCTCTTTCTCCTTGGTGTTTCTTCTTCTGCCCACTCTGTTCCTTCTATGGAACTCTTGTCAATTTACATAAAGTGAGGATTAACCTTTTCTTATACTTGTTAGAGCAAGACCTTGTAAACTGTAATGTGTATACAGATCACCTGGGGATTTGTTAAAACGTTGATTCTGATTCTTTAGGTCTGGTGATCAACTGCAGCGTACTGCATTTTTACAGTGCCCCTGGGTGATGCTGTTGGTGCTGGCTCATGGACTAATTTGAGCAGCAATGTTCTAAAGGACCCTGTAATCCTTTGACTACTACTCAAACAACTATTTCAAACATTTAATTTTTCTTTGAAGCATCAAATATACAGTATAAACATGAAAATATAAGTGCATGTGCCATGTAAGTGCTGAAGTGTTATAAAAACCATCTTGTAACTTCCTTACTTTGATTTTCTAATCTCTTAGCTTCACGTCTTTGTCATTATCTGCCACCTTTGTAAAGTCCTTCTGGAGTAAACCTTTAGAAGAGAAAAATTTATTCTTCTGGAATTTCACCCAGTAGTCAATTCATTTTGCTTATGTTACTCTCTCACTTTGAGCCTTCAGGACATGATTCAGGTCTGCCTCTTGTCCATACTTCTTTATGTATTGCCAGACAAATAGTGGTTTTCATTACTTGACTGTGAGATGGATGAGTGGGAGGATGGATAAAGGGATGGAAAAAGAAGTCCAACTGAATGTTAATCTTATCTCCATATTATTATCAGCTTCACAATTTAGCTAGGTTGTATTGATTAAAAATGAAATTAATATAAAAATTACTTAAATGTAATTTAATAAAGTACTAACAATCCCTGTATCAAATAAGATCAGGGTTCTAATTTTATTTCTGCCATTTACTGGCTGTGTCACCTTGTGCAAGGTGCTTGATCTTTCCCTTTCTGAGCCTCAGTTTTGTCTTCTATAAACTGGGAAGAGCAATACCTACTTTATAGGATTGTTGACTTTTTAAATACCGTATGTGAAGAATCTGGTCTTACGCTCCTAACATATATGATAGTCATTGTCAAATGTGGATCTCAAACATCTGAAGAAAAAGGCAAATGGATTTTTGAGGGCTGCTTCATAGCCTCTTTCATCAAATACGTTATAACATTGAAAATGCTGGATCATCTACTATATGGAATAATATCCCAAAAGGATATGACTGAAGAGAAGTGATTATTGACAACTAACATAGTTTTCTTTTTCCTAGTTGAATGCTTTAATTCATCTTTCTTTTATTTTGGGCATTTTGCTACGAATGGTAACTTGCCTTAAATAGCAACCACAAAAAAAGGGTACTAGCTTAAGGATTTTTTGCTATGGCTTTATAACATGGCATGGATGATAACATTTTAGAGGCTGAATGTCTCACTTCATTCAAGGCAAATTGTAATTAACTGGTGTTGTGATGGCACATGATTTACTTGAAGTTATATTCTCATTCATTTAAGCCACTAATCATGCCTCAGATTCAGTCTCTTTGCCGCTGAGTTTTTGAACAATATTATTTCTCCAGGTTGAATAGATTTGAGATTGTGGCACTGAACATAAAGCAAAACAGTCATTGCTTTCATTACTTTTGTAATTACAGTCTACCATAGATGACTGACACTGCTTCGGTTGAACTCAAGAGTAACTGAGAGTGAACTCTATAAAAAATCTGTAGCTATTTTAGGTCATTTTATTTACCAAAACTGTCAAGGATTTGGGGAAATATAGACGATTAAGTGGAAAACTGATTTGTGATCTTTTATCAAAATATAATGAATGAGTCATAGGTTTTCTGTAGATGGAGTAGTTCATTTTCAACTCATGAGAGACCAAAAATATTAATCTTCCAAATATTTTTATATTATCCTTTGTAAGGGAACGAAACTATGAATGCTATAAATATTTTAGTTTTGCCATAGGGCTAGGACAGTTTATTCGTTTAGTTATTTAAGAAGAATTTAGCGACCATCCACTATGCCCCAGTTGCTCTTTTATCAGGCTGACCATGCAGTAATGAACACCTGTGAGTACTAATTCTCTTTGACCTTAATTTTTAGAGCATAAGGCAGTTCTATTTATGTAATTATTGTCATGCATGTATCAAAATGATGAATGTAAAAGTTTATTTGATCTCATAAGTTTGGAAAAAACTAGAGTGCGGTAGAGAATAACTTGCTATATCATAAGGAAAAATTTTAAATCTTTAATAAAAGGGAGGAGGAAGTACCATGGAATACCTCATATTCACAAGTAGACACCATCAACAAGGATACTGCAACAGCTGTCACTCCTGTACTGTAATTAAGTTAGAGAGGTTGCCACATCATAACTAGAACTTAATTGTGCTTATATAGTTGATTGTAAGCGGCATATTATTACATCAGGCAGGATAATATAAATTATAAGGTAGAGCAGCATTTGTTACTATAAAGCTGCAGCTGTAGGGTTTTCAGTTTTTAAGTGCTCAGTTCTAAATAGTGTGTTCAGTTTTTTAGTATAGAGCCACTTTTCCAGTTACAGAATTTATAGTATCTCTTTGTGGACAAATTAAGTGGGCATTACACAGCAGTTATCCTGACACAAGTAGATTAATATTTTTCTTTCTGAAAAATTATAAAAAAGAAATTTGTTTCAAAAGTTGTTTTACATTATGAGTAATTGAGAAATGCCTAAAATCATTATGAAACTAGAAACTTTTATTCACCCAAAGTTTTAAAAATAATCAGTTATTGCTTTTGCTACTTAAAGCAAGGAGTAGTCTAATCCCTTCTATCTCCAAGAACATATGGTCTGCCCATTTACTTACATAAATATGTAAATGTAAAACTTTAATGCACAGGAAATATTTCCCATGAAGAGGAGTTACTGCACTTAAGAATTTTATACTTTTTCCAGGTTTTTTGAAGTAATAATGCTTTCAATTTCAATAAAACATTTAAAAAATTTCTTTCGAGTAAGATATACACTAGTATCATATATACTATAAAGCTAATCATTTTAGAATTGTTATTCAGTACATGGGAAACCTGGCCTTAGGACTTGTGATGTGGCAGTATGAAAGTATTTTTACTATAAAGCAATTTAGCTTATATAGTTATTTTAGTGCATGGACTCAATTATGGTGAAGAACCAACATATTATTACATTATTACTGTGCCAGTTTTACTTAGGTGAGAGCTCTTGAGTTTAATAAGTGGAGTGCTTTTCAGTAACCTCAAAATATTTCTATCTGACATATTCTTGTAGAACTCTAAGTGTAGTCCTTAATATGCATACCATAAAGTTGAATACATTATTTGTTATTGAATTTTCTTTAGTTGAAAAGACTTAAAAAGAGAAAAGTGCCTTAGGAAAAAAGGAAGCATTGAGTCTACAGTAATATCTCAATAATAAGAAATGTTGTAAATGTATGTTAAGAGCTATTCATGATTTTTTATACCGCAGATTCTATATGCACTGGGTGTATTACATTATTCAGTAGTACGGAATGATTCATACCTTTATAATACAGAAGACATAATAGAATGTAGTTTTATTGCATGGTTCAATTATTATTGCATGCTTCTACTTATTACAGGTTCTATAATATCTCTTCTCAGTTAAACTTTCTTCTTTTTTGGAAGATAGCTAAGGTATTCTAGTTGAAGCATGGCAGGTTGGATATAAAATCTATCCCCTGACCCGTTGTGGCTTCTGGTACTATCCAGGTATCCCTAAGATACTGTCAAACACAGATCTTAAACATTTATATAGTGCAATCCTGAAAATAATGCCAAGGGACATGAAAAACAAGGAAAATGAATTTGGTGAAAAATCAGGGAGTGAACTAATAAATGATTACAATATTATTATTGCTTCTATGCATATTAGTTTTGAACTTGAATTGGTCATGAATGACTGCATTATTTTGTCTTTCTATGAGGGGAACAAAATTGGCAAAATGGCCAGATAGCTTAAATGAAATTGAGTTGTTAATAAGTGTAGGTTTCAATATATAGCATTACTTTTTTTAGATGAAGTTTTTAAAACAATTTTGCAAGGCTAGTATAGTTTATATTCATTATAGTTAGATAATGTTATGTGTTCCAATTTTCTTGAATTCCCTAGGTTACAACAGTAACACTTCAAGATTTGCCAGGTTGTAGTCTCTCCACACTGGCAGAGTGTACAAATCTTCAGTTTCTGTCTCTTCGGCGCTGTGGATTAACCTCTTTGCACAGCCTGAGTAACTGCAAAAAGTTAAAGTACATTGATGCACAGGTATGTCCTATGTTCTCAATATTTATTTTATAATAAAATATAAAGTGGAGTAAGGTGTAATTCAGGTGTACATTTTAAGAAATGACAATTTTGAAGAAACATTTACTAAAGTAACCTATAACTCAGGGTCTAAAAGAGATCAAGGGCCAAAATTTGTGAGAACCATGCAGGGAAGGTGATTAGATGGTATGACCTGGAAACTATCTCTATTTGCAGATGATATAGTTATTGTTTTGTTACTTTTTGCTGCATAACAAATGACCACATTATTTAGTTAATTAAAAACAGCAACCACTTTTTTTGCTCACAGTTCTGTGGGCCGTGAATTGAGGCCAGACTTATCTGGGCATTTCATCTGCTTCATACCATGTTGCCTGGGTCTCTTATGTAATTTGCAGCTGGGGCTGGAATGTCCAAAATGCCTTCTTTTACATGTCTGGTGCCTTGGGAGTTTGGAATTTCTCTCTCTCTCTCTCTCTCTCTCTGTGCTTTCTTGGGAATCTTAAAAGGGTGAGCTTTCCAAAAAGACAAGCTTCAATATGAAGTGCTTGTCAAGCATCTGCTGGCATCATGGTAGCTTGTGTCCTATTGGCTGAGCTTTCAGTTCATGTGGGAGGGGACTATGTGGATGTGTGAATATTGGGTTGTGAGGTTTATTGGAACTGCTTACAAAGTAACAACCTCCTGCAGTCTGGCCCCTAGCTCCTAATGAGTCACATCCTTCCCGCATGCAAAAGGACTCATGTCCCAAAGACCCCAAAGTCTCATTAACTCATGGCATCAGACTCAGACTTGAGCACAGAATCTTCTCATCTAAATCAGATCCAAGTGGAGATGATCTGCTCAGAGAAAGTTCTTTCAACTCAGAGATCTATGAAGTTAAAGGAAAAGTTGTCTTCCCTCCCCCACACCCACATACAGTGGTGAGAGAGGACTTGATTAATTACAAGAGTTGTTACCATTCAATATGGGAGAAAACAAGAAGCTCATGGCAGTCCCTGGTCCATAGCTAAGAAACTACCATCAGTTATTAATAAGGACTTGGTTCTGCTCCATGGGAATGGGTCCCTGTGACTCTTGGTTCTGCCCACTAGGCTTTTAACTCCATTCTCAAGACATGCTTTCTTTTTTTTTTCCCCCATTTATTTATTTATTTTTGGCTGCGTTGGTTCTTCATTGTTGTGCATGGGCTTTCTCTAGTTGTGGCAAGCAGGGGCTACTCTTCATTGTGGTGCGCGGGCTTCTCATTGCAGTGGCTTCTCGTTGTGGAGCACGGGCTCTAGGTGCGTGGGCTTCAGTAGTTGCAACATACAGGCTCAGTAGTTGTGGCTCGCGGGCTCTAGAGCACAGGCTCAGTACTTGTGGTGCACGGGCTTAGTTGCTCTTTGGCATGTGGGGTCTTCCCGGACCAGGGATCGAACCCATGTCCCCTGCATTGGCAGGTGGATTCTTAACCACTGCACCACCAGGGAATCCCCAAAGGCATACTTTCTTTTCCATAAGAAGTGTCCTGTTTTGCAGCTGACAATTTTTCTCAATGTTTCTTTCTCGTAGAAGATTGGGGGGGGGGTGCTAGAGTTTTATTTTTATTTTAGATTATATTATTTTCAATTCAAACTGACTGTGCTTCCACCAATATGATTTTCTTTTCAAACTTTGTGTTTCCTATGCTTCTTATTAAGTTTACTCCATTAGACAAAGGCTATATTCATATTTTTGAGAAGGATGTCGTAGGACTATACCATTAAGATTCTTAGAAGCCCATTTATCTTTCTGAAATCTTAAAAGAAGAGAATTGATGTTGCATCCGTGACATATGATCTTGACATTGAGACCAATATTATGTATTGCAGAGATGTGCATGTTTAGTAAAAGTATAAATCTATACATGAGATATATACCTAATTCATGGTATTGGTATTCTTTGGAGGGAAAGATAGCAAAAGGGACTGAGGAAGGGAAATGGGGAGATTTCAAATTTTTCCATGTTTGGTTTCTTTAAAATAAGTTTTTTAGCAACTATGACCAAATGTTCACTCTTGTTCATTTAGATCGTTTGAAATATTTTGTTATATGATCCTCTGTGTTTTCTATATTTTAAAAGATTATTAATAAATACAAAATCATTTATTTGGTTACTTAGTATTTTCATCTAGATAGTATAACACTCTACATAGTTATCTTAAAATTAGGGATTCAGATATTCATTTAAAGATCATATATCTCATCTTCCCTCTTTTTGCAAGCTTTAAATGTTTCATTAATAAGCCATTGAAATAAAACTAATTACATTTGTTCTTTGTTTTAGGAAAACAATATTGAGACTATCAACTGTGAAAATTTAGAAAATCTCTGTGTTGTTCTTCTTAATAAAAATCAACTGACTTCTTTTCATGGTTTGGATGGCTGCACTAATATCCAAAATCTTGAACTTTCACATAATAAAATCACTCGAATTGGTGAGAACAGTGGAATTTAAATATATTGACATTTATTTCTCATTATTATATTTTGTTTCATTTATTCTTTTCTGAGAATAGGCCACCATCACTAATTTGCTTATTTTATCCAAGCCATACTTATTTAATCTTTTATCCAGATTTATGAAGGAAACAAAATTAGTTTTAATATATATAAAAGGAATATGCTCCCACCACTGGCAAATGTGTGGTTGTTAGTAGCTCCTTAAATTTAGTATATTCACCTCCCTGTTCCTTTTCTTATAACCAACAGTGATCTGAACTCTACTGAAGAATACAATACCCTAGTTTGTTGCCATCATATTTTTATGGACCCTATGCTTTCTGTACTTCTCAGCAACTGTCATAATTGTTTCCTGGTATGACACTACTCTCCTTACCTACATACATCACTTGTACTAACCTTTCCTTCTTTAGGTAAGGCTACTAATACCACATAAAAGAAAGAGTTTATCAGTTTGGATCTCCCTAATCATCTTTGTCCCTCCATCTGTCTGTCTGTATACCTATATATCAATAGCGTTTCCATCCTTATTCTTTGTAATCCATAAAATTCAGTGATGAAAATGTCTTTTCTTATTTAAGACCAGCCCTTCTATTTTACGTAAATATACCTGTCATTCTCCTCTGGTACCTTCCTCCATCATTTATCACCTTTCTCATGTCAGATTCTTCCTATTGCCGTCCATTGCCTCATCTCTCTTCCTCTTGCTGTCAAGTCTTGTGAAAGAGTGTTCTGTTCTTGCTCTCACTTCTTACTACCCAACTTCCCTCTTCTGCCCACTGAAATTCAGCTTCAACTCACGTCTATACATTTCCAGTGTGGTAAGTCTAAAATAAAAATCTCATGTTTTTTAATACCTGGCTTAAAATTCTGTTTGTTTGTTTTTTTTAATTTAACTGTGAGGTTCTCAAGGGACTTGATAAGGGCTTAAATGATGGTTAATTAATAATCAAGGACTGGCAGAAAATAATGAACTAGATAAAAACATTACTCTGGTATACTACTAATGGCTTAAATTATTGGACCCCCAGAAGGTACATTCTTTCCACCTTCTCCATCCTGTGGTGGTTAGGAAATGTGATCTGTACTGAAATATCATGAAATGGGATGGGAGCAGGTGGAGGAGTAGAAGTAAGCCTGCTTTCTGTGTTTAGGCCTGGTTCTACCTAGGCCTTCTTGATATTAATTTGTTTGCCTATGTAATATTTTGTATTTTCTTTCATTTTTTTATTGTTGAACATTTCAAACATTTACAAAATGAATACATGGAGATTCCATATACTATAGTCAACATTTGGTCCATCATTACTGTTTTGTTTTTTATTGTATTTTTTCTTTTTTAAAACAAATCCCCAAATCATAAAGTTTCATCCTTTCATACCTCAGGAGTTGGTTTTTAATAATATGGTCCTTTCTTACTTAACTACAATGCATTGTGTTGCCTAATAAAATTAATAGTGATTCCTTCTATCAACTGATAATCCATAATCCAAATTTCCTTATTTTCTTAAAATTATCAGGGTTTGTTTGAATCATAACACAAACAATGACCACATATTACATTTACATAGGTGTCTGAAGTCCTATCTAATCTGTAGTAGTCCTTCCACTTTTTTTCCTCCATGCCATTGATTTGTTGCAAAACCTATGTTAATTGTCCTATACAGTGTCCCACATTTTGGGTTTGTCCACCTACTTCCTTTTAATGTATTAAAATTGTTTCACTATGCCTATAAATATTTCATGTCCTGTAAATGAAAGCTAGTGCAACAGGCTTGAGTTAATTAAAATTTAGTCTTTTTTGGCAGGAATTTTTCATAGGGGTTGCTCTGTGCTTCGTATTGCCTTACGTCAGGAGTCATACAGTGATTATTTGCTTTTAATGATGCTACAGTTGCATGTTAGGTATGTGAGTGATAGCCTAAACGTTCCATTATAAAGTTTCCCACAAACCTTTTATCTAATGCTTTCATCCATTGATTAATGTGGCCTGAATCAATTAATGCAGTGGGGGATACAAAAAAGGAGTTTTCTAATTTGAACATTCCTTCCACATTTTAAAAACTGGAATCATTTTTTTAATAACTATTTGGTTACCTTGGAATCATTCGTAGAGGAAAGACAGGAATAAATGCCTGCCTTTATATTGATAGACTTTTACAGTAAGGTCCTTACTTTCAGTGGTGTCAAATGAATTTTCTTTGTTTCATTTATTTTGTTTTGCTTTTGCACTTTTCTCTCTCTCCCTGCTCTTCTCTCTTTCTTAGTGGTCTAATGAACTCCTAGAATTTTATAATATAGAATATTTCAGTCCCTTTTCTTATTATACTGCTTGATACTCAAATTGTCCAGTCCTGTGAATTTGATTGAAGATATCAAATATTGATATCTCCAAATTTACTTTTTGAACTTTATAGTTGTGTTATTTTCTCTTCCACTGTAGTTCTTGGTTGATACCAACACTAACATAACTATTTGCTATGGATTATAATAGCCATAAAATAGTTTCAAAACAACAATGCCAGTATTAGAAGCATTTTAGAAGTATTTAGAAGAAATCTTCTAAATTAATTTTGAGATTTTTTTGCATTTCTTTTGGCCCTTACACTTTGTCCCCCAAAGTGATGTGCTCACTTGAAGTATTTTATCTTTGTGATTATGTTATGAATTTGAAATATATTTAGTTCACTTTTCCCTTTGATTCAGTTTTATTTTTGAGATTTAAGACAGATATATGTTTCTACAGACTACATTTAAGAAGACTCAAAGTGGTTGTGCTTTCATCCTTTTTCATTTCACTGTTATCCCATCTACTTTTATATACAGATATTTATGTATATATGTGTATAATAATACATGTGTATCACATATGTGATATATGTGTGTGTTTTTAAATATACATACACATACATATATCTAAGAAATATATGTATATATGCTAATTCTTTCACAAAATAAAGAATATTTTAAGTACTGTTCTTTATCTTGCTCTTTTTCATTTTACAACATATATGGAGTTCATAGCATTCTTTTTCTATGGCTTGATAGTATTCAGTTGTGTGTATGCACTAGAGTTTATTCCACTGGTCTCTGGTTGATGGACAATGGATGGTTTACAATCTTCCACACTGCCATCATGACTAACCTGATACCTATGTCATTTCATACTTCATCAGATATATCTTTAGGTTAGTTTCCTGATATATATATGTATATATTTTTTTGGGGGGGGGGAGCAAAGGACATCTTTAATCTAGGAAGATAGTGCCAGACACACTTTATATGGGTTGTACCACTTTGCACTCCTACCATTAATACATGTTAATGGCAGTTTTTTGTTTTTTGCTTTTTTTGCTTTTCTTCTGTTTATTATGTTGTTCTTTTCTATTTTTAAGTTAAATTTGTAATTTAATTATTTATCATTTTTCACTCTTGTTGACATAAGTACTTAAGTCTATAAATTTTACTCCGAGCACTGCTTATTCTGTAACTTCTGAATAAGGTATAGGTATTTTTGTCTGTTCTACAATTATATGATGTATTTTATCTTTTACCTAAAATTTTAAATTTCCACATGGAAAGACCATTTTTGTTGTTATTTTTTCTAGTTTTATTTAATTATGGTCAGAGAATTATTTTTGTGCCATATCTGCTTTTTGAAACTTGTGGTTTTCTAACATGTGGTTAATTTTCAGGAATGTTTCATGTGCACTTGAAAAGAAGGTGGTTGTTTTTTGTTGGAATATAAAGTATATGTTTTCATCTTTAAGATCTACATTAGTGATCTTTTATTTTAGGTCTTAAATGTGCACTTGATTTACCTTGGACTGAAGGAGTTGAGCTAGATTGAATGTATCTGTTCTTTTTTTTTAACATCTTTATTGGAGTATAATTGCTTTACAATGGTGTGTTAGTTTCTGCTTTACAACAAAGTGAATCAGTTATACATATACATATGTTCCCATATCTCTTCCCTCTTGTGTCTCCCTCCCTCGCACCCTCCCTATCCCACCCCTCTAGGTGGTCACAAAGCACCGAGCTGTGTATCTGTTCTTAATCAGCCTATTTCTTTGTGTACATCCTTTTGTTTCTGCGTCATGAATGTTTCTCCATGCTGTTATACAGATATTCTTAACTGTGTTATCTTTATTGTGAATTTTAGCCTTGAGAATTTTAAGTTCCATCCTTTGTCTCTTTAATGCTTTTGTGACTGAATTCTACCTTGTCTTACATGGTTTCATTTTGTTTGTATTTGCCTAATCTAAAAAAACTTTTTAACATTTCTGAATCACTTTGTTTTATGTATGTACTTGTATACAGAATGGATTTGGGTTTTATTTTTTGATCCAAGCTTAAATGTTTTTCTCTCATATAGACCATGGCCATTTGCATTTATTAATTTAATTCATATACTTGGTCTCAGTACTGTCATCCCACTCAGGATGATGCTCTCTCTTTCTGGAGGGAGGCCTTGTTGGTAATAAATGGGTTCTTCCACCCCTGGGGCATCTCCAGTGTTTACTTATCCGTTCAGTTTCCGTAGGATTTCCTCTGTACAAGTGTCGATTCAGCCTGGATTGTGTTGATCCTGGATACTTATTACCCCACTTAGAAAGAAATTTAACTTGTGATTTCTTTATCTCCCATTTGCAATGGAACGATAGGTTGTGGGTATTTTGATTTCTTTGTTGCACTTTATGAATTTCTGGAGGAGGTTTGGGGAGAATTGGATCTAATCAGTCACCATCAACTCCCTTTTTTTAAAATATAAATTTATTTATTTATTTATTTATTTATGGCTGTGTTGGGTCTTCGTTGCTGTGCGCGGGCTTTCTCTAGTTGCGGTGAGTGGGGGCTACTCTTTGTTGCAGGTGTGCGGGTTTCTCATTGCAGTGGCTTCTCTTGTTGTGGAGCATGGGCTCTAGGCACGCGGGCTTCAGTAACTGGCATGTGGGCTCAGTAGTTGTGTCTTGCAGGCTCTAGAGCACAGGCTCAGTAGTTGTGGTGCACAGGCTTAGTTGCTCCGCGGCATGTGGGATCTTCCCGGACCAGGACTCGAACCCGTGTCCCCTGCACTGGCAGGTGGATTCTTAACCACTGCACCACCAGGGAAGTCCCCATTTTTTTTTTTTTAATTTGGGAAAAATATAGTGGTTTTCACAAAGCAAGCTTTTGTTTTGCAAACATTTCAAGGCATAATTTCTAAAATGTAATGTATAATGTTCTTTAATATGTTTGTCTATGTGTCTGTGCTGCCTGCTTTGGGACCACTCATGACTTCTCCCATATGGAAATACTGATACTTTTGAAACAAATTTTTTATTGTAAAATTTTAATTTAAAATACATACAGAAATAATTTTGTTGTTGTTGGAATGAAGGCAAGTGCACTGATAATGTATGTTACTTTATTGGTACTCACTGAAGCAAGCTTGAAAAAAAAGAAAAAGGCTGTTTGTAAGAAGAAATGCTTGAACTCCCATTCACTTCATTTTCATTGCCAACAGTGCTGTATGGGATTTTTTGTAGTCAGTGGATTTCCTGGGATAGGATATCTGCAAGACTTATGTGAAAACTGCCATGTTATTAATTGATGTACCTGAGGTATCTCTATGTAGTACACTCTCAGCAAACAAAGTAAAAGACATCTTTGCTGTCTGTTGGGTACAATGAAAACACTGTATTTATTGAGTGTGAGAAGAGTATGCATGGGAAAGTAGATTTTCTGAAGACCAGTTGGAGTCTGTTTTTCATCTTCAAGAACTGCTTACAGAGATTCTGGTTGAGTTAAGGGAAAAGCATAGATTTTGTCTCTCAATGATATATTGATGCTAAGAACTCTTATGAAGGGGCACAAAGATAGATTTGTGTTTATAAGTTAATAAGTCACTATTCCATGCTATAATATTTCTTAAGGAGGTGAAATAAAATTGGAAGCAATACCAAATATTCTACATTTGTAGTTTCGAGTTTAATTTGTTCCTAATTCTAACTAAGCTATATTATTGCAGCAGTTAATTAGCGATGTTAACTCTAATTACTCTTTTTATTAGAAAACATTAGTGTACATTTTTTGCTTTCTTTGCATTTAGTGACTGAAAATAGCAACTCTATCACTCTCTTTAAGGCACTTTATTTGAAATAATTTATGCTGAATGTTTTCCATTCTACTTAAACTGGTTAATTGTAGAAATAGAAACACAATGTGAAATATACTCTTTTAAAGTAATAGTTTAAAATTTAATTCTATAAATTGAAAGTTACAAAGTTAGTTCTTTAATGTTTAAACATATTGTGTGCTGTGACTATAGAAAGAAATGGTCTTAATTATTATTATTAATCATAACTGAAATATTAATTTAAAATATAATTCAAAATGATATCCTTAAGATGTATTACATATTGAGGTACAGATTATTCTGGTCAAATGTAGCAAAAAATAAACTATTATATTGGGCATATATGGTCATATAAATTTTGTAGTCATTTAAAAAATACTTTGTACGTTTTTATATTATTTTCTACAATTGGTTCTATTTTGGCAGCAAGTTTTTGACTATTGAGTATTTTTACTTGACCTGGCATTATTCTTGCATGTTTTAAATGCACAAGATAATTGCTTTAAGCTCTTTAAATTCACTTCACGTTGATGATTTTAAAGATGGATTTATTTTAATTGGAAGAGAGATTTTATTATAATTTTTAATGTTTTTTTCCCTGAAGTTACACAAATTTTTATCTTTTATAACTCACTTTAATTTGGGTGGATTTCAGTTTAAATTTTAAGGTTTGTTATCTTCGTTAAATTTCTTGCTTTCCTTTGCCTGAAATTTCCCATGAGTAAATTTCAGGCAAAATTGGTAAGACATTTTTTTTTAATAAGTAATGTGGAGAAAACTTTTCTTAAATGAATGTTGCCACAGTGTTCATTAAAATTTATAAACTTTACCTATGAGGAATCTTTCATATTTTGAGTTAGTATTTTTGATTTAGTTTTTTAATGAATAGCCAAAGCAAATGAAAAATAGGTGATTCATATGTTATAATCTAGTTTTCTTTTTTCCTCCCAAAATATATTGAATTTTATTGACCTTTTTTAGCAGAAACATTTTAAAACTAAGCTAATTTTTAAAATTCATGCTGCATGACCAAAGTGTTTATAGAAAAAATACAACTTAAGTATAATAAATATAGTAATAGATAACTTTTTTTTACCACCAGCCATTTCATGTGCTTTATACATATTAACTCATTTGATTTTCACATAAGTGTTATTAGTTAGGTACTATTTAATCTTTGTTTTGTCCAGATAAGAAAGCTGAAACATAGAAAGTTTAAGTAAGTTGTCTAAAATCACACCGTTAGTTAATGATAGAGCCAGGATTTGAAACTCAGCAGTGTATCCTGGTACCAAATTTTTTAATCGATTCATTCTATTGCCTCTCTCATAAATACGCATTTAATATTTAAGATTATTACTGTTTTGTTATACTATATTACAAAGTCTTTATGCTGAAAAATGTATAATGATTTTAAGGTTTATTCATTAATAAATTTATTAATGAGCCATTGAGCATCTACTATGTGGAAGCACTAGAACACAGCACTGGAATATTGCTGAGGATGCAGCAATAAACAAAATAAATGACTATCCTGACTTGCACTGAGATTATCCTACTGATAGTTATTGATATAGAGAGAAAGAGGAAAAGAGTAAATTGCCATGTTTCCTTTATTGACTATTGGGTAAAAATGAAAATAAGTATGATGTTAATGACTTTAATGCCAGCAATTTATAAATCATTAATTTATAAATTACAGGTAATACAGCCCTAGAAAATATTATTGTAAATAGTTAGAGATACTGGGAGATTTTTTTTCTGCTGCTTTATTTTCAGATAATACTGTTTTCTGGAAAAGTGAAACTAGTATTCTAAGTATGAAAGATATTGAATAATTCAACATTTTCACATAGGCTTGATTACTGTGTCGTGGCTCATAGGGGAAATGTGCCTGGATTAATTCTTGCTGCCAAATGTTGTCATTGGAACATTAGAAAAAATAATGAAGTAAAATAAGATAAAGCTGTAGATATTTTGCTTGTAGAAATGTTTTTCATTATATACTTAGGGAATTCTTTGGATTCCACTAGATGGTGCTAGCTTACTCTTTAGTTTTGAAATGTAACACAATGCTTAGAACAAAGCTGAAAGGGATTTTGCAGATCTGCCAGTCTAGGCTTCTTAGTTTACAGATGGAAAAACAGACCCACATAGTTTTCGTCTAACTCCTGGCAGAGGTGGGGCTAGAATCCACATTTCCTGATTCCTGTTTCAGTATTCTTTTTTCCGTACAACCTGTATGATCCTGAAGGACTTTTGCATTGAAATTGAAAATCTCAATTGTAACTCAGCATATTTGTATGTAACTGTCAAACATAGCAATCATTGAGCAGCTAAAGGAGGTAGACCTTTACCAAACACTTTTTTAGTGAAAACCTCCAGCCTAATTCAACATCTTTAGTATTGCTGTTCCTTACAGAAGAGTTTTTTTCCCCTGTGGCAGGAATGTTTTATTAGACCATTGGCTCATTTCTGTGGGAAGAATTCTTTGAAATAGATATTTGTAGCAAGTATAGCCAAATGCTAATTTTGCCATGGGCAATGAGGAGGGATAAACATAGTTGGCTTCAATTTTATTTTGTGGGACCTAGGAAACTTTTAAAGGGCTAATAAAGAATATATTGAAGCAGTAAACTCAAGAATATTTAAGCAATCCTTTATATTTATTATATTTAAACCCTTTGAAAGAGACTCTTGAAATTTTTGTGGTTATTATTTGTTTTGTTTTAGATGGGTAGTAGAAGAAATAACAAATTTTTACAGGGAGAGAATTATGTTCTTAGAGATGTTGAGGAAGTAATGATGTTCTAACTTAAGTCTTGCTGTAAGTCTGTTTTGCTCAGTTCTCATCCTTTATTTGACAGCGAAGAATTTCTAAGATTAAAAGAAGAAGGGGGGCAATTTATTCTAACTTCCTTCCCACCTAGATTCCTCCTTTTGATCCAGTGCACTTACTGGATCAAATTACTGTTTAATCAGTTGTGTATAGACTTTTCTGAGTATGTATTAATATCCTATTCCTTCTTCAAGGTTTAGCTCAAACATATCTCTTTGAAGCCTTATTTGGTCACCACAGTTACAGTTTTTTTTTTGTTTGTTTTTGGTTTTTTTTTCAGTTACAGTTTTTTAACTCCTTGTTTTTATTGAGGATAATTGTTAGGAAACAATAACTATCATTTTTAGTACCCAACATGTGAAAGTGTTGTAAATGCTACTTTAATATTATTTTTAATCCTCCCAATAATGTGAAATCACCCCCACTCCACAAAAAAGGAATGAAGGACCAGAGTAGTTAAGTAACTTGCTTACAGTCATATAGCTAGTTTTCGAATAGGCATGTGTTACTGAAATTCAGGACTGCCTGCCTCAGAGCCTATTCATTATTGATTATGCAATACTGCCTGTTGATTAAGTGGAACACTTGTCATGTTAGCAGAGTCCTGGAGAAAGACTTATATACATGACTCCCATGGTGTTTGTAGATTGTAGATCTTCATTCTCATAGCTTTTTTTAATTTATTTTTTTGATTTAAATATTTTTTAGGCCATGATATTTGGTGCACACAAATTTATAACTGTTATATGTTTCTGTTAAATTGACCAATTTTATCATTTTTAAATGTCCCTTTTCAACTGTATTAAAAGTTTTCTGCCTTAGTCTTTGTGTCTGACATAATCAAACCAGCTTTTTTTGGACTCAGGACCTTTCTAACACTCTTAAAAATTATTGCGGACCTCCTTCAGACAGTTTTCATTTATGTGGGTTATATCTATCAATATTTACTGCATTAGGAAAAAACAGAAAATTTTTGTATTCATTCAAAGTTTAAGACAATAAAGCCTTTGCACTCATAACAGTTTTAGAATAATAACTGTATTTTTTTTTTTTTGCGGTACTCTGGCCTCTCACTGTTGTGGTCTCTCCAGTTGCGGAGCACAGGCTCCGGACGCGCAGGCTCAGCGGCCATGGCTCACGGGCCTAGCGGCTCCGCGGCATGTGGGATCTTCCCGGACCGGGGCACGAACCCGTGTCCTCTGCATCGGCAGGCAGACTCTCAACCACTGCGCCACCAGGGAAGCCCAATAACTGTATTTTTTAAACAAAAAGATACAGTGAGAAAAGGGTCATTGTTACACATATTTGCAAATCTCTTTAATGTCTAGCTTAACACAAGACAGCTGGATTTCCGTATTTCCTTCTGCGTTAAATTTACTACGATATCACACCTCATGTAGTTCTCTGGATAACTCCACCCTACACTCTTGAACAAATGGGAGTGGAAAAGGCAAATAACCTCTTAGAATTATTATGAAAGTAGTTTTGACTCCATGGAACCTTTAAAGGTGTCTCAGGATGGGGACACTGGCCCACACTTTGAGAATTACTGTTTTAATGTTTACATAATACATCTTTTTCTGTCCTTTTACTTACAATATTTCTACAAGTTCTATTTTTGGAATTTTTGTAATGTAACATAAAACATTGTTGTTTTTGTTCTTGTTTTATCTGGGCTGCCTGACAAATTCAAGCTTTGATTTGTAACCTTTAGTCCCTAGTAATTAAGTGTAATCAATAACATTCAATTATTGATATATTTGAGTTTAAAATTACTCTCTTACTATTTGATTCTATTTGTTCTTGTTCTTTTTTTTTTTTTTTCTCTTTTCTTGCCTTCTTTTGCTTTGGTTGAGATTTTAAATTATTCCATTTTTCTTTTCTATCATATTACCATTTTTATATTATTTTACTATCCTTTTGGTTTACTATTGATATTACATCATGCCTTCTTTATTTACCAAATCTAAGTTTATTTAGCACTTTCCTCTCTTTTTTCTTTTTCTTTTTTGACATCTTTATTGGAGTATAATTGCTTTACAGTGTTGTGTTTCTGCTGCACAACAAAGTGAATCAGCTATATGTATATATATATATATCCCTATATCCCCTCCCACTTGTGTCTCCCTCCTACGCTCCCTATCCCACCCCTCTAGGTGGTCACAAAGCACCGAGCTGATCTCCCTGTGCTATGCAGCTGCTTCCCACTAGCTAGCTATTTTACATTTGGTAGTGTATATATATCAGTGCTACTCTCTCACTTCATCCCAGCTTACCCTTCCCCCTCCCCGTGTCCTCAAGTCCATTCTCTACTCCTGCGTCTTTATTCCCGTCCTGCCCCTAGGTTCATCAGAACCATTTTTTTTTTTAGATTCCATGCATATGTGTTAGCATATGGTGTTTGTTTTTCTATTTCTGACTGACTTCACTCTGTATGACAGACTCTAGGTCCATCCACCTCACTACAAACAACTCAATTTCGTTTCTTTTTATGGCTGAGTAATATTCCATTGTATATATGTGCCACATCTTCTTTATCCATTCATCTGTCAATGGACACTTAGGTTGCCTCCATGTCCTGGCTATTGTAAATAGAGCTGCAATGAACATGGTGGTACATGACTCTTTTTGAATTATGGTTTTCTCAGGGTATATGCCCAGTAGTGGGATTGCTGGGTCATATGGTAGTTCTATTTTTAGTTTTTTAAGGAACCTCCATACTGTTCTCCATAGTGGCTGTATCAGTTTACATTCCCACCAACAGTAGCACTTTCCTCTCTTTTCCAAGGCAATTCTAGGGTCTTAGAAAACTTAAACTTTATTTACTCCCTCCCAACTTAATGTGCTCTTTTTGTTGAGTATTTTAACTCTGCATGTGTATATATGTATCTATATGTGTGTTTCAAGTGCCTTAAGACATTATTATTTTATAAAGTCAATATCATTTGGATTGATCCATTTTTAAACCTTTCCATTGAACTTTATTCTACCTTTCATCTGTGATATTCCTTTCACCTGAAGAATATGCATATACACACACATATCTCTGTTTATGTATTTTGATATATATACTTACCATTTGGCATGCATTTTCTGCATTGTGAATGGATTTTATTTTATTATAGCTTTCCTTGCCTAGGGTGATGTGCAACAACCTAATGGTTGATCCTTGGAAGAAAATTTCCTTTTCCCCTTTTAAGATTTTTTTTTTCTTTTGCCATTGTTTCATCAGTTTACTCTGATGTTTCTACTGTGGTTACCTTAGTATTCACCCTGCTTGAATTCATTGTGCCTCTTAAATCAGTGGCTTGGCATCTTTATTCAGTGTTGAAAAATTCTGAGCTACCTACTTACTTATAGATCTAGATCCAGATATATATTCCCACTATATTCTATAATCCCCTTATCCTTTTATAATTCTCTTACATTTCTTTTGCATCTCTATGTGTCATTTTGGATGTTTTCTTGTGACTCAAATTATGGTTCACTAATTCTCCCTTCAGCTGTGTCTAATATAATGTCCAATCCATTCATGAAAGTCTTGTTTGTAGTTGTAGATTTTCAAGCTTAGAACTTTTATTTGCTTCTTTTATTTAGCACTCAATTCACATTTTTATAGTATCTAATATGTAAGTTTCCAATTTTAATTTTTTAATATGTTCAACAAAGTTTTGTTAATTTCTGTGTCTGGTAACTTCATTATCTAGATACCCTGTGGATAGTTTCTATTATCTGTTCTCTTGATTTTTGTTCACATGATGTTATTTCCTTGCTTAGTTTTTTGTCATTTTACAGTCAGAAAATACTAAGAAAAACAAAACTATAGAATCAATTTGAGGCTATGATGTTATTATTTTCCTCCAGAGGTCTTTATTGTTTAAAACTACAAGCATTAGTGATCTCTGTGCAGCTAAATCCATGTTTTGCTAATGATATTATTGAAAGCTTGGCTTCAGTACCTTGGGAGCTATTCCATATTTGGATTAATGTGTAGTACATGGAGGTCCAACCAAAAGTAAGGTAGAGATTTGTTAGACCTCTTTTGCTGAGGAGAGCTCTGGAGCCCAAGTTTTGACCCCCTGATGTTGCAAGCTTTCCTTTCTCAGAATTAATAGATACCCTGAATAATGTGTTCACCTCATTTCTTCTGGAACTTAATCCTCTTATTCTATAATACCATTTTAGTTCTTAAATGCCTTCAGCAGCTATGTTTATATTTGTTTTCTCATTACCTTGTCCATTGTTACTGTAAACAGAAAGCCTTTGCTACATTTTCTATTTTCCCCTTCTCTTGTCTTCTTTTGACTTATTTGGTATTTTTCCCCTCATTTCCTCTTTTGTCTCAGTCTTTTGATAGTTATATACTTTATTTAGTGGTCACCATAGAAATTATAAAATATACTCAATTTATCTCAAGTTAATTGATATCTTTACCTCAAATTTCCTGACTTATATGTGTTTGTTTTTCAGGATTTTAAATGTTTTTTGTTTTTGCGGTACGCGGCCCTCTCACTGTTGTGGCCTCTCCCGTTGCGGAGCACAGGCTCCGGACACGCAGGCTCAGCAGCCATGGCTCACAGGCCTAGCCACTCCGCGGCATGTGGGATCTTCCCAGACCGGGGCACGAGCCCGCGTCCCCTGCATCGGCAGGCAGACTCTCAACCACTGCGCCACCAGGGAAGCCCTTAAATGTATTTTTATTTAACTCTTCAAGCTGTACATTATGGTTATTTTATACAAAGTTTGATCATATTTGCCCATATTTATTGCTTTTATGCCTGTTGCTCTTTTTTTCATTTAAGATCTTGGATCTCTTTCCTCCTTCTGATATAGATCCTTTAAATTTTCCTCTAGTAAAATAACTAGTTTGTGGAAGATAATTTTTCTGTAAATGTGCTTACTTAGCATTCATTGTTAAATCATAATTTAACTGGGTGTATTTTTCTAAATTGAAGTTTATTTTCTTTCAGTAATTCATAAGTATCATTCCGTTACTTTTTTACTTTCACTGTTGCTTTAAGAAGTCAGCTGTGTTAAATTTCGGAAACTTTGAGGGTATTTTCTATGTCTTTTCAAGTATTTTTTTTCTTGTTATTCCTGTTATGAATTTTTATTCTGATGTGTCTAGGCATGGATTTCTTTTTAATTCATCCTCTTAGGGTCTGATGCAATTATTGAATATGTGATTTTCACTTTTAAATTTTATCTGTTAACCATTATCTCTTCAAAAAGTTTTTTTCTTCCTCAGTTTGTTGAAACGCTACACATATATTAGATTTCCTGACTCTTGCCTCCATATTTCCTATATTCTATCTTTCTGTCTTTTTTTGCTGCCTCTAGTTACTTTCTATATACCTATATTCCAGTGACAAATTCTGACTTGCTGTTAATCCTAGTCATTGAGTTTTTTAATTTGAATTAATTCTGATTTTCACGTGGGTCTGGTTTTGCTGGGATTTGTTATTTCTGCTAACTCTTACTTATGGCATCTTATTTCTTTGTGTTTTTTTTTTTTGTCACCTGTTTATTTCCCTTGGAATTTAAGCTTTGTGATTATTCCTAGTTATGAGATTAAAGTTTGTTCTTTAGAGATTTTTCAGATGCCGAAGGACACAAACAATCTAGAATCATTTGTGCTACATTTTTGGTGGAAGTTTTCTGATCACCATGAGAATGAATTTGAGTCGTAAACCTATGGGAGAGTCAGCTTGTATTTATTATTTTAAAGGAGGATTTTTTTCCCCTTTTACTGAGATTTGAGATAGGTAGTTTAATTTCCTGTCTTCAGTTGGGTATAGCTGATTGGGGTCCAGGTTTACTCGGAATTGCCTGTCATACTTGCCTCCTATTGGTGAATTTTAAGTTTTGTTTCCTCAAACTGTGAGGCTATAGAAATTGATCATCATATTCACCAGATTTAACAAGTTTTCTCGCACTGAAAACTGGCTTTACTGTTCTGCTTGCTTCTCTTTGCCTACCATATCTATTTAGATTTTGGACTAAGAATTCTTTGCTTTCTTAACAGCTCATTTGGAAACATTTAAAAAATGTAATTACTGTTTTTAGTTATTTTCAGGGGTAAAGATCACAGTATCTGAGCAGAAATTTCTGGAAATGGAATTTTGTATTTTTTTCTAAGTAACTTTTAATCTAATCTACACAATTAATATATGCTTATTGTCTATAAATTATGATGTGAAATGATAAAATAGTAAGCCATATTCCCACCATCCAGATATAGCCAGTATTGGTGAGCTTTCCAGATTGTTTTCCATCCATTTTAAAAATCACTACTGTAATATTGTTTTGTAATTAACTTTATTCACTTAATAAATTGTGAATAATTGTACATGTCATAATTTTAAAAAATATTCTAGGTGAATTTTTCAAGTAAATGATACTTGAGCAGAGATTCTGTCTATATCCTTTTTCTATTTCTATGAGGACACAACACAGTCTTAGGACTTGTAGAACGAGTTATGAGTTTTATATTACAAGTAAAGCTATTTTTGCAAAACACAGATTTTCATATTTCTTGTAGAAATGTGGAAACTATAAATGCTTTACATGTGTTAACAGAGAAGATACTTCATGCCTATTATTTCAGGAAATTAGAAAAAATTGTCACATATAACTATTAAGAAAATAAAACTCTAATAAGCATAGCTAACACCTGAATAGAAATTCAAAACTCTTTGAGGAATAACAAATATAAAATGGTAAACAAAATGTCCTCCTTTATGAAGGAGGCATATTTATGAAAAAATGTGATCAAAATAAGAAATCACTTGAATGAACATGATCTGTAACAATTCAGACAATGATGCCTACTTTTTCTATATAAATAAATGTACTTAGGGTACAGTTTATTTAAAGAAGATTTAGATAATTAGTTAAGTAAAGTTTAATTAAACATGAGACAAAGCTTAATAATACCTGTGATTATTAGAGTATATATAAAGAGATGTGCTCTAGGCATATATTTTATATTCTAATAGTAAAGTAACAGTTAACTTTTTAGTACTTCTTTTGAGATGATGCAGTCAAAACTTTATCACTACTGAAATAGAATATCAACTTGAATTTTTTAAAAGTACAGTGATTTATAAAGTAATCAATTGTTGAAATATATTAAGGTATTATAGAATAATCTTACGGTGATCAAAAATCATACACACATGAATTACTCGTTGGTAACATTCATTTTCAGCAAATTTTCCTACAGTTTACTAAGATGGGACATATTTAAAAGCTCATGAAAACATTGCTAAGCAATAGAGCAGGAAATTATATGAAAATGTTTTGATTTCAAAGTTTTAGACTTCCTCATGCTACAAATGATAAGATTATCTCATTTACAATTCCATCTCCCCCTAATAATTTTGTCAGTTATAATATTTTTGTTCAGTGATTTATAAAAAGATGTGCTTTGATTAATCTATTTTAGGCAATACTAACTCCTCTATAAGAAAATAGAATAAATTAGGATATTTACACTTTTTCCAATCTTCTTTTCCCTTCACAATTTTTGTTTTTCACATCAGGATTTATGACATCAAATCAGGATTTATGACTCTATCTTATCTCCTCTAGCAGCATTAGATCTGTATGAAAAGGGGTCAATACCAGTCTTTTTTATGACAAACTGCTTCTTTCATCTTCTGCTTGTCTGGATTATATAGTTCATTAACTCTTTTTACATCTTATTTTTCAAAGAAGGACTAGTGGATGCTATATTCCCTGAATTCTTTCACATTCAAGAGTATCTGTCAGTTACCTTCATACTTGAATGAAAATATAGCTGTGCATTCTATTTTTAGGTCACATTTTCACTTGGTATTTCATGGACATTGCTTCGTTGCATTTTGATATTGTGTGTTGCTGTGGTTAAACTAGAGGCTAACTTGATTTTACTCCCCCAAAACTGGTTTCTGCCCAGATACCTGAATAACATTTTCTTTGTCCTTGATTAATAAATTTAGCAAGACGTCTTATTGTCAATAAACCCACATAAGTTTTTTTCGTGGAATAGAATATCCTTTTCAAACTATAGATTGTTATTTCTTCATTTATGAAAATTTTTGTTTTTTATATATTCACAAACTTTTTTGGCTTGGTTCTATTTTTCAATCATGGATGATCCATATTTTGATTGACTTTATCTGTTATGTCTATCTTTATTTAATTAATGTAATCTTGCTGCTTTATCTTCTGCTTCTTCACATTTTGTTCTCAGTGTGATTATCTCTTCTTGTGAGCAACTCAATCTTTAGCTCTCTGTCCTGTACAACATTTTTTCTAAATTATTTATTAGTTCTGTCATGGTGTTATTTTGGCCCATTTGTTTACCTACATCTGTTATTTTAGTATCTTTGAATTCTTGTTACATTAAATTTCTGTAAATGTTCTTCCCTAGCCCAAAACATTTTCAAACATATTTTCTTCTTTCTCATGTTTTCTTCAGAATAGGATCATTACTATATTAGTCATATACTTTGGTGAAGCAGAGTACCCCCAAATTTAGCAATTTAAAACCACAGACATTTATTACCTCCTATTTTCTGTGGATCAGGTATCTGGAATTGCCTTAGTTGGTGGTTCTGGCTCAGGGTCTCTCTTGAGGTTGCAGTGAAGCTATCAAACAGGACTGCCATCAATATCAAGGCTCAGTGAGGCTGAAAGATCTACTTTCCATCTCACTTTTCCCTTTAAACCTTTGATCTTAAAATCTAAGAGGTATGCCCCCCTGTCTATGTACAGTGTTCCCACACTTTGGCTATCTAACAAACCCTTCTGATGGATGACAGCATCAGGTTTTCTCATTTTTCTTCAGTTCAATAACCATTTGGTGATGGTGGTGGTCAGGAATAAATACAGAATAACAGTTCTATTCAGTACTTGCTCTGATTTTTTTCAAATATATTGTTTTAAAAAATATTATATAAGAAGTGCATTCTCATTTAAAAATTTTAAAAATAGAGAAGTATACAATGTAAGCAGTGAAACTTTCTCTCTCTGCTTACCCTGTTCTCTTTCTTATTTTGCAGTAGTAACCACTGTTCACAGTTGCTTACAAATCAATCCAGACCTTGTTCTACGCAATACAATTAATAGATGTGTAGATTGAAAGTCAGGTATATTCAATAGCTAAAAGCCTATGTATGCAACTTAGGTTTTACATACAGTAGTACATCATGGGCATACTTCTATGTCAGACTACTTCATATTGAAGATTATACATACATATTCATTTGATAGATACTCCATAATTTATTTAACTATTCGCTACTGATAGACATTTAACTTTTCTCAATTTCTTTGTTTAAATAGTATGGCAAGGAATTGCTCTATATATTACTTCATAGTTGTGTGTATGTGTGTGTGTTAGTATATAATGGATTCCTAGAAGTAGAAATGCTCAGTCAAAGATTCCTTAGTATCTGAGGCTTGAAATCATGATAATTTCACTAGATTGGAATCTCTGATGGGTTGTTGAATAGATAAGTGTAACTTCTCTGTATATTGATTGGGATTCATGGTGTCTTAATATCTGAAGTTAGCTGATAAGCTTTATTTAATTCCTCCTAGCCTAACATGTCACACACTGACAGTTGTTTCTTACATATGTAGGCAGCCCTAAGCTGGAAACCCGTGTGGCATGTTCGAGGGAACAGCCAGGAGGTCAGCATGTTAGAATGAACCAAGAGAAGGGGACAGTAGCAGAGGATGAGTTCAGAGATAGGGTTTCCATTTTAAGGACTTTGGAGGATCTTCTCTCCATTGTCAAATATCTAAAAATTAGTCTACACTCACTGTCTTCACTTCCACTGCGCTGTGGCTTTCATCCTGTTTACTCCGTGGATGCCTCTAGCAAAAGTCTTCGGCTGCTTCACTACTTGTCAAGCAGTGGCCTCTTCATACTCCTTTGCCCACTCTGGCTCACACAGTTGACCATATATAATTTAGTGTAAATAAAAATGCCTTTGATAATTGTAAAATGTACCTTTACTAATCACTCCCATCATCACAGAATCTCATCTGCCTTTTCCTCTCCCAATTGTTCTGCTTTATGTGCTATTTCCTTTTATTTTTAGCTTTTGTGCCAAATCCTTTACCTTTCTTCAGCATGTAACATAATATTACACAGGGTAGTAACTACAGAGAACATATGTAGTCCAATATTCAATCTAATAAAATTTTCTAGATTTTAATAGCTTCCATGAAATTTTTTACAGACTTCCTCAGCATCTCTTTGCAGTGCTAACTATGATGACTTATTTAAACAACCTTCTCATTTTTTTTTTTTATGGCCACTGAGCTATAGTCTAGGGCTCCTCTGATTGTTTTTAGATTGGAATCACATTGATTTTAAGTTTATCTGGGTAAAAAGGAGGCCACTTGTGAAAATCTTATAATACCAGAAGAATATACTAATATTTTATTGGTTTTAATACAGTTGTACCTACTTCATTTGTGAACCTAAGGTAGATATTTCAATGGTAGAAAAATAGCATTCTGCAATTACATTCTGTAATTACATTCTGCAACAATCTTAACCAAGCATTGAAAATTCAAAGACCCTGGAATTGAATTGAAAACTGTTATTTTTTCAATGATTCCTCCCTCTCCCTTGTTCCATTGTCAATTGAAAATAAAACATTCAATGCCCAATGTATGACTTCTAGTATTTTGTTCAATTTTGAAGTGATATATAATTGTCATTCAAAAATACATCTCTTAGGCACAAGTTTAAATAATAATACATTTTACACTTACACATTTTTCACCAGGAAATTGGGCTAAGTCTTGTAATTAGGAATATTGGAAATAAAAAGATGCAGTTATTTAGAAAAAAATTGAAACTCTAGAGTCTGGAAGAATGTATGATAAAGTGATCATGGAAATTTTTTTCTTCCAGGTGGCTTAGAATCGTTGAAAAATCTTCAGCAACTAATTGTGGACCATAATCAGTTAATTAGTACAAAAGGTCTTTGTGATACGCCTACCATTATACACCTGGATTGCTCACATAATCATCTTACTGAAGTTGAGGGCATTGAAAACTGTGGATTGCTCCAAATACTGAAGTTACAGGGAAATTATCTAAGTGAGGTAATTGCTTTGAATTAATTGATTTCTGTGATTAACACAGCATTTTTCTTTTGCTAGAAATATCACTCATACATTTTAAAAGCAGTTTTAACTTTTATTTTTACTTATCAGCTGTATTTGATTTCCAGTTTAAACTATTATATACTTTTCACTATTTAAAAAATGTTCAACATAATTACAATATCTTATAAGAAATCTAAGTTAACATTAGTTTTTTATAATACTAAATACTTTTCAGTTATGATTCAGTGTGTAAGTGGGACCAAGTTTATCTGAAATTCTAATTAAAATTTGTCACAAAGTATTAAAAAAATGCTAGCTATGAAAATCATTATTGGAAATTTTATTCATACTAAAATTCTCATAATATTATACTTTGATTTATGATATGCTGTTTACCAGAATATGTCTGTTGTTAGTTTTGGTAGGTTTTATTGTTTTAAATTTGGCTAAATGACAAAAATATTTTACTTAATATAAGCTAATAACCCAAATTTAAATATAGCTTCCATCCTTAGAGAATCATGTTCTTCTAAGAGAATTGCACTTGGATGATAACAGCATTTCAAGTATGGAAACATTTTCTTCATATTGGCTGCCTTTACTACAAATCCTGAGTATCTCTCAAAACAGGTAAAAATATAATTTGCTTAATTAAGCTTAAATGCAGTGAATGATTAACATAAATGTGTGATCTTCATAATAAGTAGAAAAGCTGTTAGGTTTTTCCAGTAATTCAAGGAATGTACAGTACAATAAATTGGACATAAATTATAAATATAACTTCATAGAATTAAAAAAATTAAAGTGTATTGACATATCCTCAAATTTTAGTAGAATTTTAATTGTCACTTATCTTACTCATTTTGTTTCTTCTCAAAAATGTACTATGGAAATCTCTCAGGGCAGGTTTGTTTATATTTGTAAAGATATAGTTCTTGGAAAATACAGGAGGTAGTTAATTTAATTCAGAAGGATGTCTCATTCTTTCAAATGGTACTTATTAAGTCCTGGAAGAAAGATTTTTAATCTGCTCTCAACTTGCATGTCTTTTTGTAACTGTTAAGATTGATTTAAATTTGATTTCCCTAAGGATATAAAGTAACACTTAAAAAAAATATCTTAACATTAAGTTGAGATGGGTACCTGCCACAGAAGATCCATTTAAAACCACCAAACATCTGGATCTTTGCAGAGAATAACTGTCTAAAACCAAAACAGGAGCACAATATGTGTATGTCTCCCTCTGCTTAATATTTCATTGAGACCTATTCACCCTAATATGATTAATTTGTTCATCAAAGGCACAAGGAGTAGGGGAAAGGAACTATCTTTAACAAGAAGTTGCTTCTGTGAGTTATACAATTCTTGCAAAACAAGTGAACAAGACAGCTCAACGTTAACATATATGTACCTGTCCCCTCCCAAACATAGTTTTCTCTCAATCTCTGTCACAATAGTGCTCATCCTTTGAGCATATATGTCCTAAGTGATTTAACTTCCACCTATTAAACTATTCTACTATTTGACAGATCAAAAACTGAATCTGTATTTTTAAATTCCCTCAAATTATTTTAATCACATCTAAAATATGAAAGTTGATTTGTCTTTAAAAGGATATTTACCCCGAACAACACTGTCAGATAATACTATTTAAGTAATTTGGGCCATCACAAACTTACTGGATCTTTTCACAGTATTTTTTAGGTAAGAAGTACAATTTCAATAGAAATACTCAGCTATGCTTTGGGCATATGAAGTAAATCACTCAGTAATTGACATATCTAGTATATTTTATAGAACTAGATCTCAAGCCACATTGATAAGCATAATAATTTTTAAAGAATTTAGAAAATATTTAAATCAAGAACATCTTTTGAGAAATAATGCCTTTATTTTTTTGGACAATTTATGTCATCAAAGAAATATTCTGCTTTGAAAAATTAAAATTAACACTAGCTGATAGACTTTTACCCTGTCAATATGATGTTCCTTGTTTCTCATATCAATCTGATATGACCAGGAATTTTATAATTTTATAATAAACTGGACTACTAAAAAAATTTTAGAGTTGATAACAATAACTGGGATACTTAAACCAAATAATCCATATTTATAATTTTGTTTGTTTAGCTTTATAACATTTGGATATTGAGGTGGTGTTTGCCATTTTAGGGGATACAAAACTGAGTACCATATGCCCTGACCCTCAAAAAAACTCTTAGATGTAAAATAACAATTTGTTGAACTTAGCTATATAAAAAAGTGGCGAAATTATTATATAATATATGCTATTTTGAATTTTTAATAATACTGTCACTTATATTTGAAGATATTTTTAATGGGTCTCTCAAAGCTCTTTGCACAAGTAACCTCCTACCATTTCCAGGAGGATGAAAGAATAAGTCCTGAGGACACCAGGGAAATGTGATTGATAGAAATGCACACATAGAGTAGTGAAATTATTTCCTAAAATCATAGTGAAAAATTATCTTCAAACTTAGGATTTTTCACCATAAGCTAATATCATTAACTGTAGAAATTACCCATTTTATGTTAAGCTTTTACATGTGCATTGACTTTTTAAGAACTATTTTAGGTTTGATAAAACTCAGGGTCAACAGATCTGGGTTTGAATTCTGAATCTACAACTTATCTGTCAGTTGACACTGATTAACTCTTTTCTCACTACCTGATCCTCAGTTTTTTCACTTGCAAAAGGGGTGGTAACACCTACCTTACCTATTTTATGGGATTTTAATGATTACCCAAAAGGAAAATGTATGTCAATACATTTTGAAAACCTGAGAGAATTTTATAAATGTGATATTTGGATTTGTGTGTGGTATGTCTTTTAAATTGTATGTTTTTCTTTTAATTTTTAATAAATATTTTCATCACAAGGAAGAAATTATGTGCCCATATGCTTTTTTCCAACAAATGAAATACATATAAAGAATGATACTTAGTACATATTGTTTGAAATACGTGTTTCATCCTGACTTCTGTTTTAAATTTTCATTAGGACATGTGACTGTTTTAAGTTTTTCTCAGCGGAGTTCTAACTGGAAGACTTTCCAGCTTCATAAGCCTTTCTACTTCCAGTGAGACTCTAAGTAGGAGCAGAAAGTGGAAACTATTACCCATTGGCTGCTCATTGTACAAATCTTTTGCTTTTTGTCGTCTTTGAAATTTATATCTTTTTTATGCCCAGGGCTAATGTGACAAGGTCAAATGGTATTAGGTTTTCTCTAATGTCCTTTGTCTTTCTGGTTTGAATTTTCTTAGAAAAAATATACACAGAATGTCAGTAAAGGGAAAAGTTCTAGAGGTTAAAATAAAAACGATTCTACTATTAGGTTTCTACCATCCTAGTGGTGAATAAATAGCCAGTTTTCTTGATTAAAATTTCCAAAAAGGAGCAATATTCTAAAAGCATGGTTATCTGAAAAGGCAAAATTTCGATATTATGAAAAATATGTGGTCAAACCAAATATTTCTTCACCTGAAGAAATACTTTATTTTTGCAAAGGGAATTTTTATTTTTAATTCTAAAATTTTATTGGTTATTTTTAGTTAATGTCTTCATATAACCTATATGTTACCAAATATTGCCATATAACTTATTGGTTAAAAACATGAGATATTCTGAAAAAAGAAAAACTCATTATCTATTAATCTTTCAAAATCCATTTAGTAGGAGGGTAAAGATTTAGCATTAGAAATATACTAACAGTAAAAAAGAAATAAGAATTTTCTTTTAATAAATACATTTATTATAATTGTATTTTCACTTAAATAACTTAAATTTCTTACTTATAGTAATGATCTAGAATGCGTGAATAGGAAATGTCACAAAATTAGGACTTGAATGCACTAATTACGTATTGACAAAGTTTTAAGTTTCTTTTTCAGTGTACATGTGACATTTCAGTAAATTTTTTATTAAAGAGTGTGTGTACAAATAATGAACTGTATATGCAAATGTAATGGCCAATATTTGATCACTTTTTCTTCTATTACCTTGGATTTTTCCCCTGGAAATTGTTTTTAAGAAGCAGTGTTATATAGGTAGTGTAAATAGTAATATTGTACTTAGGATTGGCTACAATCAGAGAGGTCTTCCAGACTCCTTATTTAGTCTGTTTTATCATCAGTAGCATCTTCTGTCTCTCTTCTAATGCAGAACAGGATAATACAGGAGAGGAGTTAATGTCAGTACAAGGGTTGGCTTTGTGCCATGAGGCTTCCAGTCACAGTATTATCCTGTAAGCTTCTGATCTTAGAATAATAGTACTTCTTTTTTTTCCTACCATGACAGGGTGTTGGTAGAAATAAAGATGTAAAAATCTCTGCCAGGTAAACTGGAGGGACAATATAAAAAAACCAAGAAAGTAGAAGTGGAAACTAATGCATACTTTTTTTTTTCTTTTTTGTACCAGAAATACTCATTTAGTGGAAGTATATTTTGAACATATATGGATCTTCAACATTTATAGAGGGGATTAGTTCAGATTAGTTTTGTATTTGTGATGAGAATATATTTTATAGAAAGTAATTTTTATCTTGTTTAAAGATTTAGATGAACTAGCTTAATTTTTATTGCCAAATAGCTGGGGTAATGTGATATTATGTAATAAAGTAAGTGTAAATTTGTCTTAGTTGGAAATGTAAATAAAACTAAAATTAATTTTCCCTTCATAGCTTTTGTTACCAATAAAGTGAGTATTTTCAGTATCACTTATGTTCCTTGTTTGAATATGGGGTCTTAATGACAATTGTATCTTCAAAAATGATAGAAACTTTTAAAAGTAGTAGAAAAGTTTATTATTATTAGAATTTGAACATGCTTGTTTTAATAATGAGTATTAATTTTAAAAATTAGTATATTTCTGCCAAATTTAAGTTATTCTATCAATAGAAAACAATTTCTATTATGTGTTCCTTAAATGCATATTTCCAATTTAAAAATAACCCCAGTGTAACCTCGTGCACTTACAGGATTTAGAATACTTTTAATCTAGTAAGCAAAACCTTCTTTAAATTAGAAACAAAACTAGTGACTCTAATTAAAGTTATATTGTTAAAAAGTAAAAATACATATTTTTTATGTTTTTACCTCTTAATGGTTTGTTAAATGTTTGAGCCAGAAAAAAAAATACTTAGAAAGCATGAATTCTGTGTAAATTTGGCCATATGCAAAGATAAAACAATAACAACAAAAAACCCATTTATTTTTATTTAAGTACCAAGTACACATTAAGCTTCATGATAATTATGATTGATACTAGCAATTCCATGATAACTTCTCTTTAGAAATAAATCTTTCATTATAGAATAAATACTTAAAATCTTATAATTACTGCATTTTTAATAAGTATTGTTAGTAAAGATTATATTATTGTATTCTATTGTGAAAATGCAATTGTATATAGTTATACATTTCTGCCAAATTTATAATCTATAACATTATATAATTGTGTTATATAAATATATAATTACATCAATAATATTAAGAACATTCCAATTTAAAATTTTTATAAATTTCATTTTGGTTTTCAGCTTGACAGAAATCATACCACTTTTTCATTTTGTTTCTTTGGAAAAACTAGATGTCAGCAACAATTGTCTTTCTGGTAAGTTTATAGTAATATATAATTGTTTTTTAAATAATAGGCTTTTGAGTTTCTGTCCCAAGTATGGTAAGGCGTTGTTTTGGGTAGATGAGTTAATGGCATTTACAAATAACATATCTATACAAAATGGTGTAGAGCAGGAAAAATTTCCTCTACCTTCTCAGGCTAAGCCTGAGAATGAAACTGATGTAAGTCAGATAAACAGAAAAAGAGAATATAAGTTATAATTGTTTGTTTGTTTTTTTAACATGTACATGGGAGTTCTCACAAGAAAATAAAGACCCCAAGAAGCAATCAGAGTTGAACTTACATAGTGAGCTGGACAAAGAGTAGTAAATTGTGAAAATGTGATGAGGCAGAGGGGCTTGGGCTAAGGTAGTTAATTGGATGGAAAAGTGACTAGGAAACAAAGGCTAGTTTAACAGGTTTGTTTGTATACATATCTCTTGGCCTGGACTTCCTGTCCTTGTGATGAGAATGTCCCTTTGCTTCTGGTATAGGTCGAATATCTTTCACATAGGAATTTAATCTCCTGCTTTGAAGAAAAAGAAGGAAGGTCAGAGGGCCCTTGCATCTGCTCTTTTTTAAGTGCCTTTAACTCAAAATAGTCAAAATGCCAGAATGGCGTACTGAGGTGCTGTGTATTCTAAACTCCTTCAAATGTGTGGTGAAATAATTTAATTAAAAATTTCTCTCCACTTTTAAAATCATATTACTTCCATATCTTTCTGGTAAACCTGGGAAAATGTCAGAATTATATTCTTATTTAAAATTCATATATCTTTTACCTATGAAATGAATAGCCTAATGAAGATAAGTAAACAAACTTGTGTAAGTTGTTGACTCCTAACCAGACATCCATTAAAAGTTTATTAAATTAAAAAATGATGAATTGATTTGGTTAAACAGTCCCTCCCCCCAAATTTCCCCATCCCCATTTTCAGCCAGTCCCCTCATAGAGACAATCACAGTTCTAAATTTGTCACCATAGGTTAAATTTGACTGTTGTACATCTTTGTATTAATGAGATCAAATAGTATTTGCTTGGCATTCATGTGACATTCCACCACATCAGTTGTTCAGTTGTTTGTAAAGGTAGTCTTTTTTTTCTGAAGTGTAGTCCTTTGTATAAATATATTACACTTTGTCCATTATCCTGTTTATTGATATTTTAATTTTTTCCTGTTTGAGGCTACTGTGATTACAAAGTTCCTGTGGAAATTCTTGTACAAATATTTTTGTAAACACATGTTTTCAGTTCCCTTGGGTAAATGTTTAGAGTGTAATTACTGGATAATAGAGTAGGTGCATGTTTAACTTTATAAGAAACTGTTAAAACTGTTTTCCAAATAGTTGTAACATTTTATTTCCCCGCTAGTGATGTGTAAGAGTTCCAATCGCTCCATTCTTACAGGGTTTTTAGTATTTCATTGTGTTATCTCATTATGGTTTTAGTTTGCATTTCCCTGATGGATAATGATATTGAACCTCTTTGCATGTATTTATTGATGATTTCTATATATTCTTTTGTGTCTATTCATGTGTCTTACCATTTAAAAAATTTACTTATTTGCCTTTTATTGATTTCAATAAATTCTTTATATATTCTGGATGAAATTCTTTGTCAGACATGTTTTGTGGATGTTTCTCCCAGTCCCTCTTTTACCTATTAATTTTGTTAATGATATCTTTAGATGAGCAGAAGTTTTCAATTTTGGTGAAACTTTATTATTTTTAATAGTTTTTGCTTTCTGTGTCCTTTGTAATATTTTTCTACCTCCAGATTGAGATGATTTTCTATGCTTTCTTACTTTCTTGTAAGAAAGAAAGAAGTCTTATACTTTAAGTTTTTACTTTTAGGTCTGTGATCCACCTCAAATTATTTTTTATGAAAGGTTTGAAGTAGAGGATGAGTTCAGTTTTTAATATGGATATTTAGTTAACTGTTCCAGCAACATTTGTTGAACGAACTATTTTCATCATTGAATGACTTTGATGTCTTTGTCAAAAAATTGATTTACATTTTGCCTATGTTGGGATGTGTCCCTATTAACTGATTTTCTCTTAATGATGTCATATTTTCCTATTTCTTTTTATGTCCAATAATTTTTAACTATATGTTGAACATTGTTCGTAGTACAGTTTGCTGAGTCTGGCTGTTGTTGTCTTCCTTTTAAAGGGTATTAAGTGTAATTCTGGCAGGCAGTTAAAGTATTGGTGGATAATTTTGTTGATGTCAGACTTAATTTCATTCCCTCCTAGGACAAGTCATTTTAGTTTTCACCTCTCAGTGCGTGCCCCTACCCCAGGGCATTGTCTTCACTCCTAATGCATGTTCTTTCTGGATTTTAGCTGAATCTCTGAGCTATTCAGTTGAGTCCCATCTGACGGGGCTGAAATTCCAATGTCTTTCACTGCTGCATGAACTATAATGTCATCATTCGGCTGTTAGCCTGATAGCAGGTTATCTCTGCTAGGTTTTTCAGAGTGTTGCCCTGCCTGTAACTCCTAGCACTCCAAGGACCTGCGGCAAATCCTCACATAGACTTCTTCCCCCAATTTCCTCCCCGGAGCATATGCACACACAGCTTCTTCTCAGAACTTTTCACCATAAATTCCAGCTTCACATCTAAACTTTGCCTCCTCACTCAGCAAAACAGCCTCTTTGCTTGGTTTCTACTTTCTTGCTCTAAGGTAAAATGCATTTAGGCAGAAAACCATTGTGATTGTCAGCTCACCATGTGTGTTTCCCTTTTCTCTGAGTGAGGCTTAAAAACAGGTGCTTCATGTTTATTGCTCAGTTTTATGATTGTTTTCTGTGGGAGAGTAATTCTGGTATAAATTACTCTTAATGTATCCTAGATTGACCTACTATTTTTACTTTTGAAAGTATAAATATAATTCTGTTTAGGCATACATTCAATTTTACCACTATCCTATTACTTTTGATTTTACTTTTTTAGATTTTGTGTTTGCAATCTGGGGCAAACTGCTCTAAGCCCTTTACATACATTATCTCATTTAATCCTCACCCTATGAGATAGAGATGAACCTGAATCATCAAGCAGTTGTATGATTTGCATAAATTCACACAGTGGCTAAATGGTAGAAATATGTATTTTGATAGCAGAGTCTATGTTCTTAATATGGTCTCCTTTTAAAAGCATATCATATTCTGCAAAATAAATATTTTTTGTTGCGTTTCTTTAATAGCTAACCCATAAATAAAATGGTCATTGATTTATGATTATTTTTCTTTATCTGTGATAACTTTCATAATAATTTTTGTTGTTTATTTTCTATAGATCTTACAAGTGCCCTAAGGTGGTTTGATGCATGCTTTTCTCTCCATGAATTGTCTCTCACTGGAAACCCACTTCTTCAAGAAATAAACTGGAGGTAAAGAAACAATGTTGCACCCTATGTACATACTTTATTATAGTTGCAGAGAACACAGTTCCATGAAAATTGTTCTGTGTATACTAATTACTTGGGAAAAGTTAATAAAAAATAATTTAAAAGATATTCAAAACAAAACAGTTTTGTAAAAATCCTTTAAAAAATATCTTCTACCTAAAATCATTTTTGTACATGTATGAACTAATGCAAATTTGAAATGACAATTTTGATCCATACCATGGATTATGTGACACTTTTAGTATGATGTCAACTTAGGTTTTGTGTTTATAGAAAAGACATTTGCTGGGAATTACTTTTTTTTTTTTTTTTTTTTTTTGTGGTACGCGGGCCTCTCACTGTTGTGGCCTCTCCCATTGTGGAGCACAGGCTCCGGACATGCAGGCTCAGCAGCCATTTGATTTTGTTTTATTTTCTTAACAGAGAAAGTTGGTGTCTGTTAAAGTATGCATTATAAGTATATATGAATTCATGCCTCTATTTTGAATATTGCAGTACCTAGATGTAAAAGAAAAAAAAATTTTGTGATTTTTTTTAAAAAAATTTTAATTTTATTTATTTTTGGCTGCATTGGGTCTTCATTGCTGCATGTGGGCTTTCTTTAGTTGAGGCAAGCAGGGACTACTCTTTGTTGCAGTGCGCGGGCTTCTCCTTGCAGTGGTTTCTCTTGTTGCGGAGCATGGGCTCTAGGTGCGCGGGATTCAGTAGTTGTGGTGCATGGGCTCAGTAGTTGTGGTGCATGGGCTTAGTTGCTCCATGGCATGTGGGATCTTCCCGGACCAAGGATCGAACCCGTGTCCCTTGCATTAGCAGGTGGATTCTTACCCACTGAGCCACCAGGGAAGTCCCTTGATTGTATTTTTCTTTTAATTTTTTTTTTCTACAGCAGGTTCTTATTAGTCATCAATTTTATACACATCAGTGTATACATGTTAATCCCAATCTCCCAATTCATCCCACCACCACCCCTGTCCCCCCCGCCACTTCCCCCGCTTGGTGTCCATACGTTTGTTCTCTGCATCTGTGTCTCCATTTCTGCCCTGCAGACCAGTTCATCTGTACCATTTTTCTAGGTTCCACATATATGCGTTGATATACGATACTTGTTTTTCTCTTTTGACTTACTTCACTCTGTATGACAGTCTCTAGATCCATCCACGTCTCTACAAATGACTCAGTTTCATTCCTTTTTATGGCTGAGTAATACTCCATCGTATATATGTACCACATCTTCTTTATCCATTCATCTTTCGATGGGCATTTAGGTTGTTTCCATGTCCTGGCTATTGTAAATAGTGCTGCAATGAACATAGGGGTGCATCTTTTTGAATTACAGTTTTCTCTGGGTATATGCCCAGTAGTGGGATCGCTGGGTCATATGGTAATTCTATTTTTAGTTTTTTAAGGAACCTCCATACTGTTCTCCATAGTGGCTGTATCAATTTCCATTCCCACAACAGTGCAAGAGGGTTCCTTTTCTCCACACCCTCTCCAGCATTTGTTGTTTGTAGATTTTCTGATGATCCCCATTCAAACTGGTGTGAGGTGATTCCTCATTGCAGTTTTGGTTTGCATTTCTCTAATAATTAGTGATGTTGAGCAGCTTTTCATGTGCTTCTTGGCCATCTGTATGTCTTCTTTGGAGAAATGTCTATTTAGGTCTTCTGCCCATTTTTGGATTGGGTTGTTTGCTTTTTTAATATCAACCTGCTTGAGCTGTTTATATATCTTGGAGATTAATCCTTTGTCTGTTGATTCGTTTGCAAATATTTTCTCCCATTCTGAGGGTTGTCTTTTTGTCTTGTTTATGGTTTCCTTTGCTGTGCAAAAGCTTTTAAGTTTCATTAAGTCCCATTTGTTTATTTTTGTTTTTATTTCCATTAATCTAGGAGGTGGATCAAAAAAGATCTTGCTGTGATTTATGTCAAAGAGTGTTCTTCCTGTGTTTTCCTGTAAGAGTTTAATAGTGTCCGGTCTTACATTTAGGTCTATAATCCATTTTGAGTTTATTTTTGTGTATGGTGTTAGGGAGTGTTCTAATTCTATTCTTTTCCATGTAGCTGTCCATTTTTCCCAGCACCACTTATTGAAGAGACTGTCTTTTCTCCATTGTATATCCTTGCCTTCTTTGTCATAGATTAGCTGACCATAGGTACGTGGGTTTATATCTGGGCTTTCTATGCTATTCCATTGATCTATATTTCTGTTTTTGTGCCAGTACCATATTGTCTCGATTACTGTAGCTTTGTAGTATAGTCTGAAGTCAGGGAGTCTGATTCCTCCAGCTCCTTTTTTTTTCCCTCAAGACCGCTTTGGCTCTTCGGGGCCTTTTGTGTCTCCATATAAATTTTAAGATTTTTTGTTCTAATTCTGTAAAAAATGCCATTGGTAATTTGGTAGGGATTGCATTGAATCTGTAGATTGCTTAGGGTAGTGGAGTCAGTCATTTTCACAATATTGATTCTTCCAATCCAAGAACATGGTATATGTCTCCATCTGTTTGTATCATCTATAATTTCTTTCATCAGTGTCTTATAGTTTTCTGCATACAGGTCTTTTGTCTCCCTAAGTAGGTTTATTCCTAGGTATTTTATTTCTTTTTGTTGCAACAGTAAATGGGAGTGTTTCCTTAATTTCTCTTTCAGATTTTTCGTCATTAGTATGTAGGAACGCAAGAGATTTCTGTGCATTAATTTTGTATCCTGCTACTTTACCAAATTCATTGATTAGCTCTAGTGGTTTTCTGGTGGCATCGTTAGGATTCTCTATATATAGTATCATGTCGTCTGCAAAGACTGACAGTTTTACTTCTTCTTTTCCAGTTTGTATTCCTTTTATTTCTTTCTCTTCTTTGATTGCCATGGCTAGGACTTCCAAAACTATGTTGAATTATAGTGGTGAGAGTGAAAATCCTTGTCTTTTTCCTGATCTTAGAGGAAATGCTTTCAGTTTTTCACCATTGAGAATGATGTTTGCTGTGGGTTTGTTGTATATGGCCTTTATTATGTTGAGGTAGGTTCCCTCTATGCCCACTTTCTGGAGAGTTTTTATCATAAATGGGTGTTGAATTTTGTCAAAAGCTTTTTCTGCATCTATTGAGATGATCATATGGTTTTTATTCTTCAATTTGTTAATATGGTGTATCACATTGATTGATTTGTGTATACTGAAGAATCCTTGCATCCCTGAGATAAATCCCACTTGATCATGTTGTATGGCCCTTCTAATGTGTTGTTGGATTTTTTTTTTTTTACATTTTTACATGTATATTCATCAGTGATATTGGTCTGTAATTTTCTTTTATGTAGTATCTTTGTCTGGTTTTGGTATCAGGGTGATGGTGGCCTCATAGAATGAGTTTGGGAGTGTTCCTTCCTCTGCAGTTTTTTGGAAGAGTTTGAGAAGGATGGGTGTTAGCTCTTCTCTAAATGTTTGATAGAATTCACCTGTGAAGCCATGTGGTCCTGGACTTTTGTTTGTTGGAAGATTTTTCATCACAGTTTCAATTTCATTACTTGTGATTGGTCTGTTCATATTTTCTATTTCTTCCTGGTTCAGTCTTGGAAGGTTATACCTTTCTACGAATTTGTCCATTTCTTCCAGGTTGTCCATTTTATTAGCATAGAGTAACTTGTAGTAGTCTCTTAGGATGCTTTGTATTTCTGCGGTACCTGTTGTAACTTCTCCTTCTTCATTTCTAATTTTATTGGTTTGAGTCCTCTCCCTCTTTTTCTTGATGAATCTGGCTAATGGTTTATCAATTTTGTTTATCTTCTCAAAGAACCAGCATTTAGTTTTATTGATTTTTGCTATTGTCTTCTTTGTTTCTATTTCATTTATTTCTGCTCTGATCTTTATGATTTCTTTCCTTCTACTAACTTTGCGTTTTGTTTGTTCTTCTTTCTCTCGTTCCTTTAGGTGTAAGGTTAGGTTGTTTATTTGAGATGTTTGTTGTTTCTTGAGGTAGGATTGTATTGCCATAAACTTCCCTCTTAGAATTGCTTTTGCCTCATCCCATATGTTTTGGATCATCGTGTTTTCCTTGTCATTTGTCTCTAGGTATTTTTAAATTTCCGCTTTGATTTCTTTAGTGATCTCTTGGTTATTTAGTAATGTATTGTTTAGCCTCCATGTGTTTTTTACTTTTTTTTCCCTGCAGTTGATTTCTATTCTCATAGTGTTGTGATCAGAAAAGATACTTGATATGATTTCAGTTTTCTTAAATGTACTGAGGCTTGATTTGTGACCCAAGATGTGATCTATCCTGGAGAATGTTCCGTGCACACTTGAGAAGAAAGTGTAATCTGCTGTTTTTGGATGGAATGTCCTCTAAATATCAATTAAATCTGTCTTATCTATTGTATCATTTAAAGCTTTTGTTCCCTTATTAATTTTCTGTTTGGATGATCTCCCCATTGGTGTAATTCAGGTGTTAAAATCCCCCATTATTATTGTGTTACTGTTGATTTCCTCTTTTATAGCTGTTAGCAGTTGCCTTATGTATTGAGGTGCTCCTATGTTGGGTGCATATATATTTGTAATTGTTATAGCTTCTTCTTGGATTGATCCCTTAATCATTATGTAGTGTCCTTCCTTGTCTCTTTTAACATTCTTTATTTTAACATCTATTTTATCTGACATGAGTATTGCTACTCCAGCTTTCTTTTGATTTCCATTTGCATGGAATATCTTTTTCCATCCCCTCACTGTCAGTCTGTATGTGTCCCTAGGTCTGAAGTGGGTCTCTTGTAGACAGCATATAGATGGGTCTTGTTTTTGTATCCATTCAGCAAGTGTGTGTCTTTTGGTTGGAGCATTTAATCCATTCCCGTTTAAGGTAATTATCAATATGTATGTTCCTATGACCATTTTCTTTATTGTTTTGAGTTTGTTTCCGTAGGTCCTTTTCTTCTCTTGTGTTTCCCCCTTAGAGGAGTTCCTTTAGCATTTGCTGTAGAGCTGGTTTGGTGGCGCTGAATTCTCTTAGCTTTTGCTTGTCTGTAAAACTTTTGATTTCTCTATCGTATCTGAATGAGATCCTTGCCGGGTAGAGTAATCTTGGTGGTAGGTTCTTCCCTTTCATCACTTTAGATATATCATGCCACTCCCTTCTGGCTTGTAGAGTTTCTGCTGAGAAATCAGCTGTTAACCTTTTGGGAGTTCCCTTGTATGTTATTTGTCGTTTTTCCCTTGCTACTTTAAATAATTTTTCTTTTTCTTTAATTTTTGCCAATTTGATTACTATGTGTCTTGGAGTGTTTCTCCATGGGTTTATCCTGTATGGGACTCTCTGCACTTCCTTGACTGGGTAGCTATTTCCTTTCCCATGTTAGGGAAGTTTTCGACTATAATCTCTTCTAATATTTTCTCAGGTCCTTTCTCTCCCTCTTCTCCTTCTGGGACCCGTATAATGCGAATGTTGTTGCGTTTAATGTTGTCCCAGAGGTCTCTTAGGCTGTCTTCATTTCTTTTCATTCTTTTCTCTTTATTTTCTTCTGCAGCAGTGAATTCCGCCATTCTGTCTTCCAGGTCACTTATCCGTTCTTCTGCCTCAGTTATTCTGCTATTGATTCCTTCTAGTGTAGTTTTTATTTCAGTTATTTTATTGTTCATCTCTGTTTGTTTGTTCTTTAAATCTTCTAGGTCTTTGTTAAACATTCTTGCATCTTCTCGATTTTTGCCTCCATTCTTTTTCTGAGTTCCTGGATCATCTTTACTCTCATTATTCTGAATTCTTTTTCTAGAAAGTTGCTTATCTTCACTTCATTTATTTGTTTTTCTGGGGTTTTATCTTGTTCCTTCATCTGGTATATAGCCCTCTGCCTTTTCGTCTTGTCTGTCTTTCTGTGAATCTGGTTTTTGTTCCACAGGCTGCAGGATTGTAATTCTTCTTGCTTCTGCTCTGTGATTTTTTTTTTAATGAATTTTCTTTTTAAAAAAATTCTCTAATCTGAAACTCTGAAATTACGCTAACACCATTTTCCTCAAGTTAAGCTTCATCTTTTGTATAATCACATTTTTTGAAGTAATTTACATATAATAAAATTTATCAATTTTGAGTATCAGTTTATGAGTATGAATATTGTGTAAAAACCACCACAATCAAGTTATTGAATATTTTTATCACTTTGAAAAATTACCTTATGCCCCTGGGTGGTCAGTCCCCTCTTCCAATTGTTAAAAATGTCTCTCCACTGTCTTACTACTCTCACTGTTTCTGATGAGAAGTCTATGAACATTCATGTTTTCATTCCTCTGTCTCTGAGTACTTTTAAGATTTTCTCTTCATCAGTGGTCTTCAGCAATTTGATTATAATGTGATTTGGTTACTTTTATATAAATTTACTCTGCTTAGGATTTTTTGTTTTTTATTGGCTTAAGTTTTTTTTATTTAATGTATAGTTGATTTACCATGTTGTGTTAGTTGCAGGTGTACAGCAGAATGATTCAGTTATGTGTGAGTGTGAGTATTCAGATGTTTTTCTATTATGGGTTATTACAAGTTATTGAATATAGTTCCCTTTCTTATACAGTAAGTCCTTAATGTTTATCTACTTTATACATAGTAGTGTGTACCTATTTATCCCAAACTCCTCATTTATACCTCCTCCTTGTCTTTCTTCTTTGGGAACCATAAGTTTGTCTTCTATGTCTGTGAGTCTATTTCTGTGTTGTAAATAAGTTCATTTGTATCGTTTTTTTATTCCACATATAAGTGATATCATGTGATATTTGTCTTTCTCTGTCTGACTTACTTCACTTAATATGATAATCTCTAGGTCCATCCATGTTTAGGATTTACTGAACCTCTCAGATACAGTGAATTTATAGTTTCCATAAAATTTTGAAAATTGTTGGCTAGTAATTTTCAAATATTTTGTTCTATCTTATCCTACTAGGACTCTAACTTCATCAGTATTAGACCACTTGGTATATCCCAGAAGTCTCTATTGCTCTGTTCTTATATTTATTATACTTTTTTTCTGCCTGTATTTCAGTCTTACTGGTTATTGCTATGTCTTCAAATTCTCTGATATTTTCTTCCTGTATAGCTCCTCTGCTGTTTAATCCCATCTAGACTGTTTTTCAGTTCAGATCAGATATGATTTTCATTTCGAGACGTTTCCTTTATTTTTTAACATTTACAATTTTTCTCCTAATCATGGTCATATTTTCCTGAATCACCTTGAACATATGGATAATATTATAATAGCTGTTTTAACACCCTTGTCTGTTAATTTCATCATCTCTATCATTTTGAGGTCCATTTTTATTGTTTTTTTTTATGATTCTGGGTCATATTTTCCTACTTCTTGCATGCCCAGTCAATTTTGGTTGTAGTCTGGACATTTAAAATTTTATACTTGTTGATTTCTTAATTTTGTTTTTTTTTTCTTTAAATAACATATATTTTGCTTCTCACGTGCAGCAGCTACATTACTTGGAATTAGTGAGATACTTTCAAAACTTCCTTTTAAGCTCTGTTAGGGAAGTCTCAAAGAAATCTTCAGACTAGTGCTAATTTAGCCCCACTACTATGGTACCAACTTTCTGAGCATTCTGCCCAATGTCTCTTATATGTATCCTTTCAACTTTGGCTGATGAGAATTATTCCCATCCTCATGTGAGTTCCTGTAATTTTTCTGCCTTTTGCTTCCCACTTGTTCTTTCCCTTGGCTTTAAGTGATTTTTCTCTCACACATCCTCAGACTCATTTACCAGGTCTAGGTGAATTAAATCACAGTACACTGAAAAATTTGCATGTATCCACTTTGGAATTTTCTAGTACTGGTGATGTTTATGGCCTGAACTCTTATCTCTTTTTATGTCCAGCAGCATGCATTTGTTAGATGGTTTAATATGATTTATTGTACATTTGACATTTGTATCATATCAGGTCATAGATACATCAAGGCAGAACAAGCCAAAATGGACAGGGCTTGTAGCCTAATTTTGCAAGGTGTGTTTGGCAACATGCTAAGTGTAGGGAAAGGCAACCATTTACTAAAATTCAGGTAGGAAAATCTATTTCAGGATCTTAAGTTTGGATTAAGTCAGCAAGTCTTATCAGTTTGACCAGGTAGTAAAAATAATTTATGAATACAATATAGACAGGGAGAAATGAATAACTGAAGAAAAGGTTGTTGTGACATCCAGTCCTAGGGCAGAAGCAGTTGACTCTTTCCCCTGATTTGGTTTCCCTGTGAGGTGTGGCCATAGCCAGGAAGATCCTTGTTTTTCTGAGTACTTCAGAGGAATATAAGGTATCTTACAGAAGAACCAATGATCTGATTATGTTTAAAATTCCTTTACCTGACTTAATCTACCTGTAGAAAAAGATAAGAGAGTCTAGGGAGTAGTCGCTGTTCCCTCCCTTGTCTAAGGTCACTGCAAACCTGTGACATTCTCTTTCTAGATGTATTGGTTTCTTGAATTTGTTAATTGATGTTTAGTTAAGAAAACAGTAGCATTTTTACACCAAGTCAAACACCTGTGTGATTTGCTACTCATTGATGAGTATCACAGAGGAGTTATTATCTTTTTGCCAGAAAATCTATTTTTCTTTCTTTTTTCTTTAAAGCTCAGTTTCCACATAAATTTCTAATGTTACAGTGTTTTTTAGGGAAACCTGCTATGTTTCCACATGTTTTAGAACAGAACCTGTCAACTTCTAGTTTAGAAACATCTGTTTCTAAGTGCAATTTAAGCTGTATAGCATGAAGGAAAGAGTATAACCCAGTGCAGTGGTTCTTAAAGGTGTATCCCCCAGACCAGCAGCTTCGTCATCACTTGGAAACCTGTTAGAAATGCAAAATCTTGAACACTGTTCAGATCCACTGAATCAGAAGCTAGCAGATGATTCCCAGTAATCTGTGTTTTATCAAGCCCTTTGTGTGATTCAGTGTGCACTAAAGTTTGGAAATCATTGTGTTTTTAAACAAGGACATCTTCCTCCTGCCCCGTGTTTTGTGATTTTGTGATCCTGGGCAAGTAACTTAACTTTTCTGTGTCTCTGAATCTTCATTAGTAAAATGAGGATAAAAATGGTACCTATCTTATGGTATAGCCATTAGATTTGAATGGGATAATGCACATATCTTGTTGATAACAATTCCTAGAGCACGGTAAGCACACAAAAATCTATTATTTTCTATTACTAGGCCTACCAGACTATATATGGGTTCTTATTCAATCACCAAGTATTTAGTGTATGCCTGCTATGTGCAACCAGTGTCCTAACATGTTAGACATTATAAGGGAAATTCAATGTAACCCATGATTTCAAGTCATTTTTATAATCTTGTTAGGGATAGAAAATGTATGCAAAAATGATAACCATGAAAACTAATGGTAACAAACACTGAAACAGCATTGACTTTGTGCCCAACATCGTTCTCATCATTCTCATTTAATCCTCACAATATGCCTGATGAAATAGCAACCTAGTGTCCCCATTGTATACTTAAGAAAACTGAGTTCCCAAAAGGCTAAGTAACCTACCCAGTTTCACACAGCTAGCAAATCAAAGACCCAGGATTCAAATCCATGCAGTCTAGCTCCAGAATCTGTGCTCTTAACTATTAGATTTTAGTACCTAATAAAATGTAAGTGTCAGATGATTATTGTAGGCAAGAGATATGCTTTAGAAATTTGGAAATATTATCTTAATTTAATGTGACCAGGGAAAACTGCCTGCGCTGAAGAGGCAAACTTTGAGTTAAACCTCAAAAGTTTGGTAAGACTGAAAATCAGGGACTTCCCTGGTGGTCCAGTGGTTAAGACTCTGCTCTCTCAATGCAGGGGGCACGGGTTCAATCCCTTGTTGGGAAACTAAATCCCACATGCTGCACGACGTGGCCAAAAACTAAATAAATAAAATTAAATTAAAAAAAAAAAGGAAAACCAAATTAAAAGAAAAGAAAGCACCTCTGATGGAGGAAATATCCAAAAAAGGAGGGAATGTGAAAGATGAAGTTAGGCTCTGTTAGAAGGCCAGTCTATTCAAGTAAAGTGGGTATAGTGGGAATACCATTGGAAAGAAGTAAGAAATCAAGTACTTATGCTTACAGTGTGTCAGAGAGTGGGCTAAGTACCTATATATATTCCTTCATTTCACAGCAGCTGAGCTAGGTTCTGTAATTATCATTCTCATTTTACAGAGTATTTACTGAACATACCAAGAGTCTCTATGAGGAATAAATATGTTACCGCATGACAGCACTTTACAGTAGTGCCTGTCAGAAAGCATACTTGATAATGCTAGCCATTATTTTTAAGGAGCTATAGAGAAATTTTGAATAGTTGTATGAAAATGAAAATAGTATTTGGGGAAGCTTGTTTTTAGTAGAAAAGTGACAAGAGATTAGGGGAAAGTAGCCAAATTAAATGAAAATCCAAGCATTAAAAAATGGCTAAAATTAAGTAGTAGAAGTGACCCCAGATTATTGTACAGGTCCTTATAGTTTAGAGTCCTTGTATGCCTTGTAGACACCCAAAATTATTTGTTGGAGGAATACATTACTGAATTTAATTACATTATAATGTGTAAAAGCTTGAAAAAATGCATGTTTCAGCCCCTCTAATTTTTCTATTGAATTTATTCAATTTTATTTTAGTGATTGAAAATGTTATTTTCTATAAATTGAAAATTTATATTATTGTTGATTTGCAGTAATTATCAGTATCTGCAGTTCTAAAATTGGAGTCCTCAGACTCCTAGGGAACCATAGTATTTATCACATTCTCCAAGTTGCCTGAGAAGCTGATCTTAGGAAAAGTTATTATAGGAAATGTCAACTATTAGTTAATGTCAAATCATAAGGTGATCAGAAATTAAAACTATTTAAGGATTTTGTGTGCATATGTGAAAAGGCCACCTAGATATGTTTCTAGACCTCTTACCAGCTTGGTGAAGGACTCCCTTTTCTGGAATAGAAGCAGTCAAGGTCCCCATCCGGATGCACTAGCTCACATTCTAGGGCTGTGCTTCTCTTACATTGAGATTTAAAGCACTAATCCCCCAAGTTTTGGGTCCTCATTTCTAGGAACCAGATCTTAGAGTGAAATTTCCCATACGAAAAGAAGAGTGTAATCATGTCTGAAAGACTGCTTAGCAGGTGATATTACTTATAATGAAAATGTCTGATGGGTTGTTTCTAGAGAGTTTCCCAAGTAATTCTATAGAACAAGTTATATAGTTGGCATACAGTGACAAATAAAAATAGCAGCTGTGCCCATTATTCAGAGCAAGTTCTTTAGGGGGCAATGGTTTTTCTATTAGGTGTTGGGCAAATAGGACATGAATTCTTTTGCTGATCTGGTATCAGTTACCATCTGAACAGCTGCCATGTTGCAAGTTGCAACAACTAGAAACAAACCTATGTCCTGAGTAACCTTTCAATTTATTTATTTTTCTTTATTTTGTTTGTAGAAAGCATAAGCACTATTTTATTGAATAAAATGTGCTTCTGGTAAAATCTATTGATATAACACTATAATACATATATAAAGATAAACATTCACATTTTATTACCCTTACTAAGTATATATACTTTATAGTTTTAAAGAAAATATTTAATTGGAAATAATCAATACTGAAAGAGAATAGGTAGTATTTATATATACAATTATTTAGCTATTACAATTTCTATGTTTAAGTTAACTTTTATGGACTAGACTAATAGCAACTTGAAAATTTTACCTATCAAATTTCACTTAGATCAGTTGCTCTAATGCAGCTTTCATAATTTTAAGAAGAAATTCATTTATCTAAAGAGGTTCAAATCTAGTAATCTATAAAATATGGATTTGTTAATGAAAGGATCAACTCAGACTTTAACCAGTATGTTCCAATGAACTTTACATAACCCCTTGATACCAACGAAGGGATTAGTTATAGATTTTCCCAATTGGCTTCTTACTTTCATGTCTAGCCAGTGATAACACGAACAAAACTGATGTACTAAAAGAAATCTCTTTTTAAAACTTAATCCACAGACTCAGTTTGGAATTTCCTTTGGGAATGTGTTTCATTCATTAATGATTAATAGAGCTTCTTAAGTGACAGAATATTCACCAGGAAGTTTTCACTAAATGAAATATTGATTCAGCCCTTGACTAGGAGGAGCCCAGCTGGAAAAACTAAGGCTGAGATCTCACAGTGTCCTTATACTTCATTCTGAACATGAATCAACTTGTTACAGTGCTTTCTAATATATTTATCATAGGCTCTTTATAAGGCTGCATTTGAATTTAAGGCCAATTCATGCACTACTAACTTATACAAATTTGACTATTGTTCCTTAAAAAAAAGACTTAAGAAAAAAATGTTTAAATAAAACACCAACTCCAATCTGGATATTTATTATGTGATTCACAAATTTGAAGACACTGTCGTATTCTTGAAGATCCAAGCAAACTAAATTTTTACATCCAAAGAAGTTCAAAATATTGTGACTAAAATAAACTGGGAACTTTTAACGTAAAGGTGATGAGTGTAATATCAAAATATTCCAAATGTAAAAATTCAAGCACTGTTGACCCACATTCTCTAGAACTATTGTGTGTAGCTAAAATATTATACTTGATGATATCTATATCAATAACCATGTCAAAAATATAGCATTTGATGATAAAACTATCATTTTGCTGATCCGTGTCAATTAACATCTCAACAGCTTCCACATGATGCCAGTTGCAACACCTAGAAAGAACTCTAATGTCCTGTATTACCTTTGAAATTATTTTTCATTACTTGGTTGTCTGGAGCATAAGCCTTTTTTTACTAGGTAAAATGTTTGTGGTAAAATATTGATCTGTTCCTTAATCTGATAAAGCAAATTCTTATATTTTTGCCTCTTGGATTATATTAGATTATTTGGTTAAAATGGCTCTTTATTCCAACCATCAATTATTTCTGAGTAGAAAGCTATTTATTTATTTGGTATGTACTCTCTAATTTTAGAGTTACAGGAATAGTTTTCTTTAAAAAGTTCACAGCATTTATATAAAACCAATGGCAATGTTAATCAGTGACATATCATTGGAATGTAACTGCCCAGGACCACAGTATCCCTTGTTTTAGCAAATTCTTCTGATATTATTGATATATAGACTATGGTATAAGTTTCCATGCAAGCCTTTTTTTAAATTTAGGACAATTTGCAAATGATTTGAATTTCAGAGTTTCTTTAAGAATTATTTTTGTTTCTTTTTTTTTTTTTGCTTTAAACCCGATCATCTCTGATTTTAGCATAATGTGCTGAGGTCTATTTTCTTCCCAATGTAGTGGTTTTACTCTTTAAGGTGCACAAGAAAGACTATGTTTTAAAAATACAGATTCCCCTGAACCTGCCAGTAGAGGTCTATGTGTAGCTGAAGACTCTGCATTTTAAAAAGCACCCCAAGTACCACTGATACAGTAGTTCAAGGACAGTCCTTTCAGAAACACTACCCTTCAGGGCTGGAGGCACACATAGGGATCTAGCTTGAATTCTCATCTCAATGAATTTTGAGAGTGACTAACACAAGGGGTAGATGTGTTGGACCCTGAGGTTCTCATGTTAGCAACATGAGTATTGCCTTCCTTTTTCCTGACACCTCCTCATTTAGCCAAACTGAGACCTGAAAGATGACCACTCAAGAGTGTCTCACAGGTGTTACTGCATCTGCACTACCACTGTGGGGCCACCATCCTGGTAAAAAGTTTTGTACACACAAAAGCGTACTGAAATGGTTATACACTAGAAGAAAAGAAAATCAGCTTTACCTAACTGCTAAGAAATCCAACTTATAATAAGGTAATATGCTTTATTAATTTTCCTTATAAGACATACCTTTTTCAAACATTAGAGGCTGTCACTGGCACACTTCATTCCTTCTGCTAGTCAGGTCCACTCTGGAGACCAAGGTACCAGGTAGAAATTCACTTGGTACCCAAAGAATTAGAACTGTTGGCTATTCTCAAGAACTATTTCCATCAAGTTATTAAAGTATTTTATTTGATCTTCTATAATGTAGGAAATTTACTTTGAAGAAACAGGACCAGTAATAGAATTAGAGAATCTTTTTTAAGCTGGATGAACACCAATGCAGTCTTAACTTTCAATACCCTTTATTATCACATCTCAAAAATCATTATTTCATACCTGGCATTTTATAATTATAAATAAATAAGTTATTTTGACATTACAGTCATGTCTTGAAGAAACCTTGACACTGGGTATTTTGGTAAAGATTTAGAATACAGTGTAGGTTCCTTAGTACTGTAATAAATTATTTGGTAGGGTGGAATATTTCCTTGCCTTGATGAGAGCCTCAGTTAAAGATTTCATGTTATATTTAATATTGTACCTCTGAGGTGAACACCTCTGATTACCTCATCACCTGTGGTGAATAGATATTATCTTAATGTAGCATCCTGCTTTCAAACCATATCTTAAAATGAATGTAAGCAGAAACACAATATATGCCATTTATTTAACCCTTTGTGGTAAACATGGTAGGTAGTTTTTGATTTGGCAAGCATTTCTAGCTTCAAGCCTCCTAAAAAGTTCAAAATATATGGGCTCAAATTTTCTTAATAGCTTTAACTCTTTATTAGCAAACCATTAAGCTTTTGTCTGCTTCTTAACATTGTAAAACATCTGATAATTACCCTGAAGAACCAAATCTAATCCTTTCTCTCTTTCCTTATTAAATATCTGTAAGAAAAAAAAAAGCATCATTTCTGGAGTGGTGGAAGAGTGTAGAGAGCTAGTCAACTGTGTCCTCAGTAAATGAAAAACTGTGGTATTCCTCTATTTTGTTTCATCAAAATGTATTTGTATTTGTACCTCTCTGATGATTATTTTATTTAATACCAAGGCTACCAAGATCATAACTCTACACAGGGATGCATTATGATCTTGGTTGGCCTTATGCATTTTTGCCTTAATGGACCACTTCCTCCATTAAAAAATAATTAAATTATATTTTACAACTGTGTTTGCATAAATAGATATACCAGTCCTGACTATACAGTCTAGGTAAAAGGAATAACTGTTGTTAGGGCTTTGCCTTCTTTTTTTCTCTTTTTTTTTTTTTTTTTTTTTTTTTTTTTTTTTTTTTTGCGGTTTGCGGGCCTCTCACTGTTGTGGCCTCTCCCGTTGCGGAGCACAGGCTGCGGACGCGCAGGCTCAGCGGCCGTGGCTCACGGGCCCAGCTGCTCTGCGGCATGTGGGATCTTCCCGGACCGGGGCACGAACCCGCGTCCCCTGCATCGGCAGGTGGACTCTCAACCACTGCGCCACCAGGGAAGCCCGGGGGCTTTGCCTTCTTAACTCTTAGTATTTTAGTAATCTTACCCTCCCATCCTTCATTTAGTGTTTAGGAACTGCTTGTTTTTTAATGAATAAATTTTATTTTTTAGAGAAATTTTAGGTTAACAGCAAAATTGAGCAGAATTCTCTGAAACAGAGAATTCCCACATACCCCTGGTCCCCACACATGTACAGCCCCCCTCACTGTAAATACCCACACCAAAGCAGTACACTTTTTTTTTTTTGCGGTACGCGGGCCTCTCACTGTTGTGGCCTCTCCCGCTGCGGAGCACAGGCTCCAGAGGCACAGGCTCAGCGGCCATGGCTCACGGGCCCAGCCGCTCCGCGGCAGGTGGGATCCTCCCGAACCGGGGCACGAACCCATGTCCCCTGCATCGGCAGGCGAACTCTCAACCACTGCGCCACCAGCGAAGCCCCAAAGAAGTACACTTTTAACAATCAGTGAACCTACATTGACACATCATTATCACCCAAATTCCATAGTTTTATATAGGAGTTCACTCTTGGTGTTCTACATTCTATGGGTTTTGAAAAATGTGCAATGACATGCATCCACCGTATAGTATTATATGGAATCGTTTTACTGCCCTAAAACTCCTCTGTGCTTTGCCTTTTTATCCCTCTCTCTACTTTAACCCCTAGTAACCATTCATCTTTTTGTCTCCATAGTTTTGCTTTTTTTCCAGAATGTAACACAGTTGGAATCATACAATATACAGCCTTTTCAGATTGGCTTTTTCCAATTAGTAATATGCATTTAAGTTTCCTCTATGTTTGTTCATGGCTGGATAGCTCATTTCTTTTTAATGCTAAATAACATTGCATTGTATGGATGTATCACAGTTTATCAGTTACCTACTGAAGGACATCTTGGTTGCTTTCAAGTCCTGGCTGATACCAATAAAACGGCTATAAACGTGTGGGTAGGTTTTTGTGTGGTCATACATTTTCAGTTCATTTGGGTAAATACCAAGGAACCTGATTGCTAGATCAAATGATAAAAATATGTTTAGTTTTGTAAGAAACCACCAAACTATCTTCCACAGTGTCTCTACCATTTTTCATTACCACCAACACGTAATGAGTATTCCTATTTCCCCACATCGTTATCAGTGTTTTGGATTGTGGACATTTTAATAGGTAGGTAGTAGTATCTCATTGTTGTTATAATTTGCAATTCATTAATGATTATTTGTCATATTTATATCTCTTTTGGTGAGATGTCTTTTAAGGAGTTTGGCTCGTTTTTTAACCAAGACATTCATTTTCTTATCATTGAGTTTTAAGTGTTCTTTTCATATTTTGGATAACAGTCAATTATCAGATATGTCTTTTGCAAACACTTTCTCCCAGTGTATGACTTATCATCTCATTTACTTGACAATGTCCCTAGGAGCAGGAATTTTTAATTTTAATGAAATTCAACTCATTAATAATTTAGATGTGTATTTTGTATTGTATATAAAAAGTCATCACCATACCCAAGGTCATCTAGATTTTCTATTTTTTCTTCTAGGAGTTTTAGGTTTTCACATTTTGCTTTTAGGTCTGTGATCCTTTTTGAGTTAATTTTTGTGAAAGGTGAGAGGTCTGTGTCTGTATGTCTAGATTCCTTTTTTTTTTTGTACATGGCGATGTTCAGTTGTTCTAGCACCAGTAGTTGAAAAGACTTATCTTTTCTCCATTGTATTACTTTTGCTCATTTGTCAAAGATCAGTTTACTGTATTATGTGGGTCTATTTCTGGGTTCTCTCTTATGTTCCATTGATCTACTTGACTATTCTTTTGCCATTACCACATTATCCTGATTACTGTAGCCTCACAGATAATCTTGAAGTCAACTAGTGTCATTCTTCCAACTTTTTTCTTCTCTTTCAAAATTAAGTTGGCTATATGCTTGTTTTGCCTCTTCGTATAAGCTTTAGAATCAATTTCTTGATATCCACAAAATATCTTGCTGGTATTTTAGTTGGAATTGTGTTCTATCTATAGATCAAGTAGGGAAAAACTGACGTCTTGACAGTATTGAATCTTCTTATCCACAAAGATTTTTTTCATGTGACATCTTTCCATTTATTTAGTCTTTGGTATCTTCTGTCACTGATTTGTAGTTTTCCTCATGGGAATTGTTAGTTTTTTAGTAAGAAGTTTTACTCATTCAAGAAGTTTATTTTGCCCCTGTGATCATCAATAGCCTTGTAAAAATAAGCCCACACACTCTTCTTGTGAAAGGCTTGGGAAGTACTTCGAGGTGGCTGGGCTTGGTGGACCACTCTTGCTTTCTGATCTGGTTTTTCATAGCATTGGCCTTTTAAATTGATAAAGACTTTTGCTTATATCTGGGAGATTCTTATTATAATCCTTATTAAGACTCAAGGAGAAATATCATAAATTTAGATTTTCCAGATCGTGTAATATGGGGTAATCACCACCACTTTTATTTTGGTTTAACCCTCGACTCACTGTATTTCACTGAGAAACAATCAGAATTCACACCTATTTCTGAAATAAACAGCAACTTTTGGTAAAATTATTTTAATTATCTTATTTTTAAAAGAGTGTGTCTGGGCTTCCCTGGTGGCGCAGTGGTTAAAAATCTGCCTGCCAATGCAGGGGACACAGCTTCAAGCCCTGGTCCAGGAAGATCCCACATGCTGTGGAGCAACTAAGCCCATGAGCCACAACTATTGAGTCTGTGCTCTAGAGCCCATGAGCCACAACTGCTGATCTCGTGTGCCACAACTACTGAAGCCCACACACCTAGACCCTGTGCTTTACAACAAGAGAAGCCACCGCAATGAGAAGCCCACACACTGCAATAAAGAGTAGCCACTGCACGCCACAACTAGAGAAAGCCCATGTGCAGCAAAAAACACTCAACTCAGTCAAAAACTTAAAAAAAGTAAAATAAAAGAGTGTGTCTGATAATATTCTCCTCATAATGCAGTGTTTTATTTATTCCCAGCCCAAGTTTCCAACTGCTTGAATTTACCATTTGTGTTTTACAAGAAAATGGTTAGGAAAAACCACATTCACAGAAAGATAGACAAGATGAAAAGGCAGATGTCTATGTACCAGATTAAGGTACAAGATAAAACCCCAGAAAAACAAATAAATGAAGTGGAGATAGGCAACCTTCCAGAAAAAGAATTCAGAATAATGAGAGTGAAGATGATCCAGGACCTCGGAAAGAGAATGGAGGCAAAGATCGAGAAGATGCAAGAAATGTTTAACAAAGACCTAGAAGAATTAAAGAACAAACAAACAGAGATGAACAATACAATAACTGAAATGAAAACTACACTAGAAGGAATCAATAGAAGAATAACTGAGGCAGAAGAACGGATAAGTGACCTGGAAGACAGAATGGTGGAATTCACTTCTGCGGAACAGAATAAAGAGAAAAGAATGAAAAGAAATGAAGACAGCCTAAGAGACCTCTGGGACAACATTAAATGCAACAACATTCGCATTATACGGGTCCCAGAAGGAGAAGAGAGAGAGAAAGGACCAGTGAAAATATTTGAAGAGATTATAGTTGAAAACTTCCCTAACATGGGAAAGGAAAGAACCACCCAACTCCAGGAATCACAGCGAGTCCCGGGCAGGATAAACCCAAGGAGAAACATGCTGAGACACATAGTAATCAAACTGAGAAAAATTAAAGACAAAGAAAAATTATTGAAAGCAGCAAAGGAAAAACGACAAATAACATACAAGGGAACTCCCAAAAGGTTAACAGCTGATTTCTCAGCAGAAACTCTACAAGCCAGAAGGGAGTGGCATGACATATTTAAAGTGGTGAAAGGGAAGAACCTACAACCAAGATAACTCTACCTGGCAATGATCTCCTTCAGATTCAATGGAGAAATCAAAAGCTTTACAGACAAGCAAAAGCTAAGAGAATTCAGCGCAACCAAACTTGGTCTACAACAAATGCTAAAGGAACTCCTCTAAGTGGGAAACACAAGAGAAGAAAAGGACCTACAAAAAAAACACCCCATAACAATTAAGAAAATGGTCATAGGAACATACATATCGATAATTACCTTAAATATGAATGGATGAAATGCTCCAACCAAAAGACACAGGTTCGCTGAATGAATACAAAAACAAGACCCATATATATGCTGTCTACAAGAGACCCACCTCAGACCTAGGGACACATACAAACTGAAAGTGAGGGGATGGAAAAAGATATTCCATGCAAATGGAAATCAAAAGAAAGCTGGAGTAACAATACTCATATCAGATAAAATAGATGTTAAAATAAAGAATGTTACAAGAGACAAGGAAAGACACTACATAATGATCAAAGGATCAATCCAAGAAGAAGCTATAACAATTATAAATATATATGCACCCAACATAGGAGCACCTCAATACATGAGACAACTGCTAACAGCTATAAAAGAGGAAATCAACAGTAACACTATAATAGTGGGGGACTTTAACACCTCACACCAATGGGCAGATCATCCAAACAGAAAATTAATAAGGAAACACAAGCTTTAAATGGCACAATAGACCAGATAGATTTAATTGATATTTATAGGACATTCCATCCAAAATCAGCAGATTACACTTTCTACTCAAGTGCGCATGGAACATTCTCCAGGATTGATCCCATCTTGGGTCACAAATCAAGCCTCAGTAAATTTAAGAAAATCGAAATCATATCAAGCATCTTTTCCGACCACAACACTATGAGATTAGAAATCAATTACAGGGGAAAAAATGTAAAAAACACAAACACATGGAAGCTAAACAATACATTACTAAATAACCAAGAGATCACTAAAGAAATCAAAGCAGAAATCAAAAAATACCTAGAAAAAATGACAAGGAAAACACGATGATCCAAAACATATGGGATGCAGCAAAAGCAGTCCTAAGAGGGAAGTTTATAGCAATAAAATCCTACCTCAAGAAACAGCAAATATCTCAAATAAACAATCTAACCTTACACCTAAAAGAACAAACAAAACGCAGTTAGTAGAAGGAAAGAAATCAAAGGTCAGAGCAGAAATAAATGAAATAGAAACAAAGAAAATAATAGCAAAGATCAATGAAACTAAAAGCTGGTTCTTTGAGAAGATAAACAAAATTGATAAACCATTAGCCAGACTCATCAAGAAAAAGCAGGAGAGGACTCAAATCATTAGAATTAGAAATGAAACAGGAGAAGTTACAACAGACACCGCAGAAATACAAAGCATCCTAAAAGACTACTACAAGCAACTCTATGCCAATAAAATGGACAACCTGGAAGAAATGGACAAATTCTTAGAAAGGCATAACCTTCCAAGACTGCAGCAGAAGAAATAGAAAATATGAACAGCCCAATCACAAGTAATGAAATTGAAACTGTGATGAAAAATCTTCCCACAAAAGTCCAGGACCAGATGGCTTCACAGGTGATTTCTACCAAACATTTAGAGAGGAGCTAACATCCATTCTTCTCAAACTCTTCCAAAAAATAGCAGAGGAAAAACACCAACAAACTCATTCTATGAGGCCATCATCACCCTGATATCAAAACCAGACAAAGATATTACAAAAAAAGAAAACTGCAGACCAGTATCACTGATGAATATACACTCAAAAATCCTCAACAGATTATTAGCAGAGAATCCAACAACACGTTATGGAGAACAGTATGGAGGTTCCTTAAAAAACTACAAATAGAACTACCATGTGACCCAGCAATCCCACTACTGGGCATATACCCTGAGAAAACCATAATTCAAAAAGAGTCATGTACCAAAATGTTCACTGCAGCTCTATTTACAGTCACCCAGAGATGGAAACAACCTAAGTGTCCATCATTGGATGAATGGATAAAGAAGATGTGGCACATATATACAATGGAATATTACTCAGCCATAAAAAGAAAGGAAATTGAGCTATTTGTAATGAGGTGGATGGACCTAGAGTCTGTCATACAGAGTGAAGTAAGTCAGAAAGGAAAGACAAATACCGTCTGCTAACACATATATATGGAATTTAAGAAAAAACAATGTTATGAAGAACCTAGGGGTAAGACAGGAATAAAGACACAGGCCTACTAGAGAATGGACTTGAGGATATGGGGAGGGGGAAGGGTAAGTGTGACAAAGCGAGAGAGTGGCATGGACATATATACACTACCAAACGTAACATAGATAGCTAGTGGAAAGCAGCTGCATAGCACAGGGAGATCAGCTCAGTGCTTTGTGACCACCTAGGGGTGGGATAGGGAGGGTGGGAGGGAGGGAAATGCAAGAAGGAAGAGATATGGGAACATATGTATATGTATAACTGATTCACTTTGTTATAAAGCAGAAACTAACACACCATTGTAAAGCAATTATACTCCAATAAACATGTAAAAAAAAAAAGATCATACACCATGATCAAGTGGGATTTATGCCAGGAATGCAAGGATTCTTCAGTATACGAAAAGCAATCAAAGGGATACACCATATTAACAAATTGAAGAAGAAAACCATATGACCATCTCAATAGCTGAAAAAAAAGCTTGACAAAATTCAACACCCATTTATGATAAAAACTCTCCAGAAAGTGGGCATAGAGGGAACCTACCTCAACATAATAAAGGCCATATATGACACACCCACAGCAAACATCATTCTCAATGGTAAAAAACTGAAAGCATTTCCCCTAAGATTGGGAATAAGACAAGGATGTCCACTCTCACCACTATTATTCAACATAGTTTTGGAAGTCCTAGCCACGGCAATCAGAGAAGAGAAAAAAATAAAAGGAATACAAATTGGAAAAGAAGTAAAACTGTCACTGTTTGCAGATGACATGATACTATATATAGAGAATCCTAACAATGCCACCAGAAAACTACTAGAGCTAATCAATGAATTTGGTAAAGTAGCAGGATACAAAATTAATGCACAGAAATCTCTTGCATTCCTATGCACTAATGATGAAAAATTTGAAAGAGAAATTAAGGAAACACTCCCATTTACCATTGCAACAAAAAGAATAAAATACCTAGGAATAAACCTACCTAGGGAGGCAAAAGACCTGTATGCAGAAAACTATATGACACTGATGAATGAAATTAAAGATGATACAAACTGATGGAGAGATATACCGTGTTCTTGGATTGGAAGAATCAATATTGTGAAAATAACTATACTACCCAAGCAATCTACAGATTCAATGCAATCCCTATCAAATTACCAAGGGCATTTTTTACAAAACTAGAACAAAAAATCTTAAAATTTGTATAGGGAGACAAAAGACACCGAATAGCCAAAGTGGTCTTGAGGGAAAAAACGGAACTGGAGGATTCAGGCTTCCGGACTTTAGGCTATACTACAAAGCTACGGTAACCAAGACAATATGGTACTGACACAAAAACAGAAATATTGATCAATGGAACAAGATAGAAAGCCCAGAGGTAAACCCATGCATGTATGGTCAACTAATGTATTACAAAGGAGGCAAGGATATACAATGGAGAAAAGACAGTCTCTTCAATAAGTGGTGCTGGGAGAACTGGACAGCTACATGTGAAAGAATGGAATTAGAGCACTCCCTAACACCATACACAAAAATAAACTCAAAATGGGTTAGAGACCTAAATGTAAGTCCGGACACTATAAAATTCTTAGAGGAAAACTTAGGAAGAACACTCTTTGACATAAATCACAGCAAGATTTTTTTGATCCACCTCCTAGATTAATGGAAATAAAAACAAAAATAAACAAATGGGACCTAATGAAACTTAACAGTTTCTGCACAGGAAATGAAACTATAAACAAGACAAAGAGACAGCCCTCAGAATGGGAGAAAATATTTGCAAATGAACCAATGGACAAAGGATGAATCTCCAAAATATATAAACAGGTCATGCAGCTCAATATTGAAAAACCAAACAACCCAATCCAAAAATGGGCAGAAGACCTAAATAGACATTTCTCCAAGGAAGCTATACAGATGGCCAAGAAGCACATGAAAAGCTGCTCAACATCACTAATTATTAGAGAAATGCAAATCAAAACTACAATGAGGAATCACCTCACACCAGTTTGAATGGGGATCATCAGAAAATCTACAAACAACAAATGCTGGAGAGGGTGTGGAGAAAAGGGAACCCTCTTGCACTGTTGGTGGGAATGTAAATTGATACAGCCACTATGGAGAATAGTATGGAGGTTCCTTAAAAAACTTAAAATAGAATTACCATATGACCCAGCAATCCCACTACTGGGCATATACCCAGAGAAAACCGTAATTCAAAAAGACACATGCAGTCCTATGTTCATTGCAGCACTATTTACAATAGCCAGGACATGGAAGCAACCCAAATGCCCATCGACAAATGGATGGATAAAGACAATGTGGTACATATATACAATGGAATATTACTCAGCCATAAAAAGGAATGAAATTGGGTCATTTGTAGAGACGGGATGGATCTAAAGACTGTCATATAGCGTGAAGTAAGTCAGGAAGAGGAAAACAAATATTGTATATTAACGCATATATGTGGAACCTAGAAAAATGGTAGAGATGAACCAGTTTTCAGGGCAGAAATTGAGACACAGATGCAGAGATCAAACGTGTGGACACCAAGGGGGGAAAGTGGTGAGGGTGGTGGTGGTGGTGTGATGAATTGGGAGACTGGGATTGACATATATACACTCATATGTATAAAATGGGTAACTAATAACCTGCTGTATAAAAAAATAAATAAAATAAAATTCTAAAGAAAAAAAGAAGAAAATGGTTAAATGTGTGTCAAGATCTCTAAAACTTTGTACATGACATGATAAAATAATTTTTTCTAAAAAATTTAACAGTATAATTTTCTCTACAAAATCAATAAGTTTCAGAGATATACTCTGTATTTATATTATTTAAGTAATAGGCATATGGTTATTTTAGATATAAACTCTCCTTTTCAAAATTATTAATTTTTTTCCTGTTTTCAATAGGGATTCTCTACTTAAAATATTACCTGCTGTAAAAATCCTCAATGGTGAAATGCTAACCTCTTATTCAGAAAGTCACACTGAAGAGCACTATGAACTAGAGTTAGAGCGTTTCCTGGTACTTTGTCAGTCCCAGATTAGAGAATTTAACTTACTAGCCAAAAAATATACTGGAGAAAGGTAAGAGTGTTATTTCCCCCTTGTCATAATTGAAAGATATAATGCAATTTATACATGTGATTAAAAATTATTTTGATCAATACAATGCTACTCTTTTGTACTAGTACAGCGTGTTTTAGGGATATTGTCTCTTTAGAAAAGAACTGGGCATCAGTTTTTATTATTTGAAATGTATTAATATGTATTTTGAACATAATTTAGAATATAATTTAAAAGCTAAAATTAGATGAAAATAAATGAAAGCATGAGGATAGCTTCAAGAAAAGATGCAAACATTCATTCAGCTGTTCATTCAATTAATCAGTCATACATTTTTCAACAATTATTGATGGGCAAGACATATAATAAGCTAAATATTACACTTTACCCTCAAAGAATTCACGATTACATTAAGAGAAAATTAGCTAAATAAATAGTTACAATGGAGCAAGGCAAGTTTTATAAAACATATGATATTTATTATGTATATTATATAAGGAATCATATTTCACATATATTTGTGTATTAAGGTATTATGGGAGCACAGTGGAGAAAAGCAGTCAACATGTGCACACATTCAGAGGACAGAGGCTGAGAGCAGAGTCCTAAAAATATATCAAAGAAAGAGAACTTCCCATTCCCCACCCTGAATTCTGAATGCATTACTATGAATTAATTACAATTGATCTTTTTAAAACTGTATTTCCTAATTTATACTGCTCCAAAAAGACACAAATGAAAAAGGAAAATTATTTTACTTATGATAATTCTGCATTATAAGTGGAACAGTTATGTGCTTCCAAATGTCTAAATTTAATTACTAAATTACATATTAAACTTTTGCTATTTGTACTTTCGTACATGCTCATACTATGTAAGAGTTGGTTTTTCTATTTAAATTTTTTTAAATATAGCCTATTCATATTATAAGTAAATCTCACAGCTTTAAAAATAATTCCAATTCTTATAGATAATGTTTACTTTTAGCAAAAACTAAGGTTATTTACATTTATCTTTTTGTAAATCTAAACTGATATCTTCTTGTGTATGTATAGTAATCTACAATTTTTATGTAAAGGTGACTCTTGACACCCCTTATGTTGAAATTTAGATTTACAATTCTTTGGGAGAATTTATTGTTATTACAATGAAAGTTTTACTTGAGAATTGGAAATAGACTGTATTTTTTATGTTTGATCATAAATGGTGGTGAATTCAACACTTAACCATAAACAGTTGACATCCAATATTGAACTGAACCTTTTCTGCATTATTCACCAACAAAATGAATGAAATACAAAATATCAAAATGTATTGGAAGAACCTAGGCTAATGTCTACATTTGTAAACATATGAGGTGTCTATCTCTATATTTTAGGAAATAATTATAACTTTCATTTTGTTTGGTATAGCTAAATCCAACAACTGTTCAAGAGAATCACAAGCATTTACGTCTTAAAGTATTTGAATTCTCTTTGCAATGGATTTTTTTTCCAGAGAAAAATGGGAATAAAAACTTTCCCATGATATAACTTATATGTTTAAAAGCCCAATACAAATATTTTGCATGGCAAAAGTCAATGTACAAAGTACTTTTAACTTGTTTCATAAGTAACTTCTCCAAATTTAGTCAGCCATCATTTCTCATGCTTATTTGTACCAAAGGTACCTAGGATAAAAATTCTAAAACTTCCAGACGTTTTGTCTGGATTAATGGATTGAAATTAAGTAAACAAATATTTTCACATTTTGTGAGAAATAAGATAAATTTTTATATAAACAATCAGAAATAAGTTTTTAATGAATTTTGTAGTAAAATTTAATATGTCAGGCCACACAGGGATATTTTCAAAACCTGTATAAGTGTTCATATTTGCTGATATAATTCTTCTTATTAAACATCCTCATTATTTATTTGCTCAGAAATATATTCACGTTGGATGCTGCAGAAAATCTCTGCCATTATTTCAAGAAATTGATGACACTTAGTAATGATTGTCGATATGCACATGAACATGGGGATGTAAGTATCACCAAGAGAGAAGAATCAGAAGCCCAGAAAAATCATTTGCCTCCTACAAACAGTGACAGCATACTGCAAAATAGAGTCCTTTACTCTTATGCAAATGAACATAAACTGGACTCACCAGGTATTTCTGAGAAATGGATGGACTCTGGCTCTAGTCATTCCTCACTAACCAGCCCCTCCTTATGTGAAGATACTAAAGGAAGAAATCAGGAAAAAATAGTAGGCCAGAAAAGAGAAGACAGCAAGGCAAGCAGTTTCCTCACCAAAAGAATACCATTCATGGAAACAGTAATGACAAGGTCTCTATTGAAGAACTGCCAGAATACTGAACATCATGAAAAAATGTAAGATTTATAGATCATTTTTCTTTTACAGTTGTATTTTATTACTTTTTATGGATAATCTTAGTCATTGTTACCAAATAATAATTTGGTAAAGGATTTCAATCACTATTATATTTCCTGTTAATTCCCTTATGTTTTTATGATATGCACAAATTATTAATTACAGTGCAGATCAATTTGGTTGAAATTTGGCAGGTTCTGATTTAATTAACTAGTATTATTTAATTTAAAATGAGTAACTGTGAAATTATTTTTTCTGCCTTCTAATCTCTAAATAATTAAAATGAATTTTTAAGAAGAAATAAAATAATCCCATTATTCTTAAAATACTATAAAGACCTCTCACATGAGGGTCTTATGACATGCTTCCAGGGAAAGTCAGAAAGTCCTTCCTGCACATGCCTTTTCTCAAATTCCTTGAGCTTAAAATATTCAGCATGCCAGGGTACATTGGTATATTTTGGGATAGTATTAGCCAGGGTACCCTAGACATTGCCTATTTGAATCTCGTTAGCTCTAAATACTCCAGACATTTCCTACTGAAATTTCAGATAAACAACATTTAGAACTTTTTAATTCATGATAAATAAAATAGCCAAATGATAATAATAAGGAAGGATGAGGAACTGAAAATATAGACAAACCAAAGACCTAAAGAATAAAAGGAAAAGAAAATGTATACCCACTTGCTGAACCTTGCCATTCAGTGTTTCAGGAAGATTCACTGTCAGCTGTGTAGGCGTTTCCTGAGCATAATTTACACGTGTTCCTGTGCTAAGGGTATTTTTATCATCATTATTTTTACTAGATAAAAGATGATGATGATGATAGTAGTAATATGAGCTGCTTTTCCCAATATGGAGAGCACCTTATATTTAGGAAGCCCTAAAGTCAGCTTCTTTACCTGCTCTCCCGGCTTTCTGCATGGTGGAAAACGTCCTGTTGTTAGTGTCACTGAGGAAAATATCCCTCATCTACCTTTTTATTTTCTTCCGCGGGAAATTTTGCTATTAGTGAGCTGAGGAATTCAAGCACTAAATGACTGGTCAGCTTTACAAGAAATTCACAGTTACAGTCAGTGAAACTTGTATGTATTTAGTATGTCTCAGGTTAAATGTGTTTTCTTACAGACCTTTCATTCTTTACCAGCTATGCATTGCAAATATGTTTTCAGATCTTTTTCTTTATCACCCAAATACATATTATAGTGTCTTAAATTCCTTAACTCTTTTTTGATTTTTTAAAAAAATTTTTTATTTTATATTGGAGCATAGTTGATTTAAAATGTTGTGTTAGTTTCAGGTGTACAGCAAAGTGATTCAGTTATACATATATCTATTCTTTTTCAAATTCTTTAACTCAGTTTTGTTCAAAAGATGAAGGAATGAATTAATGGTTGAATGACCAAATGTGAATTAATTCCATAGCAAAGTTTATTAAGTTCTATTTACCCTAGGAGGAGGAAATGATTTGTTGAAGCATGATTTTTTTTCCTATAAGGAGTACGAGTAGATTATCTTAAGCCAGAAAAAAAATTTATCCACTAACTTCAATTCATAGCAAAATAGATTGAAGGCTTCCACAAGCTTTAGGTAAAATGATGATGATGATGATGACAGTATTAATAACAATAGAAAATGGTTACATCATTCCTTTCTAATTTCCCACAAATATATTTCTATGAGAAAAAATATATATAAGGTGATGTCTGGCAGTTTATCACTTAATTCCATTTTGCCTTAAACTCACTAGTATGAGGAATGAAAAAATTTCTTTGGGCTTGGCAATTATAAAATTATTGAAAACTTTTTCAAGGGAGCCTGGAAAAGGTGAATATACATGAATCACTTCTCCTTGATATGCCTTTTAAAACTAAACCCAAAGATTTGAAGAACAATTAAGCCAGTAGTTAGCACTTTGACTATACCTTGTACCTTGATAATATTTCTGCAATAATCTATGTGGGAAAGGAAAACATATCCAATGATGAAGAATTAAATGATTAAGCAAGCTGAGAACCCACTTACAATCAGTGTACATTATTATTCAAATTTTGGTAATGTTGCTGGGCAGCTTATGGGGATGTGGGGAAAACACAGTGTTGATCGATTCAGTGCCAGAAATTGGTAAATAGATGTAGGCTGGAAAAAATGTTAGCATTTACTACTGGGCTTATAAGAGAATGATTTAAGTATTTGTCCATGGGCAGATAGGAAAGTGAAGCTAGCCGACCTGATGGGTCCTTTCTCTTAGAGAGAAGGGGGGCTCTTCTTCCTCTCAAACTTAGTCTCTCTGCTGTGAACAGGATCCCATCCTCTCTTGCCAACTGACTCCTATATTTTTCCCCCTTTTGCATCATCATTTTCCCCCCTTTCTACTGGTTCAGCATCCTTGCTATCATACAAAATCTCGATAATATCTTCCTCCTTAAAAGAAACAAAAATCCCTAGTACTCATATCCCCTCTCTAAGTTACTGGCCCATTTCTCTCCTTCAGATTTTAAGGTTTCCGTATTATTTTTACTTCTATGACTATAGTTAAACAAAAGAACGGGTCTTATTTTTAAATAATACTTTATATAGTCTATGTTTACAAATAAATATATCTTATGAGGACCTCTTAACTACAACTGTATATTTATGGGTACTAAAAATTTTTTTTTTTCTCCTCTTAATAGTATGGCAGCTATGGTAATTCAGGCATGCTGGCGTGGTTACACTGTGCGCAGACAGATTCATTTCTCTATAAAGCTACGTCCTGCTGCAATAGGACCCCTGACATCCCAGTCAAATTCCTGCATTGAAAACCAAATTATTTTAAAGAAAGAAGAAATAAAAAATACTGTGAACATCCAAGAACAGAGGGAGAAGGCTGCTATTCTTATTCAGGTTACTTTTAATCTTTGGGTGAAATAATTAATTATGAGAGATGTATTAGTTATCTTTCACTGGGTTATTCTGTATAACAGGCAATCCCTGAATCTTAGCCATTTACAAATACATGGATTTATTTCTTATTCACGTGACATGTAGGCTGCCGGTTAGCCGCAGGTTGGCTTTGCTTCTGCTGAGTATCTAGGCTTAAGGAGTAGTCTATAATTTCTAAATACTGTTCTTATGACTGAGGGTCAAGCTGAACCACACAATCATATTAAAACTTCTGCTCAGATGTGGCATTTGCCACATATGCTAACATTTGATTAGTCAAAGCAGGTCTCTCTTGGCCTAATCTATAGCTATTTCTAGAAGCATGTTTAAAAATCTACTAAAATAATTGTTAAAGTCCTTCAAATATCCATTTAACATAAAAATTCAGAACCTCACCAAGATCAGATTTCAAAATGAAGTTCAATCTGATCACATTTATCCTTTTATTTATTCACTGATCAAATAATTTTTAGAACGTACTGTTTGTCAAGCACTATTTTAGGTTCAAGAAATTTAACTAGGAACAAAGCATGCAAGATCTCTTCCCTCATGGAGTTTATGTCCTGGTGGGTTAAATACATACATAAAATAAAGTCTGGAAATTCATGGTACTACACCTGAATTGAATGATAGTAACTAAAAAAAACTGTAGTGTTTCCCTTTATTCATTCATTTAGTAACTATTACTTGGCACAAAAATTTTACTAGCTTACATGTTGGGATGTGCAGATAAATAAGGTAAGTATGTTAGATTGCGATAAGTACTAAGGGGAAAAATAAATCAGGAAAAGCGGGATAGGGGTATCTAAGGAAAATTAATCATTTTAGACAGGATGGATGTGGAAGACCAGGAAAGGTGACATTGCAGCAGGAGATAAGCCATTGGGTATCTCGGGGAAGAATATTCCAGGCAGAGGAATATCAGATTCAAAGGCACTGATTTAGGAGCATACCCACAGTGTTTATAGAGCAGTAAGAAACAGTGTGACTGAAGAGGGGTGAAGGGGAGAAGAGTAGGACTTATAAATCCTAAATCATTGTAAAGACTTTGGCTTTTACTCTGAATGACATGGGAAGATATTACAGGAATCTGAGCAAAGGACTCACATGACCAAGTTTCCTTTATGTTGTGATTATAATATAGGAAGGCAGTAGTAGGAGCAGCAAAATTGGGAGGCTATTGCAGTAATCCAAAGTGTAGATTTTGGTAGCATGGACCAGAGTATTGCAGAAGAAGTGGTAAGAAAATCACATTCCCAAATATATGTTGATTTATCTTGAGGGTATATGTATATACTTTGAAGGTAGACCTGATGATATTAGTACATGGGGATGTGGTCTTTGAAAGACAGAGAGGAGTCAGGGATGCCTATAAGGTATTGGCATAAGCAACTGGAAAAATAGCCTTAAAATTAAGTTTCTGGGTTTTGTTATTAAAGCCATAGTTTTTCAAGAGAATTATCTTTGCTATGGTTCTAATGAATATATTTAGTATTTCAGTTGACTTAATTTGTCTGGACTCTATTCCTAAGGGCAATACATAGACAAAGCTGTTACTGATGCCTGAATGGGTTGGGAGTGGAGGGAGGTCAATGGATTCAAGGAAACTGAGGAAAAGAAAGGAACCTCAGTTACTGTCTCAAAGTACTGTTCTGCTGCATGAGGAATGAAAATGTCATGCAGTCCAAACTTCCTCCTGTCATGAGTGGATGAGCAATACATTTTTCAGCATTGATGGTAAATAGATATTAAACTTTTGCTTCATTCTATTCAATAAAGAGAAGTTCATTACTTTATGAAATAGTCTAGCTCAGTGACATATATCTGTTGAATGTCCTTTTGTTAAGTTTGTCTCTGTAACAAATGTAAGCATAATTCAGCCTTTCTTTGCAACTTAGAACAAGTCTCTTCTGAGGTACATCATGGTATTATACTTAAAATCATTGAAGTCAACTCAACTTCATTTTCTCTTCTCCTGAGTACAATCTAGTTTCTTAAACTATTCATCTTAAAAATATGACTTCTAGACTGTCTAACCATCCTGGAGAGCACAGCATGATATGGTAGAAAGAGCCCAGGCTTTAGAAGGAGCGAAATGAAGATTTTATGAAGGATGTGGTGGAGACTGCTCTGTGCTCACCAAAACCCACATTCTCCTCTTCCTAGCATACTGCCAGCCTAGATATTCCAGCTTTCCTTGCACTTTTTAGTATGGCCCTTTTTTCTGAGTAAATGAAAAATATGTGTACCACTTCATGTCTGGCCCATAAAACCTCCCACAAACATTCTTTCATATTCTTTTCCCTTTCTGGTTGGCTGAAGTGAAGACAGCTTTTAGGGCATCCTTGGATGCTGTCTCTTGGGATTGCAGAGTTGCAAAGCCTGGATATCTGAATCACTTTATGTTAAACTGACACCAGTTGTCTTGTTTTCACTCTCAATGCTTGTTATGTGATCGTGAAATAAATTAGTTTTGAATTATTGTACATTTCTGGATATATTTTTATAGCGCTTAGCTTACCCTAACTAATATTAAGGATATAAGATACAGCTTGAGAAATAGGGCTCAATGTAAATATGTAAGAGAATGGAATTCCAGGTAAAAAAGATAGTAGGAATAAAAGAACATAGGATTTCATATTCCTGGAATAATAAGTTTTAGTACAGCTAGACTACTGTAAGGACTAGAATATTAAGAGAATATAGGAGAAACATGGGCAGAGATGTGTGAACAATTTTAGCAAGAAACAAGTGTATGGTATGAGTATGTTCTGGGATTGGGAGTTGATGGTAGTTAGAGAAGAAAAAGATGTCGGATATGTCTAATATAGGTAGGACTCTGACCAGGGAATTGATTTGAATGTGTGAGAAAGAGGAATTAATCATAGATGGATGGCTGGGAGAAAAATTGAAACCTTGACATGAATAAATAACTTAGAAGAAGAATCTGAACATTACTTACTACACATTTATATTACCTGTATTTCCCATAAACTGAACAGAGGTGGCTGGGACTTTAATTCCTGACCCTACACAGATTCATGAGGGAGGTGTCTATACATGTCACACCAGAAAAATATATACTGTGTATTACAGTTTAGAGCTTTGCAGAAGTCGTATCCCTGATAAGTTAGGCTGGATCCATTGTGAGCCATGATGAGTCAGTCCTTTTGCTCTTGTCGTTGAAGGTCTGTATTAAAGAATTCCCTTTATACTCTCTTTTCCCTAGGTCTGCACCTAATCTTGATATCTTATAATTACACTGGTGTAAGAAAAAGGGGGGTGGGGTGGAGGAGGGATAACTGATGTTTAGAACCTTGTTAGGACAGGGTTGGGGAAGAAAGGATATGAAGGGTACATCCCTAGCAGGAATAAGTCACAGGCCCATTTGCCATGTAGAGAGAAAGCATTTTGAAAGGTAGCAAGGAACCAAGGGAGCATAAATACTGGATAAAGGAATCAAAAAAGAAAGGAGTTTTAAAAAAAATTCCAAAATGAAGGGTGCTATTGACTGAATGTTTATGTTCTCCACAACATTCATAAGTTGAAACTTAATCCCCAATGTGATGATATTTGGAGGTGTGGCCTTTTGGAGGTGAATATGTCATGATGGTGGAGCCCCCATGAATGGGATTAGTGCCCTTATAGAAGAGACCCCTGAGAGCTCTCTAGTTCCTTCTACCATGTGAGTACACAGTGAGAAGACAGCCATCTATGAACCAGGAACCTTGCTCTCACCAGACAATAAATCTGTCAATGACTTGGTCTTAGACTCCTTAGCCTCCTCCAGAACTGGGAGAAATAAACGTTTGTTGTTTAAGCCACCAAGTCTATGGTATTTTTGTTATTGCAGCCCAAACAAACCAAGACAAAAGGGGGAAAAGAAAAATAGTTTGTTTTCCTCTAAGGTAGCTAGCTTGCATATGCCACTCACCCACAGTACATGACATACCCAGGTCTATAATAACAACCCAGCTACATGAGACTAATAAAGCGGGCAAAGAGCTTTATTATGGTACTCTTTGACGGTACTCTCCATAATGGGTAAGTTAAAAAGAGGAAGGCCACTTTCTCAGGCAATACTTTTAATAATGTTCCTCATCACACAAAGATGTCCTCTCTTCTGTTTCTACCATTTAATACTGCTCAAGTTCTTGATTCATATTGACATCCTTTCTCCTCAGAAAGAGTTTTGAACTCTCTTGGGAAGTTATTTATTCATAGCAAGTTACAAAATAATGGAATACTATTTCTATACTGAAAATCATTTTTAGAGACAAAACTGGTTAAAATTTAGTTATAGTTTTTGAACTTTATGTGATGTTTAATATCACACTTTTCTTATTTGATAAACTAAGAAGTAAATAGAATTGTTAAAAACAAAGGGACAAGGAAATTGGGAAAATAATATTTAATGTGTGTCTAGTATGTGACAATCATGTGTTCATCACTGTATATAAATGTATATACATTTATCCTACTCCCTTCCCTGCCTTTGAGTCTATGCCAAAGGCAAGTGATGGTGGCTGACTCCCTTGCTATAGTCTGTTTTTTTCTCATTTGTGCAGCCCTTGATTGTTTCCACTATGTATGTGCATGTGTGCACCACACACGTACACACACACACACATGCCCAATTAGAAGTGGGGCATCTTATGTGATTGGTTTGGGAAGCATATTTGCCTATCTCTGGTTGGTCCAATTGGTCCTGAGTTAGAAGTAGGGACAAAAAATAGAGAAGCTAGCAGTCATTGACCAAGTCTTAACCATTCTTGGCTAATTGTTGCAGAGGTTGTGGTTTGGCTTCCTAGGCTGATTGACAGATTGCGTGTGACTTCTATTGTCATATATGTTCTGACCATTATATGTTTGTATATTTCTCTTCTCAATATATATATTTTTCAGAATAACAATACCAGTATTATTGCTTGCAGTATGGTTACTAAAACATATTTAAGATAACTTTTGTAGTTAAATTTATCTTTTGATTGTATTTCACTAGGAATGTAGTCAAATAAATCTATTTTAAAGTCACTTTAAATACCTTCTGTGTGGTTATGCCTGTAGCACAAAATATATTTTTACATTTTTGGGGGGAGTTTCTTTTCATATTTATTTGTTTTACAATTTTATTAAGCATGTGCACAGTTCCAAAATCAAATCTAAGCAAGGTGTATATTCAGAGACATCTGGCTTCTACTGTTTTCTATCTCTATAGGTAATAATTTTTAAAATTAATTTTATGCTTTCACTTTGTAAATATTAGCAACCACATATATTTAAATATATAATTTTATATAATGTATATTGTTTATTATATATTTTATATGGATTTTCATAGATAAATGGAGGCATGAAATACACATTTCTACCTGTGTTTTACACTTACTATATATCCTGGAGCTTACTCCCTAGCAGTGTATACAGATACTAATTTTTTAAAAACTCCAGTGTTCTTGGAACCATAGTTAGGAAAGCTCCAATATTCCTCCAAGATTATTGAGGAATCGGAATGTTTTTAATTCTATTATTATGTGCTTGGTTTATTTAAAGATGAAATTAGTTAATTGTTATGGACCAGGATACTAAGTCTCTAATATGGCCATTTATATATGTTGAAGTTTTCCTAAATGAGTGTTAGTCTATTTTATACATAATCATTTGAAAATTAGCAAAATTGGTTTTCCTCTGTATCTCTTTCTACTTAATTTAGAATGGGTCCCGGAGGAATTGTCAGATAATTGATTGGTTGACCTACATGTGCAGTTGAGGGAGTTTTAAAGATTCTTTTCTGCTTACCACAAGGAAAATCTCCTGAGATTCAGAGCTTTAGACACAAGCAGTCATTTAATTTATCTTCCGGTTTTAAATGTCACATAAAGTTCAAAAAACAGATTATTGAGCCATTAAACTAAGGTCTAAGATGTTTTATCTTCCTAATGGGATAACACAGAGAATCTGGTTTGGAGTTTGATCTATAACCTTGTATAACATGCTTTAAATTTTTGTTTAGGCAGTTTGGAAGGGCTTTCTTTTGCGAAAGAAACTGACAACAGCTCTAGAGGCTATTAAGAATGAAGAATCTGAAGAAGAATACGAAGAAATAGATTTAGAAGATTTTACATTTGATGAAGTAAGTGCCAACTACAACATATAGATATTGGTCTTAAAATATTTTAGATACTATTTTGGAGCTAAACCTTTTTCTAAGGTTTTCATCCTTTTAACACTGTGTTATAGATTTTTTTCAAGTTGCACTTGAAAAAGTATGCTTTTAATTTTTTAACATCTTCATTTATGATACAAGCTTGTACAGTGTGTAAATGTGGTCATGGAATATTTACAAGAATTCTTGTGTATTCTTCAACCAGATTTACACAATGTTTTATCAATTATTCTTCATTAAATATAACTCTGAGCTTATTTATGCCCTGTTCAACAAATTTTAGTAGCTCTTTGTGGCCTAGCAAAATGAGGACAGCCTCCTTAAATTGTTATTCAAGTATTCAACAATAAGACAGCAAACTCTACAGACATATTTACCACTTCCCACCTGTGGCATCCACATGCTCTAACCACATTGAGCACCTTCTTACTGTACCTTTTACGTCCTTAGTCTTGCTTATTCTGTTTCCTCTTCTCTAGACAGTTAAACCCACATAACTACCACTAAGATTAAGGTAGAGGACATATGACTATCCCCAGAAGACTTCTCGTGCCTTCATAGTATTCATACCTCCATCATCATAGATTAGTTTTGCCTATTTCTGAACTTCCAAATAAGTGGAATCATCCAGTATGTACTCTTTTTTCATGTAATATTATGTCTGTGAGATATACCTATGTGGTTAATGTAGCTGTATATATACAATTCTTTTCAATATACTACTTTTAATCTATGATTTGAATATACCAATTTTTAAAAGTCTGTTCTACTTTTGGTGGATTATTTGTCACTGAGTTATTTCTAGTGTTGCCTATTATGACTAAAGACGCTATGAACATTTTTTTTTTTTAATAAATTTATTTATTTATTTATTTTTGGCTGCGTTGTGTCTTCGTTGCTGTGCGCGGGTTTTCTCTAGTTGCGTCAAGTGGGAGCTACTCTTTGCTGTGGTGCGTGGGCTTCTCACTGCGGTGGCTTCTCGTCGCAGAGCACAGGCTCTAGGTGTGCAGGCTTCAGTAGTTGCAGCACGTGGCCTCAGGTAGTTGTGGCTCACAGGCTCTAGAGTGCAGCCTCAGTCATTGTGGTGCAAGGGCATAGTTGCTCTGAGGCATGTCGGATCTTCCCAGACCAGGGATCAAACCCGTGTCCCCTGCATTGGCAGGTGGATTCTTAACCACTGCGCCACCAGGGAGGGCCAGCTATGAACATTCTTGTACATGCTTTTTGATGTGCATGTTCACATTTCTTTTGGGAACTGAATTTCTCAGTCATAACATTAACCTATATTTAGTAGCTAGCGCCTAACAGTATTCCAAAGTGATTGTATCAATTTACAGTCCTATCAGCAGGATATGAGAGTTTCAGAGGAGATTTATCCTCACCAACACTTTGTATTTTCATGTCTTTTTTATCCCCCAATCCAGTAGGTTTGTACTGGTATCTAGTTGTTTTAATTTCCATTTCTCTCATAACTAATAATGTTGAATACGTTTTCATATGCTTACTGGCCATTTGGATATCTACTTTTATGACATGATCAAGTGTTTGTGCTTCCTTTTAAACTTTAATTTTATTTATTTTTTTATGCAGCAGGTTCTTATTAGTCATCAATTTTATACACATCAGTGTATACATGTCAATTCCAACTGCCCAATTCATCACACCACCACCCCCGTCCCCCTCTCCCACCACTTTCCCCCCTTGGGGTCCATACGTTTGTTCTCTGCATCTCTGTCTCAAATTCTGCCCTGCAAACTGGTTCATCTGTACCATTTTTCTAGGTTCCACATATATGCGTTAATATACGATACTTGTTTTTCTCTTTCTGACTTACTTCATTCTGTATGACAATCTCTAGATTCATCCACATCTCTACAAATGACTCAATTTCATTCCTTTTAATGGCTGAGTAACACTCCATCATATATATGTACCATGTCTTCTTTATCCATTCATCTGTCGATGGGCATTTAGGTTGTTTCCATGTCGTGGCTATTGTAAGTAGTGCTGCAATGAACATAGGAGTGCATGACTCTTTTTGAATTACAGTTTTCTCTGGGTATATGCCCAGTAGTGGGATTGTTGGGTCATATGGTAATTCTATGTTTAGTTTTTTAAGGAACCTCCATACTGTTCTCCATAGCGGCTGTATCAGTTTACATTCCCACCAACAGTGCAAGAGGGTTCCCTTTTCTTCACACCCTCTCCAGCATTTCTTCTTTGTAGATTTTTTGATGATCCCCATTCGAACTGGTGTGAGGTGATTCCTCATTGTAGTTTTGATTTGCATTTCTCTAATAATTAGTGATGTTGAGCAGCTTTTCATGTGCTTCTTGACCATCTGTATGTCTTCTTTGGAGAAATGTCTACTTAGGTCTTCTGCCCATATTTGGATTGGGTTGTTTGCTTCTTTAATATTCAGCTGTATGAGCTGTTTATATATTTTGGAGATTAATCCTTTGTCCGTTGATTCATTTGCAAATATTTTCTCCCATTCTGAGGGCTGTCTTTTCGTCTTGTTTATGGTTTCCTTTGCTGTGCAAAAGCTTTTAAGTTTCATTAGGTCCCATTTGTTTATTTTTGTTTTTATTTCCATTAATCTAGGAGGTGGATCAAAAAAGATCTTGCTGTGATTTATGTCAAAGAGTGTTCTTCCTAAGTTTTCCTCTAAGAATTTTATAGTGTCTGGTCTTACATTTAGATGTCTAATCAATGTTGAGTTTATTTTTGTGTATGGTGTTAGGGAGTGTTCTAATTCCATTCTTTTACATGTAGCTGTCCAGTTCTCCCAGCACCACTTATTGAAGAGACTGTCTTTTCTCCATTGTATATCCTTGCCTCCTTTGTCATAGATTAGTTGACCATAGGTGCATGGGTTTATCTCTGGGCTTTCTTGTTACAATAATCTATGTTTCTGTTTTTGTGCCAGTACCATATTGTCTTGATTACTGTAGCTTTGTAGTATAGTCTGAAGTCAGGGAGTCTGATTCCTCCCACTCCATTTTTTTCCCCTGAAGACTGCTTTGGCTATTCGGGGTCTTTTGTGTCTCCAAATTTTAAGATTTTTTTGTTCTACTTCTGTAAAAAATGCCATTGGTAATTTGATAGGCATTGCATTGAATCTGTAGATTGCTTTGGGTAGTATAGTTAATTTCACAATATTGATTCTTCCAGTCCAAGAACATGGTATATCTCTCCATCTGTTGGTATCATCTTTAATTTCTTTCGTCAGTGTTTTATAGTTTTCTGCATACAGGTCTTTTGTCTCCCTAGGTAGGTTTATTCCTAGATATTTCATTCTTTTTGTTGCAGTGGTAAATGGGAGTGTTTCCTTAATTTCTCCTTCAGATTTTTCATCATTACTGTATAGGAATGCAAGAGATTTCTATGCATTAATTTTGTATCCTGCAACCAAATTCATTGTTTAGCTCTAGTAGTTTTCTGGTGGCATCTTTAGGATTCTCTATGTATAGTATCATGTCGTCTGCAAAGAGTGACAGTTTTACTACTTCTTTTCCAGTTTGTATTCCTTTTATTTCTTTATCTTCTCTGATTGCCATGGCTAGGACTTCCAAAACTATGTTGAATAATAGTGGTGAGAGTGCACATCCTTGTCTTGTTCCTGATCTTAGAGGAAACGCTTTCACTTTTTCACCATTGAGAATGATGTTTGCTGTTGGTTTGTCATGTATGGCCTTTATTATGTTGAGGTAGGTCCCCTCTATGCCCACTTTCTGGAGAGTTTTTATCATAAATGGGTGTTGAATTTTGTCAAAAGCTTTTTCTGCATCTATTGAGATGATCGTATGGTTTTTATTCTTCAATTTGTTAATATGGTGTATCACGTTGATTGGTATATATTGAAGAATCCTTGCATCCCTGGGATAAATCCCACTTGATCATGGTGTATGATCCTTTTAATGTGTTGCTGGATTCTGTTTGCTAGTATTTTGTTGAGGATTTTTGCATCTATATTCATCAGTGATATTGGTATGTAATTTTCTTTTTTTGTAGTTTCTTGTCTGGTTTTGGTATCAGGGTGATGGTGGCCTCATAGAATGAGTTTGGGAGTGTTCCTTCCTCTGCAGTTTTTTGGAAGAGTTTGAGAAGGATGGGTGTTAGCTGTTCTCTAAATGTTTGATAGAATGTACCTGTGAAGCCATCTGGTCTTGGACTTTTGTTTGTTGGAAGATTTTTCATCACAGTTTCAATTTCATTATTTGTGATTGGTCTGTTCATATTTTCTATTCCTTCCTGGTTCAGTCTTGGAAGTTTATACCTTTCTAAGCATTTGTCCATTTCTTCCAAGTTGTCCATTTTATTAGCTTAGAGTTGCTTGTAGTAGTCTCATAGGATGCTTTGTATTTCTGTGGTGTCTGTTGTAACTTCTCCTTTTTCATTTCTAATTTTGATTTGAGTCCTCTCACTCTTTTTCTTCATGAGTCTGGCTAATGGTTTATCAATTATTGTTTATCTTCTCAAAGAACCAGCTTTTAGTTTTATTGATCTTTGCTATTGTTTTCTTTGTTTCTATTTCATTTATTTCTGCTCTGATCTTTATGATTTCTTTCCTTCTGCTAACTTTGGGTTTTGTTTTTTCTTCTTTCACTAATTCCATTAGGTGTAAGGTTAGATTGTTTATTTGAAGTTTTTCTTGTTTATTGAGGTAGGTTTGTATAGCTCTAAATTTCCCTCTTAGGACTGCTTTTGCTGCATCTCATAGGTTTTGGATCGTCATGTTTTCATTTTCATTTGTCTCTACATATGTTTTGATTTCCTCTTTGATTTCTTCAGTGATCTCTTGATTATTTAGTAACGTATTGTTTAGCCTCCTTGTGTTTGTGTTTTTTACGTTTTTTCCCCTGTAATTGAGTTCTAATCTCATAGCGTTGTGGTCGGAAAAGATGCTTGATATGATTTCGATTTTCTTAAATTTACTGAGGCTTGATAAGTGACCCAAGATATGATCTATCCTGGAGAATGTTCCGTGCGCACTTGAGAAGAAAGTGTAATCTGCTGTTTTTGGATGGAATGTTCTATAAATATCAATTAAATCTATCTGGTCTATTGTGTCATTTAAAGCTTCTGTTTCCTTATTTATTTTCATTTTGGATGATCTGTCCATTGGGGTAAGTGAGGTGTTAAAGTCCACCACTATTATTGTGTTACTGTCGATTTCCTCTTTTATAGCTGTTAGCAGTTGTCTTATGTATTGAGGTGCTCCTTTGTTGGGTGCATATATATTTATAATTGTTATATCTTCATCTTGGATTGGTCCCTTGATCATTATGTAGTGTCCTTCCTTGTCTTTTGTAACATTCTTTATCTTAAAGTCTATTTTCTCTGATATGAGTATTGCTACTCCAGCTTTCTTTTGATTTCCATTTGCATGGAATATCTTTTTCCATCCCCTGACTGTCAGTCTGTATGTGTCCCTAGGTCTGAAGTGGGTCTCTTGTAGACAGCATATAGATGGGTCTTGTTTTTGTATCCATTCAGCAAATGTGTGTCTTTTGGTTGGAGCATTTAATCCATTCACGTTTAAGGTAATTATCGATATGTATGTTCCTATGACCATTTTCTTAATTGTTATGGGGTTTTTTTGTAGGTCCTTTTCTTCTCCTGTTTTTCCCACTTAGATAAATTCCTTTAGCATTTGTTGTAGAGCTGGTTTGGTGGTGCTGAATTCTCTTAGCTTTTGCTTGTCTGTAAAGCTTTTAATTTCTCCATTGAATCTGAATGAGATCCTTGCTGGGTAGAGTAATCTTGTTTGTACGTTCCTCCCTTTCATCACTTTAAGTATATCATGCCACTCCCTTCTGGCTTGTAGAGTTTCTGCTGAGAAATCAGCTGTTAACCTTATGGGAGTTCCCTTGTATGTTATTTTTCATTTTTCCTTTGCTGCTTTCAATAATTTTTCTTTGGCTTTAATTTTTGCCAATTTGATTACTGTGTGTCTCGGTGTGTTTCTCCTTGGTTTTATTCTGTATGGAACTCGCTGCGCTTCCTGGACTTGGGTGGCTCTTTCCTTTCCCATGTTCGGGGGGGTTTCGACTGTAATCTCTTCAAATATTTTCTCTGGTCCTTTCTCTCTCTCTTCTTCTGGGACCCCTATAATGTGAATGTAGTTGTGTTTAATGTTGTCCCAGAGGTCTCTTAGGCTGTCTGCATTTCTTTTCATTCTTTTTTCTTTATTTTGTTCCGCAGCAGTGAATTTCACCATTCTGTCTTCCAGGTCACTTTTCCGTTCTTCTACCTCAGTTATTCTGCTATTGATTCCTTCCAGTGTAGTTTTCATTTCATTTATTGTATTGTTCATCTCTGTTTGTTTGTTCTTTAATTCTTCTAGTTCTTTGTTAAACATTTCTTACATTTTCTTGATCCTTGCCTCCATTCTTTTTCCGAGGTTCTGGATCATCTTCACTATCATTATTTTGAATTCTTTTTCTAGAAGGTTGCCTATCTCCACTTCATTATGTTGTTTATCTGGGGTTTTATTTTGTTCCTTAATCTAGTACATAGCCCCCTGCCTTTTCATCTTGTCTATCTTTCTGTGAATGTGGTCTTTGTTCCACAGGTTTCAGGATTGTAGTTCTTCTTGCTTATGCTGTCTGCCCTCTGGTGGATGAGGCCATCTAAGAGGTTTGTGTAAGTTTCCTGATGAGAGGGACTGGTCGTTTGTGCATTTTTATGTAGGGTTGTACATCTCTTTTCTTATTGGCTTGTAGGAGTGCTCTATATAATCTAAATACCTCTCTGTTTTCCCGTGCAAATATATTCTCTAAATTCTGGGGTTTCCCTTTTTTTCTCTCTTTATGGTTTAGTTTGATGGACAGAATATTTCTGTTTTAAATTAAAAACAAAAGTTTTTAGTTGTGACATATAAGATATCTTTGCTTACTCAGGTCATTAACATATTCTAGAAACTTTATTATCTTAACTTTCAGCATTTAAATCTGTGGTGCATCTGGAGTTAAATTTTGCCTGCAGTGTGAATAAGGGGTCAATTTCCCTCCAAACATACACATTTGGTTATTTTGTTGACCCACAACCATTTGTTTGTTAGACCATACTTTTCACAATGGATTACAGTGGAGGCCTTTATTTAAATTCAGGAAACTCTGTGCGTGGGTTCTCTTAATTTTTCTCATCATTCTGTTGTTTATTCTTATATCACTACTTCAATTTCTGTATAATTTATAATAAATTTTATTATCTAGTCTAATAAGAGCTCCAACTTTGTTCTTCTTCAAGAAAGAACTGCTATTGCTACCGTTGATCCATTTCATTAATGTACGAATTTTAGAACCATCCTGTCAATTTGCACAATGAATGTTAGTATTTTCTCTAAGATTGCAAGAAATCTGTAAATCAATTTGGGAGAACTGATATTTTTAGAATATTACATTTTTAAATTCATGAACATAGAATATCTCATTTATTTAAGCCACTTAAGATCTCTGCCCATAAGAGCAGAGATTTTTTTTCTTGTGCCTTTTATTTATTTTTCTTGCTTTATTGTCCTGACTACTACCTTCAGTAAAATGTTAAATAATGGTGATTTTAGCAGGCATCTTTTGCTAGCTCCTGGTCTCAGGCTGAAAGCTTTCCATGATGAAGTCAGATGTTTAATACATGTTTCTTGTAGAAACTCTATATTTGATTGAGTTACCCTCCTTAGTATCTTCTTACCTTTCTAAAAGTTTAATATGATGATGTTGATGATTCTATATATGATTTGGATTTTATCAGATACTTTTTATACCTATAACATTGATTTTTAAAAATTAAACCTTGTATTCCTAGAATAAACCAACTTAACTATAATACATTATCTTTTTATATATCTCTGAATTTGATCTGCTAATATTTTGGTTAGGATTTTTGCATTTATATTCTAGAAGAAGCTGTGCCCATAAATTTTCTTTCTTGTAAAACTCTTCAGATTTTGTTATCAAGGTTGTGTTGACCTTTAAATTGATTAGGAAGTGTTTCCTATGTTTGATGTAAGATTGGAAGAGTTTGATGTAAGATTGATGTTATTTGTTTCTTAAAAATTTGTCTTAGCACATAATCTATTTGGGATAATATTCCATGTGCACTTGAAAGGAATGTGCATTTTGCAGGTGTTATGGCTACTAAAATCTCAGTTACTTCAAGCTTGTTAATTGTGTTTAAAAGAATCCTTATTTTTAGTGATTTGGGGAGGTTTCTATCAGTTATTGACAGAAGAATGCTAAAATTTCTTCTTAAGATTGTGGGTTTCTCTAAATCAGTTTTTAGTTCTGTCAAATTTGGCCTCATACTTTGAGGATATGTTATTAGGGTATACATGTTTAGAATAGTTAAGTCACTGTATTACTGACACTTTTATAATGGTAAAATTTCACTCTTTAACTCTAATTTCCCTCTTTAACTAATTGCCTTATTGGCCATTCCCTCTGATATTTTCATACTTACAGCAACTTTCTTTTGACTGGTAATTTTATAATATATGTTTTCTTAACCATTCCCATTAAACATCTCTGTTGCTTTTATATTGAAACTGTGACTCTTATACGAGTATACAGTTGGATTTTGCTTACTTTTATATTCCATTTTGATTTTTTATTAATATATTCAGACTTTAAATTTATTTCAATTGAGAGTATAATTAGGTTTATATATATCATCTTTCTGTTTGTGTTCCATTTGTCCTGTTAGTTCTGTGTTCCTTTTCTGCTTCTTTTTACCTTTTTTTCCCTTTAATCAGGTATTTTTGTTTTTCCTTTTTTTCTCACATTAGCTTGTTAATTTATGGTTACCTCTTTCTATGCACTTCATTCCTTCCTGCATTATTAATGTTCCATCATTTTCTTTGACCTTAAGGACTTTCTTTAATATATATTTTAGTTCAGGTCAGTTTTTGATTGCTTGAAAATTTCTTTCACTTAAAACTTTGAAGGATATCTTCTTTAGATATAGAATTCCAGGTAGGCTTTTGGTGTTTGAAGATGCCATATTTATTATCTTCTGGCTTTCATAGATTCTATTGAAAAGTCAGTAATAAGTCTTATTTTTTCTTCTTTGAAGATACTTCTTTCCAACTCTTACTCCCCAGACTACTTTTAAGGTTTATTTCCTGTATTTGTTTTTCAGCATGGGTGTCGTTTTCTTTGTATGTACTCTGCTTGGAGTGGGGGAGGTTATGTGGCTTCTTGAATCTGTGGTTTATGTCTTTCATCAGTTTTGGAAATTGCTTGGCCAGAGGTATTTCAAATATTTAATCTTTTTCATTATCTCTCTTCTCTGAGGTAAAGTAGGTCCAAAAACACATATGTTAGAATCCCTTACCATTTCTCATGTGTCTCTTAGACTCCTTTCTGAATTGTTTTCTTTTTTTACTTCTGTGTTTTAATTTGCATGTTTCCTACTGACCCATCTTGTAGTTCACTAATCATCTCTTGTATCTAATCATTTTTAGCCTATCTATTAAATTCCTAATTTCAGTTATTCTGTTTTTTAGTTCTGGAATTTCTACTTGATTATTTGTTGTAAATTCTAGTTATATATTGAAGTTTTCTATCATTTCCTGTATTTTCTTGAACATACTGAGTATGGTATATTCAAAGTTTTCTCGGTTAATTGCAACATCTGGATCACTTGTAGGTTTATTTCTATTGACAATTTATCTCTTGTATTGGGTTGACCAAAAAGTGCCTTCGGTTTTTAAGTAAAACTAAAGGACACATTTTTCATTTTCACCGAGAACTTTATTGAACAACGTATTCACCCTTTTGTTCTACTACCTTCTACCATTTTTCAGGCAACTTTATAATTCCATCTACCCAAAACTTTTTATCTTTTTGAGCAAAGAACTGTTCCAGGTGCCTTTTACAGTCTTCCAGGGAATTAAAATTTTTTCCATTAAGAGAATTTTGTAAAGACTGAAATAAATAGAAATGCAAAGGTGCAATGTCTGGTGAATATGGCAGATGAATCAGAACTTCCCAGCCAAGCTGTAACAGTTTTTGCCTGGTCTTCAAAGAAATATGTGGTCTCACATCATTCTGATGGAAGATTATGCATTTTCTGTTGACTAATTCCAGAGGCTTTTTGTCGAGTGCTGCTTCCAGTTGGTCTAATCGGGAGTAGTACTTGTTGGAATTAATCATCTGGTTTTTTTTGAAACGAGCTCATAATAGAAGACTCCCTTCCAATCCCATCATATACGTAACATCACCGTCTCTGGATGAAGACCGGCCTTTGGTGTGGTTGGTGGTAGTTCATTTTGCATGCCCCACAATCTCTTCCCTTCCACATTATTATACAGTATCCACTTTTCATCACCTGACACAATTTGTTTTAAAAATGGCCCAGTTTAAGTAGAGAATCGCATGCAGAAAAATGGTCAAGAAGGTTTTTTTTCATTTAACTTACATGGAACCCAAACATCAATGCTATTAACATAACCAAGCTGGTGCAAATGATTTTAAACGCTTGATTTGGATATTTTGAGTTTGTTGGCCATCTCTCACGTGGTATAACATTGATTGTCCTCAATTAATGTCTCGATTTGATTGCTATCAACTTAACTGGTCTATCCAACCATGGAGCATCACCCAGGGAGAAATCTCCAGCACAAAACTTCACAAACCACTTTTGACACATTTGATCAGTCACAAAACCTTCTCCATACACTACACAAATCTTTTTTTGCATTTCAGTTGTGTTTTTACCTTTCTTTAAATAAAGCATAATATGCCAAAAATGTTGCTTTTTTTTCCATCTTCAGTATTAAATGGCTACACAAAAATTCACCAATTTTGATTTTTTTTTCTTTAATGCACGCTGAAATGACAGCTGTCACAATACAATCTAACAAAATTGTTTTGAATAAAGTTAAGACAGCTAAGCACTACTAGAGCCATCTTATGGAATAAAACGAACAAACCTTTTGGCCAACCCAATATTTTGAGTCAGCCAATTCTCTTTATTAGCATTTAATCATTGATTAAGTATCAGACATATATGTAAAAAGTATAAAGGCACTGGAAGATGTTTTATTTCTCTAAAGAGGATTTAATTTTGTTCTGACAGGCAGATATTGTATAGACAGAGATCCTTTTGAGGCTTATTTTTAAGCTTTGTTAGGGCTGGTCTGTTTCTGGTTTCTCTTAGGGTTGAGCCAATATAATGTTTAAACTGAGAATGGGATATTTACCAGGTTACCTTCACCTTGTTTTTTCCTGAATTCTAATCCCTTTCTCCATAGCATCAAATGACTAAAGAAATTTCTTTTTAGCTTTTTAGCACACCAGCTATTGCTATTGCACTTTGAGTCTAGGTATCTCTCCAACACACGTGCTACTTGGAATTTGCAAACATATGAAGGGTTTATTTTATACAAGACTTTGAGCTCACATTTCGGTGGTTCTCTCCTCTCAGGGATCTTGGTCCTTCAATCCTAACTGCCTTGGCATCCCTACACTTTAACCTCTGTCTCTTCATTCCAGTGAAACTGCTACAAGTAGGCCTTAGATTTCTGCTTAGCTTCTCTTTCCTGTTAATAAAATTGGGAATTTCCCTGAGGGAAAATGTGGCAGGAAATACAGGGTTCACATCTGCATGAGACTATACTCTCTGGGATCTTAGCTTTTTAAGTCTTGACTGCTTCAATTGTTCTTGAGCACCTTTACCTTTAGCTCCTTTTTTTTTTTTGGGATATGTGGGCCTCTCACTGTTGTGGCCTCTCCCGTTGCAGAGCACAGGTTCCAGACGCGCAGGCTCAGCGACCATGGCTCATGGGCCCAGCCGCTCCGCGGCATGTGGGATATTCCCGGACTGGGGCACGAACCCTTGCCCCCTGCATCGGCAGGCAGACTCTCAACCACTGCGCCACCAGGGAAGCCCTCAGCTCCTTTTTTATTCCAATATTTATAGTTGTTCCCAGGCGAATCTTAATTCTAATTAAAGCTATACCAGAATAAAATGTCCAAAATGAAATGTTTATAAATATTTCAAGTCAGTGATTATTTTAAGTGTTTCAGACATTGTTCTCACCACAGTGAACAAAAGAGATAAAATCTCTGACCTCAGTGACCTTACATTCACTTAAGGTGACAGACAGTGAATAAATATATAAATATACAGAATACTAGAAGATATTGAAAATTGCTATAAAAATTTTTATAAGGAAGGTTAAGAGATAGAGCATAGAATCTGATTGGACTATCATGGGAGGCCTATATGAGGTGAAATATTTTTATAGAGATGTGAAAATAAAGTGAAGGGATAGCCATTGGGTAATATGGTGCTGGGCTAAGTGGAGGGCAAGTATGGAAGCCTTGAAACAGGAACTTTTTTAGTATATTAAAGAAACAGAATATTTACAGTAAGTAGAACTGATTAGTTGTGGAGAATAGCCAGAGATAGGGAAGAAACAGAGGAATGGTCAGGGAACAGTTCACATAAAGCCTGTGATATGAAGTCAAGAACTTTGAATTTTATTTCAAATGTGATAGAACATTATTATTGGGTTTTGAGCAAGGGAGTTAAATGTATTATTTGTTTTAAATGGATGAATTTGTTTGTAATACAGAGATTTTAGTTTAGGGGAGCTAAGAATTAAAACTAAATATCAATTAAGAAGGTATTATTACTTTGCCTTCCTTTGACATATTTTTTACTCCCTTTTTTATGGCCATCACTTCATTTTAAAATCATCTTACAACTTCAGATGACATAATCAAATTACAAAAGTGTCCCTATATTTTTTGTTCTTTCTTTCTCTTATTTTCATCTTTACAACTGTAAGACATATCTAACCAGGACTTCCCTTTTATCACTTATTTAGGTCATAACAATAGTTGCCTTTGGTATAGTCTATACTTTTCTTTAAGATTTATCACAAGAGAGTTGTAGTGATATACATGTATTCAAACTTATATTTTCCTTCCCAGCCAACAAATACTGAATGTTTACAGTATGGTAGGTACTGTACTTGGTGCTAGGGTAGGTACATTGACAGATATAACATGGCCCCTAGTTTAGGAGATGTCAGAAATATATTTGAATATTTTCAGCTATAAAAGAAGTAAATATAAAATGGTCTTAATAAATTAGCCTCAAACAAAAAGCCCGGATCAATCTGCCATGAAGTCTTTATATTGGTTTGTTGCCTCTCTGAAATGTGTTTTCATTTTACAGATGGTTAATCAAGGGGACAATGATAACGAAGGTCAATTTGTTTTAGTTTTTATTAAGCATAGTTTACCTTAATTTTTTAAGTGCCAAGAAATGTGAGGGATCTGAGATTGTATCCTGCATGCAGTCTAACAAGTTAGGCTGCCACACTTTCATGGATGCTGGCAGAAGAAATGAGACATTTATTACTTGTCACATCAGGCAGCAGAAGCCTCATGTTTTTATGTATTCCCTTTGCCCCCAGGTTCCATAGGCAGGAATTCCCCCTTAGGAATCTGGAAGCTTAGGAAACCCTATATTTTATAAAAGGCTGCTAGCAAACCTGTTCATCCTATGCTCCAGGGGAAATAGTTATTTTCTTATACCAGACAGCAAACAAATTTTGCCTTCTGCTCCAGAAGGAATCACTCAAAGACTATATCTTCCAAGTCTGTTAGCTATATTAACATCCTTGGAAAGATAGTCCAGAACAAAAGATATCATAAGTCATGAAGAAATGTTAGAGACCTATGGAAAATTATCTCCCAACAATATGTACCCTTCATGTGTACATGGCAAATTTTCCCACAAGTACCCACTCCAGTGGCTACTCTGAATAATCTGACAGGGGCTAGGACAAAATCCATTAGGTTATCCTCATGATGCATTTAATGAAGGATACTATCAATACCCCAGGCGTTTCCTCTTTAAGTTTCTGTATTGACCTTCCCACTAGACTTGAGGCTTTAATCCAGTTACAGCTGGAAGTATTAGCTATTACAGACTCTTTTGGGGCCCGCAAGGAGGAAGTTGAAGGTAGTTCTGCCATCTAAAACAACCCTGGCCAGTGAATTGAAGCTGACTTGAATGCTTTCCAGGACCATAATGGTGTTTCCTTAAATGTTTGAAGGTGATCTATGACCAGGACACCTTCCAGGTGGCATCTGTCTGCCCCATAGGATGACTGAGAATGGGAGTGGGGAAAACATCCAGGCTGCACCCTGAGGATGTGTCAATCACGCTGGCCTGAGACATCCTATTAGGGAAAGGAAATATGTTTCATGCCCAGGAATGATCAGGAGAGAATCCAGAGTTGTCAAAATAGGACTGTATTATCCTCCATGTATTTTTTCATAATCATTACCTAGGAAGTAGCTGCAAGAGTATGATCCCTTTCTGGGGGCAGCCACATTAACTGATCAAATTGCCTTATTTAGGTATGTGGACAGAAGGAAGTGAGAGTGGTGAAGTCAGACTATTGTTGAGTACCTTTTGTGATAAAAGGCACATAACTGTCAGGCTCCAATGGTTCAGAAAACTGAAAACTTATACAGACAAATTTCAAGGGCCACAGTTATATGGCCAAACTTAGCTGATAGATAACCTGAAGACGTTTCAAAAGTTGAGAATGGAGGAGAGGGTTTAGAAGGTGAGATTTGAGATTCATAATGGGCCAGATTTCCAAACTGTAAGGATTCTGAGGTGCTACAAAAGTTATCAAGAAGTGTTAGAAAGAATTCTTTTGAAAATGGCATGAGGCAGCTTGGGTAGAAGAGGAGAAAAGTATTAGGGCTCAGAGTTGGGGATGGTGAAGAATAAAAATGAGACCAACACATGGCTTTTAGAATTTCTAAGACCTGTTCAACTCTAACTAACTTGTGGCTTACAGCAAATCTGATTCTAGTTTCATATGTCAAATGAAAGGGTTATATTAGTTGGTATGAAAAATTTTGTACATACATATGCAAATAAACATGAATGTTATTCCCGGCTCTTCTGATAGCCTTATTTCCTAGTCTCTCAAAGTTGGATTATAGGATAATAATTTCTTCTCTGATAAAAAGTCAAATATATGTTTATCTGTTCAAATGTTCAATTGTGAGTACACAGTTACAAATTTATCTAAGTTCAAGTTTATTTTTAATGTGTAAGTAAATTTGATAATAGTCTTCTAATAAACAGAAAGCTTTCCCAATTCTCAGTTGTAAGTTAACAGAAGGTTTTCTTAAGCAATAATTGAAATTTGTATAAATGTCCAGTAGTAAGCATGATATATTAATATACATTTTTTTAAACAGTAGTATATTTATAATCTTGGCCAATTCCTCCTGACATTTTGAGATTTTTTTCCTCAACATACTAGGTACTGCCAAATATAGTTGATATTAATAAGCTTGAACTCATATAAATCAGTAGTCTTGGTAACATTTTTGGTTGAGATTATGTAATTACTGAAAGTATCTTTAGCATTTTATATTAAACCTTCTATTTATGTCTCTAGAAATTTCCAAGAGACAGTGGCTCTGGAATCAACTAACACAACATTGTAAAGCAACTATACTCAAAAAAAAATTAATTAAAAAAAAAAGAATTGTTCTGGAATCTAACAAAAGTTTGTGACCTTATATTGAAAACCAAGAAAAAGTAATTTTCAAAGTTTTCTGCACTTTTAGATATCAATTTAAAGAACTAATTTTTTTCCTCAAACTTCATGTAGCTTTTCCAAGGAAGAAACCTCCATCATCATCTATATGATACAGCAAAGAAATCACTGTGCTTTGTGGGACCTTGTCCTGCTGCAGAAAGAAAACAGCTGGAGTCCCAGAGAGTATAAAAAGAGGTGGTTTGGCAGGTGTTTAAGAAAAAAAAAGTTGTTTCTTTATATAAAAATTAGTGCATAAGTCAGACTCCTTGCCTGGCATCACTAGTCCTTTTCCACAGTCACTCCTCAGATAGCATATTACTTTTAAAATTTCTCTTCGGGGCTTCCCTGGTGGCGCAGTGGTTGGGAGTCTGCCTGCCGGTGCGGGGGGCGTGGGTTCGTGCCCCGGTCCAGGAGGATCCCACGTGCCGCAGAGCGGCTGGGCCCGTGAGTCGTGGCCGCTGAGCCTGCGTGTCCGGGGCCTGTGCTCCGCAGCGGGAGGGGCCACGGCAGTGAGAGGCCTGCGTACCGCAAAAAAAAAAAAAAAAAAAATTCTCTTCCAATTTTTTCATTGTGGGAAAGTACACATAACATAAAATTTGCCATCTTAACCATTTCTAAGTGTGCATTCAGTGGTATTAAGTATATTCATAAAGTTGTGCTACCCTCACCACCATGCATATCCAGAACTCTTATCTTACAAAACTGAAACTATATACCTATTAAACAATAACTCTTCATTCTCCCTTAATATCCTAATGTTATAAACACCTTAATTTGCATTTACACCAGCTTAACTTCAGTAGCATCCATGAATTATTCTCCTTTATAGCTACATCTCCACCCCTTTCCGTTGTTGATGTCACAAAATTGCATCTTTATACATTGTGTGCTCCAAACATAGACTAATAATTTCTCTAAATAGACTAATATTTTAAATCATGTGGAAAAGAAAATGTTGAGTTACAAACCAAACTTTCAATAATACTAGCTTTTAAACTGAGAATTGTTTGTTTTTAAATGTATTAGTATCTTAAAAAGTGGAGTGAACAAACTGTTGTTACAATAATATTAGCTTTTATAATTTCCCATGTAGTTACTGAGATCTTTATTTCTTCATATGCCTTTTAATTGCTGCCTAGTATCCTGCCACTTCAACCTGTAGAACTCTCTTTAGCATTATTTTCAGGCCAGATCTAATGGTAATGAATTCTCTCAGCTTTTATTTATCTGGGAGTGTCTTCAGTTCTTCCTCAAATCTAAGGATAATTTTGCCAGATATAGGATTCTTGATTGGCAGTTTGTTTTTTTTTTCTTTCAGCACTTTGAATATATCAGCCCACTGCCTTCTGGATGTCAAGGATGCTGATGAGAAATTGCTGATAATCTTGAGGATTCCTTGTACATGACAAGTTGCTTCTTACTTGCTCCTTTCAAGATTCTCTCTTTGTCTTTGTCTTTCGAAAGTTTGATTATAATGTGTCTTGGTGTGGGGCTCTTTGAGTTCATCTTACTTCGAGATCATTGAGCTCCTTGGATGTTTATATTCAGGTCTATTATTGAATTGGAAAACTTTTAGTCATTATTTCTTCAAATATTCTCTCTGCCCGTTTTTTTCTTTCTTCTCCTCTGACTCCCATGATGAATATATTGGTACATTTGATGGTGTCTCACAGGACCTTTAGGTTCTGTTCATTTTTATTCAATCTTTTTTCTTTCTCTTCTTTAGATTTGATAATTCCATTGCTGTATCTTCAAGTTCACTCATTCCTTTATCTGCCTACTCAGAGGCAGATCCCTCTAGTGAATCCTACCAGTGAATTTTAGTGAATTTTTCTTTTCAGTTATTATACTTTTCAGCTTCAAAATTTCTTCTTGGTTTCTTTTCAGGTTTTCTATCTCTTTATTGATATTTCCACTTTGTTCATAGATCATTTTCTCCCTTCTTTTAGTTCTTTGAACATATTTAAGACAGTTACTTTAAAGTCTTTGTCTAGTAAATCTGCCATGAGGTCTTTTTAAGGCATAGTTTTGGTTGATTTTTTTCCTTTGAATGGGCTGTAAATTTTCCTGCTTCTTTGTATGCCTTGTGATTTTTATTTAAAGTTAGACATTGAATCTAATAATGTGGTAACTGTGGAAATAAGATTCTCTCTCTTACCCAGTGTTTGCCAGGTTTTTTGCTTCTGTTTTTATTGTTTTTGTTTTGATTGTTTTAGGCTGCGTCTGCGCCAAGGATCAGCCTGAGTTGTAAACTCAAGGTCTTCTCATTTCTTTTCTAAGCCTGTGCCTTCCCCTGGGCATGTGTACTGACTTTCCCCCATATGTGCAGATGCTTTTGAATTTCCTAGTCTTTTTTTTTTTTTTTTTTTTTTTGTGGTACGTGGGCCTCTCACTGTTGTGGCTTCTCCTGTTGTGGAGCACAGACTCTGGACACGCAGGTTCAGTGGCTAGGCTCACAGGCCCAGCCACTCTGCGGCATGTGGGATCCTCCTGGACCAGGGCACGAACCCATGTCCCCTGCATTGGCAGGCAGACTCTCAACCACTGCGCCACCAGGGAAGCCCCATATCCTAGTCTTTTTTTAAATGAATATTCTAGTCCATAGTGTTTGTTTCCCAAAAAAGGAAAAAGAGGAAAATGAAGAGGGGAGGAGTTGGGGGAAGAACACCTGCCCTTTAAATCCTCTGGAAATCACTTAGTAGGTGGGGTAAATAGCCTTACAACAATAGGGGAGGTGCCACTCACTTCTTTGTACCTCTGAGATCAGAAGCAACAGTACTCTGAACTCAACGGTCAGAGTACAGATCTCCAGTCTTTGGAAGACAGTGTCCTCATTGTCCACCCTGGCTCCTGCAAACTGTGTGCAAGGTACTTCTAAAACGCATGAATAGCTGCCTGCCTTGGGGCTGGGGAATGGAGGATAGATAGCTGCAACTGTGCTAAGGGCTGACATTTACCAAAATTAACCACAATTTACCATCCAAGTCTTCCGCAGGACATCACAAGCCTTCAATAGACTCTAGAGTTCCAAAATGGTTACACTAGACAGATTCTGCCAGTTTAGTTGTTGTCTAGGTTGGGAGACAGGTTCCTGGTGCTCCCTACCCCACCATCTTCCCAGAATCCTCTGGCACATTGCCTTTCATAATATTGCCTCCACATCTTCTCTTCATTTTAGCAATTTTACAGAGTAAGAATACTAATTTAGTGATAGCTGATATGCCTTGGGCCTTGATCTTTCCTGGCATAAATATGAATTTTCCTTTATTTGTCATACAAAAGAAAGAATTTAGAAATCTGAGCCCTCCATACTGTTTGCAATTTTGCATTAAATAGCTCTTCTTAAACCAGTTATATATTCTTAAACCAGATATAACTGGTATATAACTGTGATGTATATGTTAATGATCTCTGCCTAGAAGGAACTGGACAATGTACTGGTGCACAACTGTATCCTTTTTACATAGATATTCAAATAACATGAATCTGATTAGGTTTCCTAAGACTAAATGCTGTAAGTAATGGTCTGTCATTGTGCTGCTGGCCTGTAGTCAAGATGTCTTAGGCTTGCCTTTCCAATGGTTTTTCAAGAGATAGTCAAGAAGCACTGAAGCTGTATAAGTGGAAAATTGCATTTAGGTCTTCTCAGTTTATAGTCATTCCAGTTTTTAAAACATAAATATGTTTGATCATTTTAGAAACTTTTAAAAAACAAGTTCATTGGTATTATGATCATCCTGTTTTCTTAAAGATTCAAAAACAATTATAGAACCACAGAATATTATTTAAACCATATTAGATAATCCAAGTGAATAAAATTTAGATAATTATACCCTAAATTATACAACACGAGCATAACTAATATATTTCCATTGTAGAACGATAAATTTGGAAATTACATAAATGGAATAAAGATGTAAGATGAAGAGTGAAGTGACCTAAGATCATTTCAAAATTTAAATTTATATTTTTATCATTCAAACTCTTGAACTAGAGAATATAATATCAGGAACCATGTTCTGTATATTGCCACAAAATTCTTTTTTCCATCTATTCAGAAAATTCGTGAAATGTTGAACTAAAGTTAAGTAAAGGCTATCTTACAGATAGTATTTACAGAAAATTGATACTAGTATGTTAAAATACTATAAATTTTTAATGGTGAGGTTTGATGGAAAATATTATATTTTGCATAATAAAGAGCTAAAGGATTATTTCCCTCAGTTACATCTAGAGTTGGCTCAGAGTCATAGTTCTCAAACAGTTAAATACACTGAACAATCTGCACGTCTCATTTTTTAGAGCATGTGAGTACTCAAGGCTTTACTTTATTCCACTTGGGGATGAAAAATCTTATCCCATTTTTTAGAATGTTTGCATTAAACAGATACATAACATCTCACAGAGTGAGCAAGTAGCAGATTTTCCTCTAAATAAAAATGCTGAAATACTTTCTTAACATGTGTAGTATATAAGACAATTTAAAAGAATCTTTGTAAAAGTTATGCAAACTAAATTATGTACATTAATGTTATTATTTGTGCAGGCTGCCTTAGAGAAGGAATGGCTTGCTTTAGATTCCACATGCTTCCCTTCACAAACACTGCTTCTTCCAAACCAGCTGCACTGGCCAAAGGTAACATGTCATGGAAACCTCTTAGTGCTCGATCTTTGCTCATTTCTTAAGGTTATGCTCTGCTGCAGTGATTAATAATACAATTTATTGACTTGAAAAACACAATTACTTTTAGAAGCCTCTGACTTCCTCCTCATCCCCAGATGTAATTTTTCATGTAGCTTTTCTTTCATTTGCTCCTGATTTTTTTCTTTATTTTGGATTTCTTTCAACACTTTATTTCACAGTAGCCAAAAAAAAAAGATAGGCTTCAGCTGCATAAAATCACTAGTTGACAGCACTTTAAAAATACAAAAATATGCATTAAAAGGGCAACAGCTGAAGATTCTCAGTCAGAGGTCAATGGACTGCAATATCTGTTATTTATTTGATAATCTTTGAAGTTTTTGTTTTCTGAATTTTTTTCATGATCTTTGCAATTAATCATTCTGTATATGCAAACGATACCAAAAGCATATCTCTCATGACTACAACAAAGGACATTTGTATGTATATTCCATAAATTTCATTTGATTATAATTTTTAATTTTTATGTGAGTTTTTCTTAGGCTACTCAGTAATATGCATGTAAAGTAATACAATATACATGCTAGATGTTTTTCAATTTATTTTATACTTATGTACATTTTTTTCTGATAAGTTCTCTGGAACCTTAAAATCTGATGATACTTCACTTAATTTACCAAGTCATCCAGCTCAAGCATGGCTGTGTAATGAGAAAGAAAATTTGTTTTCATCGGAACACACACAATTTAATAGCAGGTAAGCTAAATTGCTCTTTTAGAGGATCAACCTCTAATGAATGACAAGAATATTATACTCTTTACAAAAGTAGTAAGATGATGAAAAGAGGTATGAATTTGTTAAAAATGTAATGATTTTATGGAGTTTTCAGTGTAAGTAATATGTGTGATGTAAGTTTATTAAAGCAAACACAAAACTTAAGTGTCAGTGAAATAATGTTAACTGTTGTAAACAAGTGAACTTTTAAATATTGCTATATAGGTAGAGATAAGGGTTAGAATAAAAATTCCAATGCTGTGTTTCTTTCAACGAAAGGATTGAAATATGCTTCAAGTAATTGAAATGTAAACATTTTAAATTAATGGCAGACTTTTATTACTTTTCAAGATAAAGTTTTTCTGTAACTTAAATGTATTTTATTTCCGAGTTTGAGACAACATAAACAGCTTGTAGTTTTAAAAAGTGCTGATATACTTGTGTTGATTCAGTTAAGTGTGGTTTTTTCTTATTGCTAGTTCAGAAAATAGAACCTTATCCAGGACACCTGAATCAAAGACCAGCAGAAAGAGTTTGCTAAAATCTGAAAAAGAAGAAAAAATTTCAGAAGAATGGTATGTGGTCGGTCTGTTTTACACTAAACTATTAAGAAATTGAGAAATTTTTAAATATCCAAAGCAGATATTTTTCAAGATTTCAAGAATACCTTTATTAGTTTTTAAGAAACCATACCTCTGTTAAATTACAGATTCTTCAATGGGAATTCAAATTTGTTTGTGTATGATATAATTCAGATATGTGTGTTTATATGTATGTGCATATATAAATATAGTCTGGGGATTTTTTGCCTTTATTAAATTTAATCTTTTAATAGGGGCTTTAAGGATATTTCTACTGCTCAGCAAATGCTGAAGAGAGCACAGAAAATGAAATCAAAGAAATTAAGGAAAAAATTAGGTGGGTAATCAATGATCTTTGCAAAACTATGTATCTGACATTAAAGATAAAATCTTTTAAACTATTTTTTAGCAAATTGTATTTAATGAGAATAGAAATGAAATGCACAGATATAAGAATGTCCAAGGTAATAATTCCATAAAAAAAGAACAAGAAAACTTAGAGAAAATTATGATATTACATTTAATGATTTATTATACTCTTAAATGCTATTTTCACTTTTGCCCTGTTCCTTAGCTACTTGGCTATTGATTATTCTATCTATTGTGCACTGAGAATTATGCTGTAATTGGTTTCGAAGCTGGTTAATCTCAGCAAATGTTGATTCTAAAGAGCGTCTGCTTCGTGTGATTATTCCTTTGTGTGTTTTTAAATTGCTTGATTATTCAGTAAATTATTTCTATAAATTCATCAGTTCCATGAATATCAGCTATGAAGACTTCACAACTTGACACTTTGGAAAAGGAGCACAGTGTATATCTTTTGTGATTATGCTGAACTTGTGAAATGTTCAAAGGCATCTTTTCTTCTATTCCATTTGCCAGGCTACTCAAATCATTTGTCTTTCTTTGGACACCTCTAATCATTTTATTAAAATTACTTAATATGTGGAGTAATTTATAGATGTCAGAGCACGAAATTGGTTGTTATGAATTTATAACCATAATTAAAACAATTTAAAATTATTTGTATATTTCATATAACTTTACATTTACTTAAAACTTTATATTTACTCATGGACTCATAGGCTCAATATAAGTAACATGACTTTTTTTTTATCTGTTTTGAGTTTCTCTCACTCATCAGTTTCTTTTATAAAGATCTTAATGTCAGTGAAATGTTTCCATAAAAGTAACATTACTCCTGAGAAGAGCAAGGAATCTATATTTATCCTATAGTTCTAGCTTATATCAGCATACAAAGAAGCACTCAGATTAATTTTTATCTTTATTAATTTTTCTATTATTTTAATCAGTTCAATCATAGAATTCTAAGAAATATGTATATTTAATTTTTAAAAACAGAAATAAAAATAACCAAGATACTTTTGGTTTCTAAGTAATAACTGTTATTTGTTGGCACAGCACTTACTAGCCATTGATAAATTACTGATGACTCAGTTTTATATTCCTAAATGTTCAACTTTCCTTTTTTGGCATTATATTAGTGATATCTTAATTTTCCCTTTTATCTTTTTGAGATAACTATAATGTTTTTTGTTGTGTACTAAACATTTGTCAACTTTAAAATATTGAAATTTTAAGCATTTTTAGAGAAAATGTAAATATGTGCTCTGTTTGTCAACTTGCTTTATGCCTCCTGTACTCTTGTAAACACCTACTAAGTTCATCAGGGCTCTGTGGTGGTTTCCCAGGGAAATACAACCCCAAACCCTTAATGAAGATGAGACTCTCAGTTCCAGGGAAGTGGACTTCAGTAAATCGGGGTAGTTTGATAATGTTATATTGCTTTGATATATATTTCTACTTATTTTCAACAGTATCAAAAACAATGTTTAAATCAATGTTTTGAGAGAAATAAAAGTTACTGAAACTCCTGGGGCAAGTTCAAATACCAGAAGTGGCTTAAGAACTGATTCAGCCAACGTTCAACAAATAATTATTATTTATTTATGTTCAAGATCTAATTTCCTAGATATTTACAGCGTTTGCAATGTCTGTGATAGTGAAAGTAAGGAAACTTTTATCTTGTTGGAATCTGTCTCTGGAAATATATAGGTGTTTCTTGCTAATTCTTGTAACTGAAGGGTTTTTTTTAGGTTGAGTACATTTTTAATTGATCAGCATAGTAAATAATATTTTTTAAAAAAATTTTAATAAGGAATATATGCTCATACATAAAAATGATTGCTTTAATGGCCAAAAATTAGACATAATTATTATGAAGCAAAAATTAAACCTCTTTTTATCTGTCACAAGGGGGCATGGTAGGGTAACAAATGAAAAAGGACATCCAAGTTAACAACCACATCTTAAATTTAACATTTTGACAGTGGTCATTAAGCATGACCTGTTATCTCTTCCCTCTTGCATCTCCCTCCCTCCCAAGAGGGAAGAAATATGGGAACATATGTATATGTATAACTGATTCACTTTGTTATAAAGCAGAAACTAACACACCATTGTAAAGCAATTATACTCCAATAAAGATGTTAAAAAAAAACAAAAAAGTTTGACCTGTTAGGTAAAAATCCAAAATGGCAACTGTATAATTTTTATGGGGTTATTTACTTTAATTACATGATTGTAAACCAAACTGCATTCTTATTACTGTGTGAGGTTTTGTGTCTTTACATTAAGCTTTTGTTTTGCTTCTGTTTTATCAAAATAGTATTAGATTGATGAAATAAAAGCAATTTTTTAAAATTTGAATTCTGAAGTGTAAAATTTAATGATGACCTTTAAATCCTCCTCACTCTTTTTCTCTGCTCCCCCTTCACAACATATACACAGAATAGAAATAGTCAAGGTAAGATTAAAGATGAAAAAGAAAATCAGTGGGATCCTCTACAATTATGATACTTTAATCTTTAGTAGGTTGATGATGTAGAATTTATGTCATTTCGTATATGTGAGCAAATCATTTAAGACTCGGTAACTCTGTCTTTCTTCTTACAGAATAAAGAATTTTCTAGTATTAATGCAATCAATTTGTGTTATGCTGTTAACTTATTTGAATCTGCCTAAAATAATGGCCATAATTTTAAACTTTTATTACTCACTAATAAATTTAAATGATTTTTAGGTACTTAAATTCTGTTAAATACTTTAAAAATTTACCAGTAATTTTCAAATATACATATATGTGTATATATCTTACATGCACAACTTGCCAAGTTGAAAATTTCAATCCACCAGAGGGCAACATTTTTCGTAAAACTGTTGGAGACTAACCAGCTCTGTGTGGGTAGGGAGGGTGTCAAGTGGGGCAGTCAGAGAATAGAAAATTAAATGGAATCCCTAAAACCTAACAAAGCACTAATCCTCGTGGAGGTGGGGCATAAATGCACGAAGTGTGGAAGCTTTAATTAAAATTTCATGCCATGAAAAACCTTAGAGCAACTTGCTCAGTAGCGAGCTCTTAATAATATTTCCTGTCTCTGTCTTGTACATATAGTTATTTAGCCAAGGGATATGAGTCAACAACATTTGATTTAAGATGAGAGTGAAAATAGGGCAGAAGGTAGGGGGTTAGTTATTTGAAGGAAGTTGCAGATAGAGGAAGAATACCACTGAGGTTGCTGATTAATGAAGAAGCAAGGGGCTGAGAAAGCAAGCAGTGTGGGCAGCCATCAGAGGACACTCAGTATTGATGACTTCCATTAGGATAAATGAGGTCATCTGCTTTAAACAGAAGAGAGAGGAGGGGGAGAGGGAGGGGGAGGAGGAATTAATTAGAAGCCACAGGATGGAATCTAAAATTGTGAGGAGTTACCATGATTTACTTAGTTTGGTTTTGGCTTCTAATTGTTGTTATTCCTAGTAAGTCATTGCTACTTCCCTCATGATGGACATAAGTGTGAGCCAGTAATGACTGGTCTTGTGTTTGTGGGTTTTTGTTTGTCTTTTTGTTTTTACTGTTGCATCATGCACAGAAGTAATTTCAGAATCTGGTGATCTGGGTTGGAATTTAGCAGGGAAGTTTAGAGTTTAGTACTGCAGTGAAGAACATCATGTGTAAGGTGAGAGTTGCTGGGTTGTTGAAAACCCGAGGGTCAATATCCTAAAGATAGTGAGCATAATTGGTAGCAAGACTGAGATGAGCCCGATGGAGAAAGAGAGTGAGTGAGTGGTTTTGATGTGGAGCACTCCTGAGAGAGGACAGGTTTTGAGTACAGGGATTTTGGTGGAGAGCAGATGGTAAGATGTTTAAGGGCTAAGAATATAAGGATGAAGACATAACGTGGCTTTCCAACATTTATAATATTTATGCATGTCAAATTTCAAATTTCATAGTTAGAAGAAAGAAAGATCAGGATGAAGCAGACAAGGTTAATTTTGTTATAAATGTAGAGCCACCACTAGGGATTAGAATCATCTTGCAGCTGTTAGTAACACCTAGCACAGTTTCAAGTACATGTTAAGCATTCAATGAATATTTGCTGATTTTATTTCACTGAAGAAAAAAACTTGAGACTGTGTTAGCAACATTTAGTTATAGCCAAGAATTAAGCCAGGTAGAAAATAATTAAAGCTAACTCCTTAATGTGAATTAAACAGTTCATGGGCTATAGCAAAGAGATCGGGTTGCAAAATGATAAGGTAATTAAGAAATGTTAAGGAAGGATCAAAAGGGAACAGCTTAGACAAAACTGTGACAAAATGAAGTTTATTGCTGGTTTATTTTGTTTACCTTAGTGATTCCCAAAAGGAACTTAAAAGAATTTTGATCAAATGCTACTTTGTTGTGCTCTGAACAAAACAATAATAAAACTTATTTGAATACTAAGATCCTGGAGAACCCAGTCTCCACTTGTTCCCCACCAAATTCCCTGAACCTAATACCATGGTAGATGTTCAATAAATAACTGTTAACCAAATCAACAGTAGGTTAGCTAAAAGTCACTAAAGACATTTGACCCTGTGTTATGTGTATGACTGTGTGTATTTTATAGTCATTTAAATATATGTTTATATTTGAGAAGGCAAATTTAAATTAGTAAATAATACTCCTTATAAAAATGAACTATAGCTAGTCATTCAATCTTAGCATAAAACTTATTTTACAGCACTGCTGTACATGGCACATACAGAAAATGGGTAAGAACCAGATTTTCACGTATGTCGTTAATGAGAATAAGATAAACCAGTGAGCTAAGATTAGGTTTATAGAAACTGTAAAGAGATTGCACAGGGGATGGAATAATTTTAAGGATATTATAATGCCTAAATAAAATTGTTACTTAAATGAGGTAATGGATAGAAAGTGTTGAGTACAGAGCCACATACATAATGGAAAGTCAGCTTACTTATGGGTTTCTTTAACTATATGATAAAGGTGTATTTAAAACCTATTTTCCAGATACTGAGCAAGTCATACTGGGAGATAAAAAATTTAAAAAACAACAACATTGACCTGCCATTGATGATTGCTGAGGAGTAGATTTAAATGACTTTGTAATGCTCTTTACAATAGCCTTATATCCTGGCTTTCTTACTTGATTGTGTATTTTTTGAGGGTAACAGTAGTATCATTCATGGTGGTCTTTTTGGGTACTCTCAGAATCAAGTGATTTTCTTCCCATCTAGAATTACTATATTTTTTGCTTCTTATCATTCTTCCTTATTATTATTCCTTAGCAATTTGAATTAATTTGTTTTTAATCAGTTTAAGGTGATGCAATCAGAATGTTTTGAAATACAAAGATTGAAAATGTAGCACACTTTATGTGCTCTTGATGAATAAAATGATTTTATTGAGTAAATTGAGCTAGACAACTCTTCTAAATATTTTATACGTGTTAAATTATTTAATCATGATAATAGTGTGAGGAAAGTGCTGTCATTATCCATGTTTTACATATTAAGAAATCAAGTCATAGAGAGATTTTTATTTGCCCAAAGGGGTGCCAAAGAACTTATAAAAGATCCATTGCTTTTATTTCATGTGCTATACTGAATAAAATGAAGTCAGTTATGGATCCATCTATCTATTTCCTATATGTCCCACCTTATTCAAATAGCAATGATTTAAGGTCTTTTCCAAGAATATAATAAGTTGGAAATATTATTGTTGTTTATGTTTTAATTATATGCTTACTAGCTGCCCTTTATTGAGCACCTACACTTATGTCTTGCTGCTTTACACACATTATCTCATTAATTCTCACAGTAATATTTCAAAGTCAGCATTATTGGACAAAAACGGAGGCAGAGGGTGAGACCAATTTGTCCAGAATCATACAACTAGTAAAAGTTGGAGTTTGGGCCTAACCCAGGTCTGTCGAATTGTAATATTTTTGCTCAGGAAATGCATAGCTCAAATAAAAAGGCAAGAAGTTCAGGAGAATGTGTAGAAAGATCAGCAGGTTATATATAATAAGGTATCATAGAGTATGTAAACCCATGATAATCTGCCTTCCCTGACTGACTAATGCTCTTTTTAACATGTCGTTTTTTGTTTTTTTTTTTGTAAATGACTTAAGTGATATATAATACTTATTCAATTAAATATATAGACAGAGGTTTTTTTATTATTCTTATTGATAATTCATATTGAATTCATATAGAAGCACCCAACTCTTATAATACCTTAGGTCACTTATAATTATGAGACATATCCAAATATTGACCAATATCTTTCCTAATCTGAAATATATAATCTCTCTGAAACATGTAAATAAATCATGCTTAGCAAGGGTAAGTTATTACTGGAAGACTAATGGGAATCTTCACTATGCTCATGCTTGAGAAATAACTCTGCAGATACTCTTCTGCAATTCACGTTCTAAAAAACGTGCTACTTTAGCATTTAATTAAAATATGTAACTTGGGTTTTATGATATTTTAAATCTTATTTTTTCATTTAGCGTATTCACTTCTATTGCACTAGATAGTAATCGAAGATTCTTAAAGCCTCTTTTTGCAAAATGATGTAAGATATTAATAAAATGTATGCTGCCCTGAATTGTGGTTTTATGTTAACCTACTTCATTAATTTTTTTATTGAGGTATCATTGACACACAATGTCGTACAATGTCAGTAGATATATTAACCTACTTTAAATGCAGAACTTTCCACTCCTTATTCTACTCCCTGTTACTTATTTCACTATTTTCTTTTCTTACAGTTCTTCAACAAGCAAAAACCTTTTGTCTTAATTCAACTACACTAACTCCCTAATTTCATATTCCATAGAACCATTTATTATCAATAAAAAATTATAGGGCCCTACATTTACAATTATTCTATTTATTTTGTAAAATTAATAAATTCAAAATTCTCTGGCTATAAAAAATACTTCGAATTTATCTTCATTATGTAAAATATACAGCAAGGCAAACAAAAAATCATTCATTTATCTTTAAAACTATTGAGAATTATATTTTATCTGTTTCTTATCTCATTAATTGTCTTGCTTCCATCTCCTATATCTTAGCTCCTTAGAGTTTAGAAAATTTAAAAAGTAGAGTATATGGTTTTTCCTGTAACAATAGATTTTATCTACATGTATTTATGAAAACTTTACCTTATTCCAGCAGAAATGTCAGGAATTTAACAAAGGAGCTAAAATAATAAACAGTAAAACAACTCTGTAAGTAAAAAGATGATGCCATAACTGGAAAATTTAAATGTAAATTTTTTCTAATTATTAGTATTTCTGCCCTGTATATAAAGTATTGGCTATGCTTAATCAGATTACCAAGAATATATAAATGTTGGTTACTTTTTCATATTATAAAGCTTTTTAAAATAACATCATAATCAATTTCACAGAATTTTATAGAATGGCTATTATTTTTAATATTATTATAAAAAAATGTATAGCAAAAAAAAAAAAAAAAAAAAAATGTATAGCGATTTCAGAGAAGGAAAAAACCAGAGCTGAGCTTTTGTCTTATTTTTCTCATTTTGTCTAGATCCCACTGTGTGCCTAGCATTATTCAAAAACAATGAAAATAAAGTATCTGATACAAAATCACCAAAGAAAGCACAGCCACAAAGAGATGGCTACTTTGAAGGTATGATTTAATCACAGATATATAGAAAAGTAAAAAAGATGGAAAATTGTATTTAAAGCAAATTTTAAAAGTCCTCATTAGCCCTAAAATACATATATAAAAAATTATGTATAAAATATAATTAAGTAAAAGTCAAAATATGGCTCTTGGAGCTAAAATACTAATTTGGTGTCTTGATTCATTAGCATAGTGGTTTAGTATTTGCATAAATGCTTATATAAATTTAAATTCTTTGTATTTTTATGTGAAAGTCTTATAATGCTGTATCATCAGTGTTGCTAATTATATTTAAATTTTACACTGACAAATAATGTCACCCTATATCAATGGAAGTGAGTACATGTTGAAATGACATTCTAATATATTTACTGCCAATATATACAAATCGCATTAAACATTATGAATTTAACTCTGGAATTTTAAATATTTTACTATATTTGAAGCTTGTCCAACTCACTTCTTGGGTAAAGGATCTGCATATCTAAGTGGCAGATTGTATTCCTTATTTCAGGATTCAGAAAAATTATGGACTCATATTATTAATCAGGAATATTTAAATGTAATAGAGCAGCAAATATGACTTAAAACAAGTTTGCTATTGCTTTATCTTTAATATTAAAATGGTCATAATTTTGCCTATAGTTTTGGATTGTAATTTCTAATAGAAAAAATGGACTCAATTATTTTGAATGGAAGTGAACTATTCAGAATTTTTTTTTTTTTTTTTTTTGCGGTACGCGGGCCTCTCACTGTTGTGGCCTCTCCTGTTGCGGAGCACAGGCTCCGGACGCGCAGGCTCAGCGGCCATGGCTCACGGGCCCAGCCGCTCCACAGCATGTGGGACCTTCCCGGACCGGGGTACGAACCCGTGTCCCCTGCATCGGCGGCAGGCGGACTCTCAACCACTGCGCCACCAGGGAAGCCCCAGAAAGTTTAATACTTTGTCTTTTGTACATTTTAAATAAATCTTAAAAGTTATGCATCATTATAGCATGACTGAAATAGATACATTTTCATTTAAATTTCTATTCAGTAAGGTTTCAATTAAAGAAAAATTTGATAGCTACCAATTTTATATTTATTTAGAGATACCTACTAAGTATGTAGGGATGGAAGACATTGGGTCTAGAATTTTCTTTAAGTATATAGTAATAAAAATATGCATAGAAAGATAGGAAAAGCAAGTCTGGCAAATTATTGAAATTGTTAGATCAGTAGATGATGGTATAAGGAGGTTTGTTTTACCATCCAATTTTTTTTAATATTTAAAATTCTCCATAGTAAAACATTAAAAATGTGATGACCAATGAAGGTGTAAAAAATCAAAATTATTGCTAAAAATGTTTATGGATTAGTATTTTAATAGAATTAAAAAATACTTTCAGTGTAAAATAAGGCTTCAGTTTTAATCAGGGCTCATTTCTTTGTAACAGTCTTAACTTCACCATTTCACTGTTTTTGAAAGGAAGAGTAGAAATTCTGCTAAAATCAATAACAACTCCACAGATATTACCTCTTACGTAGTATAGCACTGTTACTTTAGAAAGGATATGCCTAGGAAGAAAGATAATTGGGGCATTTTTGCCCTTTAAATTAGCATGTACTTTAGAATCAGGAAGAAGAAATCTATCCCAACCTGTTCTGTTACATTTTCTCTTATCCTATGAAAGGTGAAGATACGTTACCATCAAGAATAGTATATATGTATACAGTATATCTATTGATTTGTATACTAAAATAAAATATGCCAGGATAAGTTCAAATAGTGATAGAAATAAAGTGGAACATTTCTGTATATGCTTTATGATACAATGTGCATTTTTGTTTTCTTTCCTCCATATGAAATGTGTTTAGTTTACTTTTTTATTTTTAAACCTCAAGTACATTTGGCATGTCATTAATTTCACTGAATGGTCTTTATGTATGTACCGTATATTCTCATGACTAATAGTTATTTTAAGGCTTTTTTGGGGTTTTTTTTTGAAGGAATGGGCTTGGCAAAAATGATTGTTTATAGAAGAACATTATTTTCCCTAATTAATATGTTTATTTCTGCCCCCTTTTTTAAGGGGAAAAGAGTAAGTCAAAGATTATTTGATTATTGTTGGCCACGTTGAGCCCCATGTATTTTTAACTGCTGCTCTGGCTTCATCCACCTCCTAGACTCATACTCTTTATTTTCTGACTGGCCACAGAGGACAGTCAGCTTCCAAGTTAGCAACCTGACTAACCACAGCTTCCCAGTGGAGGGCGCATTTTTAAACCAGGTGTTTTGACATACAATTTATATAGTATAAAATGCACCTCTTCTGAGTATGATTTGATAAATTTCAATATATTTACAGTTATACAACCTAAATCTAATATAATTTCAATCTAATTAAAATCACCACAATCTAATTTTAAAACATTGGAAAAACTTTGCTTTCCCTTAAAAAATTCAAATAAAATTAATAATTGGGTATCTTACCCCCAAAAGTGAGGGAGATCAGAATTAAATTTTACTGTAGGTTTAGATTGAATGACTCTATGTGGAACAGTATCTCAACATATTTGTATGCCGGCACGGTAATAATTTTCATGGTTTTGTTGGAATTAGATGATAGTATTATTTGAATATTTTTTCTATACTGCACATATATTGTATAATAACTTTGATTTTAAAAAAAAAATTTAAAAATACTTCACATTGCAATGTTGCCTGTGTGAGATTTTCATGATTCCTCTTATAAATTGTACTAAAATGCTTTGATTTTTTTTTTTTTTTGTCTTTATCTGGATGTCACTAGCAGGACAGAGAGGATGGTAGATATACTCTATTGGTCTGGGATTTAAAATATGCTTAAATATGGGGAATATTTAATATGAAATTTCAAAATATGCTTAAATATGGGGAATATTTAATATGAAATGTCAAATTATATTAAATGACATAGGTAAATTATACCCTTTTAACAGACCATGTTTTACAAAATATCTTTATATTTTGCTATATTCATGACTTGCTGGCAATTTTTATCTAGCTGCCCTTAACCCTTAAGACCCTTTAGACCCTTAACTCAGACCTAAGGCTGAAGAATCTTTGACCACACCTGTTCTCAGGGTAACCTCATACATGTGCCACGTGTCAGATATCAGTTTGTTTTTCCTATGATATGCAATTTAAGAGTCTGAGCACTTTACAGATTCAACACTGGTTTACTTGATTTATTTGCTTATTTATTTATATTTATTTAATGTCCAGTACTTGTCTTGGTTTATTCTGTCTCAGCAATGATTTCTACTTAAGTTTCAATATCTGATCTCGCCTTAGAATGTAAAACATTTTTAAATTATTGCCTTAAATATTTTCCATCAAGTTTCCTTTTTTTGTTTCAAATGTTCAATTTGGAGCCCTTACATCACTCTTCTATGGCTATCACTGATATAAGAAGAAGCATAGCTTAATGGATGTTAAGTGTAGATTCTAGAGTTAGTCAAACACAGTTTGAATCTTGATTCCACCTTTTATTTGCTGTGTGACCTTGGGGACATTATTTAACTTCCGTGTTTAGCATTTTTTCACCTGTACAATTGGATATTAATAGTACCTACTTGTTGGGGATTACATGAGATCCTACTTGTGAAATGCTTGAAGCACACAGTATAAATACATAGTAAGTGCTCAAAACTTGTAATCTTTGGCAACAGTCATTTTTACAGTATAGGTGTGGTGGGTTTTTGTTGTTGTTTGTCTTGTTTGCAATTGGTAGTATTTATTGTATTTCTTGCTAGGTACTGTGCTAAGAGTTTTATTTAAATTTTCTGGTTCAGTCTTCTCAGAAACTCTTAAGAATGTATTATAACTGTCAATATTTTCCAGAGAAAACTGGTTTTGAGAGTTTGATAAGTGACTTGCCCAAGGTCATACAGAGAGTAAGTGGCTGAAGGGAAATGGGGATAATTTCTTTATCAAAACAAAGCTAACAAAAATAAAACAAAATATAGACATTGAAGAGCAAAGGTTCTTGGGTAACCCTGAAATATATACAAACTTATAATCAAAATATTTAAGAAAAAATAAAAAGACTATTATATTAGGCAAAACTCTGGGAAACTAATATTTTTGTTTTTTTATTTCTTTCTTATACTTGCATTAATATAAATTAAGAAACAGTTTAGTGCCAACATGGTGATAAATATCTGTTTTGTGACCTGTATTTAGATGCTATCTATTCTAATTTTATTATGATTACCTAACATTATTAAGTACCAAATCTTTTAAACTCTAGGAGTTACCATATTTTCAATTAACTATTTTAATTTTCAGATAGATGAGAACCTCTCCACCCAGCGCAAAAGTAAACACTATATTTTTGTTTTATTTATTCCTCTTTTTATTTATACATAAATTAAATGACTTCCCTGCCCTATTCTGCTGAAACTTAAATTTCCTACTCCTAAAGCCCAATGCCAAATTTGGACTTCTGGTTTTGGCCAAGGAAGGAAGCTAGACAAGCCAAGAAAAAAATTGGATCTGGCCCATCAACCTTCACAGAGAGGTAGGTTCAGTCTTAGCTCCTCTAATCCCTGGGACAATTTTACTTCACTTTAAAGTCAGATTTTCATAATTCCCAGTTTGGTGCTGTCATCACTAACATGCTTCTATTTCTCTTCTTATAAAACTGAAGATTCACACATACCATATATCATAGATGTTCAAATATTTTTGTATTAAATTTTTGAGTATTGAAATCATTAAAAGACTTCAATTTCTGGGCTTCCCTGGTGGCGCAGTGGTTGAGAGTCCCCCTGCCAATGTAGGGGACACGGGTTCGTGCCCCGGTCCGGGAAGATCCCACATGCCGTGGAGCAGCTAGGCCCGTGAGCCATGGCTGCTGAGCCTGTGCATCCAGAGCCTGTGCTCCGCAACGGCAGAGGCCACAACAGTGAGAGGCCCGCATACCACAAAAAAAAAAAAAAAAAGACTTCAATTTCTATAATTTTTACTTCAGAGCATTTCTAATCAAACCATATTCTTTTGTGGTACTTTTTACTGTATGATTAAAAGCATGTACTTCTCACACTTTCTTTCTTTTAATGCCAGCTTAGAGCACAGAGTCACATTCTGTATGTGGTTTTATAGTAGGTCTTGTATTTCCATAGCTATATAGAGTACTTGCTAATAGTGCCAACACAATTAGGTATTAAGAGCTGGTAAAATAAATGCCACAAGGTTAATGCAGGTGACCAAAGACTACCTGAAGGTATTCTTTTAAGAAGAGACATGCTTATAATCAAAACTCCCTAAATACATTTTAGGCACTATCATACCATTTAGTAGTATAAAAGTCTGGAATCATTTCAACTTTCTACAGAAAAACAAAAAAAAAATCTGAATAGGGAATTCAGTCTAGTGAAGCATAAAACAAACTGCAGTTTTTAAAAAAGTATTTGTCTATGGATAAGTGAGATTTGGGGAATGGCAATCCAGGGCCAGAGAGAAGCTGATTAAACTCTTCCTTATCCACATCAGTAGTAAATAGTTTGTATTTTCTAATTTCCACCCAAATTCAGTCATAATAATATGTATATATTCTATTCCAAAGTATATATTTGTATTTACATATATGTCTTGTGTATATATTATTTACATACATCATATACAAATAATATATATAATTGACATATAGACTGTATATGTCTCATATATATATGATGTGTATATGGATAAAAATGAAAAGGGATTTCAGAACTTTTAGAGTTCTTTGAAATAACCATGATATGTAGGCTGTGAGATATTATTAGTTTATTTTTTATTAAAAATAAAAGAGGGTTTCCACTTCTGGAAATAGAGGACTGTTTAATTAAAACCAACTTTCTTTCCGAGAACAACTTTAAAAGCTGGAAAATGTAGTTTTAAAAAAGCTAATTGACGTCATTGGAGAACTAACAAGTAAGTAAAGAATTACAAGCCAAGAAGGACATCCCAAGAGCTGAGAAGCTGAGCAAAGCTTTTGATAATGTCACCAGTCTACGTGAACTGGAAATAGACTTTCTACTAACCTCTTGCCAGAAACAAACATAAACTATGTCCCAAAATAGATAACATCGTCTCAAGCTTCAAATTATCTCTACATTTTTTCCTATATAATTTTTGGCACACAATAGAAAAAAAGGCATAGAAGGAGATGAGACATCACTGAACACCATGAGAAACAATAGACAACAGAAATTGAGCCAAGATTTCAGATAATAGAGACTTTAAAATAAACATACATAATAACTTTAGGGATATAGAAGAAGAGATTGAGAATTTCAGTATACATATTAAACCTATAAAAATATCTGAATGGAAAGTCTATAACTTAAAAGCACAAAAACTGAAATAAAGAGCTCAGTGTATGGGTGTAACCACAGATTAATCAAAACTGAAGAGAGAATTACTGGACAGGACAATAGCTATGAAAGAAATATTCAAATTGAAGCATGAAATGAAAGAGAATGAAAAATACAAAAAAGAGAAGATGTGAGATACAGAAGAAATGTCTAACACACGTGTAATTACAGTTCAAGAAGGAAAAGTAAAAGGGAATGGTGTAGAAATAATGTCTGAAGAGTTAATAGTTGAGAATTTACTAAGGTGAGGTAAAACCTCAAATTATGGATTCAAGAAATTCCATGAACTACAAAGGAAATATATACAAGGAAAACCACACTGTAGCACATCATAGTAAAAGCACTAAAAAACCAAAGACAAAGAGAAAAATTCTTTAAAGAGCTAGAGAAAAAAGTTTATTATCTTCAAAGGAGCAATAATAATGAAGCTGGCTTCTTAATAGAAATTATAATAGAAATTATGAAAGTCAGAAGACAATTGTTATATATCATGCTGCTCCCCAAAGTCATAGGTTGAAGCCCTAAACCTCAATCTGACTATTTTTGGAGCTAGGACTTTTAAGGAGTTAATTAAGTTTAAATGAGGTCAGATTAGTGGGGCCCTAATCCAGTAGAACTGATATTTTTATTAGAAGAGGAAAAGACACATACATATTCACAGAGGAAAGGTCATGTATGGACACAGTAAGAAGGTGGCCATCTGCAAGCCAAGGAGAGAGGCCTCTGAAAAACTAAACTTGCCAGCACCTTCATCTCAGGCTTCCAAACTCCAGAACTGTGAGAAAATATATTTCTGTTGTTTAAGCACTCAGTCCTTGGTATCTTGTTATGGCAGCTCAAGCTGACCATTACACAAGGTAATGATATCTTCAAAGTGCTAAAAGAAAATAAGTTCCACCATGAAAGTCTATACCCAACAAAACTTTCTCTTCAGAAATGAAAGCAAGACACTCATGCCACCCAGCTGTCTACCTGCTGCTTCTCTGTACAGCTACAAGGAGGAAGGAGGATGACATCTGGATTCTGGAGCCAAAGCTTCACAGAGAAAATGGGGAAAGAGATTGGCTCTGGGAGAAGCCTATAGCACCCTTTATTTATCTGTGTTGTCCCTTGCTCTCTGAAAGTAACCTTTCTGTCCACCTTTCAGCTGCCTATTCACTTGCTACCCAGGACATTTCCTATATTTCTGGGATGGCTGATAATCCTATCAGGGTGTTGGAGAATTACTACAATATCTTAGAAAGTTCATCATCAAGGACATTAGTTTTCTATCTAAAGAAGGCTACATGAGGTAATGAAGTAACAATGGATTTGGACTGAGAAGACTTCAGTTTGAATCTTGCATAAATACTCATTAGCAGTATGCTCCTTGTGTTTGTTTTTTCTCATCTGTAATTGCGAACACTAATCTTTACTTCTTGTGATGTTTTGAAAATTAAGTGATAATCTAAGGTCTTCCAGGTAAAGATGATGGATCTGAAAACCCTCACTAAAACTTCAGGGGAGATATTTTAAAGACACATACTAACAAACATGAGAATATAAGGAAGGGGCAACGGCATTATAGTTTTTTTAGACTAGAAAATAAATATATGAGTAAATAGAAAGCAAAAGCTTAAACGAACAATGAAATATGAGAACTATCTCAAACCAAAAGTTTCAGGAATTGATGGTATTAGGCCTTCTGGAAGTGGGGTGAAAAGGGTAATAAAATAAATAGGTCCAGGATACTCTTGAAAAATTCTTGAACTTAATTCTTTGTATAGGATAAAACAGAGTCTCTGGATTCAGGAAAAACCTTGGCACCTTGCTAAAACTAAGAAGAGTAAGTGTAGGTATTCATGTTAAATGCCAAGGCCACAACCCCTTCCCCTGCTTAGCTACCAGAAGGCTGATAATCATGTTTTTTAACCTGCTCAAGTGGCCATAACAAAATACCATAGACTGGGTGGCTTAAAAAACAGAAGTTTACATCTCACAGCTCTGGAGTCTGGGAAGTTTAAGATCAAGATGTCAACTGATTCAGTTCCTGGGGTGAGCTTTCTTTCTGGCTTATTTCTTGTTATGTACACATGTGACCTTACCTTAGCACATGTGGAGAGAGAGAGAGATATCTCTCTTCTTCATCTTGTAGAGCCACTAATTCCATCATTAGGTCTCCACTCTCATGACCTAATTAACCCTAATTACCTCCCAAAGACCCCCTCTTCAAACACCATCACATTGGGAGTTAAGATTTCAATATGGGAATTTTAGGGAAACACAGACATTTACTCCATAGCACCATGCCTTTGACTTTAAGGAAAGAGATTATAGGAGTCTTTCTGGAGATTCTTAACAGTCCAAGAGGAAACATCTAAATATTGACATCAAGTGTTTCCAATATAGGACTCAGGTAGGTCACCCTAAGATGATAGGTGTCACTCACTTGTACAGTTTCTTATCAATTTTATAGACTCCCTCTCTAAATATAAGCACACAAATGACGATTCTTAAACATCTGAAAGAAACTTTTAAGAAACATAGAGAAAAAGTAACAAACATAGATAGTCAACTTCAGGTGAAAAAAATCTTCAAAAATACCATGAATATTTTCATAGACATAAGAAAAAATTGCAACCATGAAACAAGAATAAGATGCTATAATAAGAAAGAGAGAGCTCAGAGAACTAAAACTATCTCATTGTAAATAAAAAATGATATCAGAAATGAAAAATTGGCAGAAGATAAAGTTAGAAGATAGCGTTAAAGAAATTTCCCAGAAACTGGAGCAAAATACAAAGTGATAAGAAACATGAGAGAGAACATAAAGAAAAGAGGCTCAGTCCAGGAGGTCCAACCTTGATAACTAATAGAAGTTCCAGAAAGAGAGAACACAACAACAAATATATTGAAGGAAATTGTCAGAGAAATCATTCTAAAAAATTCCCGAAACTAAGGGAATTTCCAGTTCCCAGATCAAAAGGGCCCATGTTAGGAAAATGAATGAATATAAAGCCTTTGTAGCACATCTTAGAAAATGTCATAAAACCAGGGACAAAGGAAAGAGGTTAGAAGTCCTCCAGAAAGACAAACAGATCACATGTAATGGATCAGTTATCTAAAAGGCACTGGACTTCCTAACATTAATCTTAGAACCTAGAAGATGATGGAACAGTATATTCAACATTCTTAGGAAAAGTTATTTTCAACCTAGCCTTCTATAAACAGGCAAACTATTAATAAAATTTAAAAATATAAAAACATATCATCTTAATTTATCTCCCTTGCAACCTTGCTCAGGAAGCTACTGGAGGAACCACTCCACAAAAATGAAGAGTTAAATCATGAAAAACAATATATGAGGTCTAGCAAAAGAAACAGACAAAGGAATCTTTACAATGATGGTGAAGAGAGATCCCAGGATGACAGCTCACACAGGTTTTGAGAATAAATACTCTATGGTGACTGAAAACATCATGAGCAATCTCTCTGAGGAAAAGAAAAATTGTTTTTATTGTCTGATGTGCTCAAACATATTTGATAGGAGATATACTCCTCAGGAAGAGAGTGTTGGGGTGACCTATTGATATGTGTGTACAAGGCTAATTCATGAATATATAGTAGATATACCCATCTAACAAAGAATTTGGACACTAATGATAGTACATAGAAAACTAAATGTAAAATATTAAATAACTAAATGTTAGGAACAAAAGTTATACAAGAAAGGAAATGTAATCTGTAACTGCTTTGCTTTTCTTTTTTCTGTTAGAAGCTGTGTGTTTTGAATTCAAATCAACACTTAAATTCATGAAACATGGTAGGCTTCACGCAACACTAAATTTACTTAGCTTTAAGGAAGGACAAAGGAGAGGAGACTACAAAGCATGCTTAGTATAGTGAGGACATTGTGACACCTAGGCACAGGACCTGGTGTCCTAGTCATTCTGCACTTAGGAAATGTGTGGGCATCAGAGTCAAGTCGAGGCTATGAGTGTGTAGATAATCTCAGTTAAAGGAAGCCATCAGCTCTGGTGATCCCAACAGCTTTTATAATTAATTAGTCATGTAGTCGTCTCCGGTATATGACCAGCTAGTAACCGAGTCCACTTGGGGATATATAACTAGCTTCCATTCTCTGGTTCAGTTGCATTTTATCGATATTGGTTACTTATAGCTCAATAAACAATCTCAACAATGATGTAAAAGGGCTTGATCTGGTACAGCTGAATTCTCACTGATCTTGAATTCAGTAGAGATTAAATTCTAACAATTTCTTGACCTGAGGATTAAATCCTCACACCTCCCTGCAACTAGAGGAAAACCATAGAACAAGTTAATAACCCTTCCCTTATGGCTCATATAGGGTATTTACAGTACCCTATGTGGCTCAGCTATAAATGATATTTACATTGTCATAAATAGGTAAACACTAAGTGGTGATATAACCAAATATTATGATTTGTCTAAGAAATGGGAAGATGAGGTATATGTGTTTATGGTAGAGGTGTTGTAAAAGGGCTAAATCTTTATCTTTTATTTTGTGAGGTCAATAAGTAATATAAAAAATTTTCAAAAATGAAAACATCAAGATATACACAGACTAGCAGTGGAAGAAAAGACTAATATGGCTGAATGTAGTTGCCTTTAGAGTATAAATTGAGAATGGAAAGGGGTGGATCTGGGGATTATTATTTTCCGTTCTTAAAGCCACGTACATATATAACATTGATGAAATTTAATTTTTTTAAATGCCTAAATTAAGTGTTTTTGAAATCACCCATTGAAGGTCCTGTTTTTTAATAAAAGTTAATAAATGAAAACATATTAAGGTAAAACAGTGACATTTTTAAACAAGCAAAGCAGAATTTTTCACCAATAGACCAAGTCTAAAATAAATACTAAAGGATGTTATTCCTCATGTAAAAGGAAAAGGGTTTCAGATGAACTCTTAGAGACGTAGAAAGTAATGCAGGTCATTTTTACCCTTTTTTTAAATTTACAAAACAGCGGTAGTTTGTAAATTAAACTCTGTTTAATTTACAAAACAGAGTAACGGCTATGGTTACCAGGTGATAAGGTAGGGGAAGGATATGTTGGGAGTTTGGGATTGACATATACACACTACTATATATAAAATAGATAACTAATAAGAACCTGCTGTATAACACAGGGAACTCTATTCAATACTCTGTAATGGCCTATAAGGGAAAAGAATCTAAAAAAGAGTGGATGTATGTATATGTATAATGGATTCACTTTGCTGTACACCTGAAACTAACACAACATTGTAAATCAACTATATTCCAATAAAATATTTTTTGAATTGAAAATGTCCCACCTATAATAGGGAAAGAAATCTTGGAAATTGGGATATCAGAGATGTTTCTAAAAGCATTTAATAATAAATTCACAAATTTAAAAAAAAGTAATGAAGAGCAAAGAAGGACGAATATGTGGGTAGATCTAAATAAACATTGACTTAGTCCAGGAGGTCTAACAATGATTTTAAATTCTGGTGAGTTTATTATGTTTATAGACATGGTAACAATAACATTTATACTTTTTTTTTCTTTTTTAAGCTGTGCATCAAATCACTTACCTAGGAATTTTTTTTTTTTTAATTTTGTTGAGTCTTAACATTCCCCTGTTCCTTCTATTTTTGCTATCTCCACCCCAGCAGAAAGACAAAACTAGCTTGGAATTAGGACTGAGTTTGGATCCCAGCCCAAACCTATGTAATTTTGGTGAAGGTATTTAACCTTTCTATACTTAATTTTCTCATTAATTAATTGGAGCAAATAATACATACCACATAAAATCACTGGATAAATTAAATAAAAATGTTTGGAAGATACTAGAATGGGCTAGCCTTTAGAACATGGAAATTCAGACTTAATTCCTTGTCTTTCCTGTTTAATCTATTGACACATCTTTATTGAATATCCACCATGAGATTGGCATTATACAAGAAGATGAGGATTCAGTGGTGAATGAAATAAACACAGACCATGAGTAATGGGGTTCACTATCTGACAGGGGCAGGGAAGAGGGTGACTGACATTTATTAATACTCATATAAGTGCATAATGGTACAACTGAGTAAAGTTCTACTGAGGAAACATAAGGGGAATTATTATGAATTTAAGCCAGAGGGATGAGGGAAGAAGTGACACTTGGGATGAATTTGAAGATTGGGTAGGAGTAACTAGACAAAGGGAGAAGTTGTGGATAAAGAGTGTTCCAGGCCAAAGTGTGGGCCTAATGAAAGACTTTGAAGACAGGGGTAGACTGGGCCATTAAAGGAACTGAAAGAAGGCTGGTTTGGCCAGAGGTCAAGGAGTGAGATGAAGCTGGAGAAGTTGGCAGGGGACAGAGAAATTTTAGTTTGTCCATGTTAGTCCATATTGAGGATTTGGCTTTCTGTATTCCAAGAGCAATAGTCATTGTAAGCAAAAGATGAAATGGTCAGATGTGTTCTCTGTGTAATGATTACGGAACATGTGGTGTGGAGAGAAGATAGAAAAGAAACAAGAGTGAACATGATAAGACCAGTTAGAAGGTCATTGCAGTAGGCCAGCATAGAGATGGTAGCTTGCACCAGGGTGAACACAGTAGACATGGAGATGTAAGGGGAAGAGCAGAGAAATAGCAATCACAAGGTATGAATGTATTTAAGTTGCTTCTCACCTATTGAATAAGAAGAATAATACTATCCCATAGAGTAGTTGTGAGTAGCCAAACCATTGCTTAGCCCAATGTTCAGCATGTAGCAGCAATCATTATTTTTATTCCCATTAATATTCCAAATTTTACTTTTTCTCTTTAAATCGAAGGCTAAACTTTTCATCCTTGCTATGGATGTTATTCTGCCTGATCCCGTGATGTTCTCATGTTTAGTTAGCTCCTGTCTTGTTTCTTAAATTTCTGTCTCTATTATATCCACTTACTTCTTAAAATCAACATATGAATAAGCTGCATCTTTACCATTGAAAATGTGTTGCTACCTCCTTTTCGACTACCCCATCCATCTCTCTTTCTTCCTTATCAGCCTTCTTAGGCAGTCTAATCAGTATCTTCATTTCTCATCTTCTGTTCATTCCAGATTTTTATTTTTATTTTTTATTTTTTTTGCGGTACGCAGGCCTCTCAGTGTTGTGGCCTCTCCCGTTGCGGAGCACAGGCTCTGGACGCGCAGGCTCAGCGGCCATGCCTCACGGGCCCAGCCGCTCCGCGGCATGTGGGATCTTCCCGGACCGGGGCACAAACCCATGTCCCCTGCATCGGCAGGCGGACTCTCAACCACTGCGCCATCAGGGAAGCCCCCATTCCACATTTTTTATTCTTTCAAAAAAACATTTTTAAGCTCCTGCTTTCTTTTATTGTACTTGAGACTGGAAGCACAAGTAAAAATCAGTTCCTGCTTTAGAAGCTCAGCCTAGTGGGAGACAAACTAATAAACTGAAATTTACAATCTCACGTACAGCCCTTTCATAAAGTTATGCAGAGTGTACATTCTAGTCACATTCTCATCATTCTACTCAAACTACATTCATTACAGTAATCCATGTTAACCTCTTAATTGCTAAACTCCGGAACCTCTTTTCTGCCCTCATTCTACTTGCCATTTCTTCAGGAATTTCTCTCCCTAGAATTTTTCTCCCTTTACATCCTCATTCCCACTCTGTCCTAGTTCTCCTAGTTATCTGACCACTCCTTTTTAGTTGTCTTCTCTGCCTATTCCTGTTCCTAAAAGAGCAATATCCTTTAGAATTTTGTCTCTGACCTTATTCTATATTCAATTCACATATTTATTTACTAATACAGCAGATGTTCACTTTGCCAAACATTATACTAGGTCAAGGGATACAAAGATGAGTAAGACATAGTCTCTGTCTTTAAAAAACTACCCTTGAGTCCAGTTGAGGAGACACATAAATAAGCAAAAGAAAACATCATGGAAGTACAGATCAGGCCTATTCCCAGGGCGTGATGAAAAGATCAAGATATAACACCTAATTCTCTCATATAACTTATGTTTATAGGAAGTGACAACTAAATATCCATCTCCATCTTTCCCCCTTTGATTTTTTTCTAGACACTTAAATTTAACCCAGTATGTTTAATATGAGGTGTATTATATACATTCCACTCCACCTACCTGTTTGATTCTTTTCACTGTCTCTGTTAATAGCATCGGTAGCCATTCACTCACTTAACTGAGAAAAATCAGAATCATTCTTAATTCTGTTCTCTTTTTCACTTGCTGAATGTAAGCACTACCCCCACATCAGCTATTGCCTGCAATGTCTCTTGCCCTGAAATGTTGTCATGGTCTCCTTTCTAATATTCACACATCTCTTAATCCTATAAATGCTATCTTCTATACCTGTATAGCAATGACTTTCTAAACTGTAATTCTGCATACAACACACCCCTGTTTAAAATCTTGTAATGTCCTTCTGTTTCGTCTAGTATAAATTCCAAAGTCTTAAGCATACAATGCCCTTTACATACTGTTTCCAGCTTACCTTTCCAGTACCACCTTATATCATTTCTCCCCGCTAACCCCCAAATATTCTCTAACCATATTGAACTACTTCATTATATCCCCAACTATAATGGAGTGCTTGTTCTTTCCAGAAATTGTCCTGCTCTTCATATTTTCACGCCATTTTCTTTATCTTTATTGCTTTTCCTCACCTTTCTAGTTTCAGACTTTTACTTATCCTTCATGACTCAAATAAATGTCATTTCATTTGTAAGTCATTCCTAATAACACCAAGCTTCCCATAGGCCTTTGTCATATCTCCTTAATACTGTCCTATCTATATCCTCCCCTGACTGTAAACCTTTTAAAGTCAGGGATCAAGTTTTAGTCATATTTCTGTTTCCTCCCATCTTCTGGACCTAGCAACAGTATTAGATTCATCTATATTAGGCATTCAATAAGTATTTGTTGAATTAATAAACAGTTCTGACTCTAAAAAAAAAATATCTTTGGAGTCTCAGAAACACTCTTCCTGCCAATTGCTATTACTCAAAGTCAGATTATTGGCCTATGCCCAACTTAAACTTACAACTCATTTAGTGTTCACATCCGAGCTTTAGGTCCCACTGCCTCAGCCACCCCTTAGATCTACTAAGCACACTTTGGAATTCATTTAATCATTTCCTACTTAAGCTCCACCAGCTGTGGGGTTTTGGATCTTGGAAAACCTCATCATTATAAACAGTATCCTTTCATTTTAAGGTTTCATAGTTTTTGAAACATTTTCTAGAAGAGTAGAGATGGATAATATATTAAAGTCACTATATGTTTTCATGTTCCCAGAAAACTAAATGATTTCTAGTTTCCGTTTATATTTTATAGTAGTTTAATAGAACTGTGGCATCCCATATATTTTCCCCACAGCTTCATTAACTTCTGTAAGATTTTTTAATCATTATTTTAATTAAAAAACAATACTCAACCTAACAGTTAAGAGAGTTAGCTATGGAGCCAGACTATCTAGGTTTAAATTCCAGCTGTGCCCCTTGCTACAGGTATGACTCTATCATACACTTAATCTTTCTGTGTCTGTTTCCTCATTTATAAAATTAGTATAATGAGGTACAATAATGCAGAGTTTACAGAGTTGAGTAAATAAATCAGTACATGTAAAATGCTGGGAATAGTACCTAATGCATAGTTAGCTCCATACACTTTAGCTATTGCTATTATCAGGAACAGTAGCCATTTACAGTGAAATCTATACAAGTTAGAATTTGATTATAGTAATTCCATACACTTTGAAACATTATATTTTAAAGTATGGTGTATGTGTGTTTATGTGTGGGGAAATTTATTATTCTTGCTTAGCTGATCATTTTTCCATAGAAAGGGATTTTCTATGTGATAGTAAATGCATGTACCTGAATAGACAAGTTACAGATTCTGATCAAGGAGCCACTCAACTCTAAATTTTAGCTGGACAAATTTGATAGGCAGCTTTATTCCAGACTTTTTAAAGTGATGTCAGTCAATCAGTCACACTTCTGGCATTAACCTACCACCCCCAATGTATATGCTATCTCTTGTCATTTTCTTTCTTCACTCTGTGGAAGGTCTTGAACTTAGGTAGCCCATTGAAGCATGAATTAAAGAAGAAACTGATATCTTTAAACATTCCAGTAATAAATCTAATTATAAAAATTAACTAGCTTTTATCCTCCACTTAGAGATAAAATATTTTGATTCAGATATTGATATATGTTTTGTAAAGATAAAATTTATTTTGCAATTTTATTCAAGAAGAATGAAAAAACTAATATGGAGCAGTGAATTGATTTTCTATAATTCTTGTGAATCTAAGATTTATAATTTTTAACAATTTTTCGATGTTTATCAATATTAGATGGAAGTAAAATTATCCCTTGAAGTTTTCTAAAATATGTCCTATGATATTTTGCACCAGTGACCATAAATTGTATAAGAGATTTTCCTATTTAAAGGGAAAAGATTATATCAAGTACTATTTATAAATTAATTTACTGTATTACTATCAGAAGTAATATTTAGACTTAATCTTAAGAAATTAAAACTTACTTACCATAGAGTCAACATTTTGTCATCACCGAAATGCTAAACTCAAAGTTTATATAAAGCTCAAAGTTGTTAGCTCTCAGAATTGCCACTTAGGAATGACACACTTATGTTCAAATGGAATTACTTGTGTTTGCGGTGGTGTAATACCTTGAAGCTGCTTTCCAGTTTCACACTGTGCTTGTTTCCATTCTCACGTATTTGCACATGTACATATATACAAATTTCTGTCTCATGAAATGAGTTCTTATTCTTGGCATGCAATGTTAAATTGGAATTTATACATTTTTTTCTTAAACTGCTTGTCTTATCAGTATCTATATTTAAACCAAGGCTTTACATTTTAAATGGCCCTTAAATTTAATTTTATGTCTTTTTCCTTTGATATATTTCTATTAATTTTAGAAGCGTAAAATGTTCAAATACATTCTTTAGTAAGTTTTTCTATTTCTATGCATAATTTATATATTTGAGTGTTTTAATATTTAAAATATTTTTAAGTAACTTGAATGTTTATAATAAAAATGCTGTTTCATTTGGAACCTTACGTTATCCTAAGAGAAAAAACATCCTTCTATTTAAAAACTATGAAAATTTTACCCTTTTCCATGGTTTCTTCAAAGAAGAAAAAAATTGTCCTTTTTAAAAAATGTATTAATAGTCATCTCCAAAGAAGTCATCCAATCACCTCTAAGTTTAAAATATTTTACTTTGAGAAGTATGTAAAAACACCTGAATTATTTTCCTACAACTCATCTCACCCATGATAAGAAGAAAATGTTGCAGAAATAGAAACAATGACAGGGGTTGGCATATAAGAAAGAGAATAGACCCTTCCATATATTTTTATTTGACTATTAACTAAAATTGTGTGTGCCAAGACTTAGGTTAGTTGAAACCCCCTACAAACTGGGCTTATGGAAACAGTAAATGATCCTTCTAACATTGTGTTTTTTAATACACCACAAGAATGCATTTCCCAAAAAGTAGAAGATCCCTATCTTGAGATGTGATGAAATGCTTTTAAAAATTCTATATTAGAAGACAGACATCTTTCTTAAAATTTTGAATCATGTAGTTAATTTGAGCTCACACAATAAGCCCGGCGCATTGAAATATTTTCTCATTTTTTAAGGGAATTAATGGCTCTCCACCAGCCCTTTAACATGTAAAATGAGTAAGTTACTTGTGTCCAGTACATCCAAAAAAGAGCCAGGATAAAATAAACATAAGGGGTTGGATATCTTGGAAAAAATCTGTCATGGGTTTGGGTTAATCATCTCCAGAAGAAATTCAACTTGATGCCTGAAATGTAAGACTTCTTGGAGAAAGCAGAAAGGCCCGAGGCAGTGTTGATCTGAAGGAGTGCTCTCCATGGGTCAGAGCTGCTCTGCTGGCAGAGTGCAAACCCAGTTCACAACCGAGGCCGCTGAAAAGTTGTAAAAGACTGCAGGGGCCTTCCCATGCACGCACTCCAGCTTTGGTTACATAGTTTTAATGGCCCAGTTTCTTATTATAAAATAAAACTTAAAAATAAAATCTGTGCCCAGTTTTCCAACTTTCTGTCCATCAATGATAGGATTGCTTCCTTTAACATTTGTGGAATAAAACACCTATTTCTTAAAGTTTTACTGACCATATAGAAAAGTTACGTAAATATGGAATACCTTTATTTGATGCAGTTTTCATAATGCCCTATCCTTAGGCTTTCAAACATTAGAAACTGGGTTATTCAGGCAATACTTTGGCTTAATTCTCTTCTATCACTTTTCATACATTTAAAAAAAATTTTTTTCCAGACACAAGCTTCTCTTTGCATAAAATCCCTGACACTGCATACCTTGGAAACTGTGCAAAATGATAATTTTGATTTCTAATAATGAACTTGAATTCTAGGGAAACTGATCTAGTGCTAAATGACAAATCAAATATATACTCATTTTACCCCAACTTCCCCCTATTTTGCCTATTTCCATCATCAGAGATAGATTGTACTCGCTTGAAGTAGCATCAGGTGAATATAAAAACAGGCTTGGGTTAATCATTATCATACAAGAATATCCTATATGATGGTAAAGTGTGCTGTTAAATAGTACGACAAGTGTTTAGTCTACTCTGGAAGAAAAACAGTGTAGAGAAATAACTTTTGAGTTCCCTTTGCTTTTACCCCTAGTTTTATTGCACTCAAATGCCAAGGAACTTATATCAGCCTTGGACTCAGATAAGTTGTTAAGTAAAATATCTGTGCATATTCTAAAGATCGTTCCTTTTTGTAAATGCATAAGGCTGTTCACTTGTACTCTTATAATATGTCTTTTTATACCCTGTAGATTTTTCTTAAAATTGCTGTAATCATATAGGCATAATCTGACTAGTTCCACTAAAGAAACTTCAACCTTTTAAACAACATAGAAGTCAATCATTTCAATGAGCGGAGTCCTAAGTGCTGAAGCATTTCAAATCCTTTTTCATTTGACCACTCAGTGACCTGATAACTATTTCCTGTCCCTAAATAAGGTTGTGACCCAGGTCTTAGAGTGCGAAACTCAGATAATTTTAGAAACACGTCAAATGCCATAGGATTAAAAAAGTAGAAGACAGTTTAACCAAAGTTTTTCCTTTTAAAGTGGAATTGTGTATCTTAAATACGAAAGAATCAAAATGAAATGTATTAACTTGTTTGTTCATTGTGTTTAAAATGATCAAAATTATTGATTTTATTGCCCATTAGGATGGAAATTCCCCAGGTGTCTCTAAAAGATTTAACTTGTAGTACAATTCCTCATTTCTAGTCTTTTAAGGAATTCAGATTATGAAATAAATAAGTAAAGAAATCACAACTAATAATGTTTCAATAGTTTGAGAATAGTGATGTTAAAATTAACTCCAATTACATATGTACCTGTATGTGTGAATATGTGTGTGTGTATGTGTGAGTGTAATCTTCCGTCTTTATTAGTATTTATAGCTATAGAAAGAGGAAATCATAAAAGGATAACAACAACAAAAAAACCCTGTATATTTCAGAAAGTATGGCAGGAATGTTTCTAACCACCTATTTGAGCTGCTAAAATGCCTTTGGCAATTGGATTAAGGGAAGGAAGACTCTTACAAGTGCATTTTACTGATCTGAAAATGTAATTGACCGTAGTTTGTTTTGATAATTTTTTTGCTTTTTCATAACTTGGATGTGAAATATAATGTGAAATGTTAATTATTTTAATGAGGTCAAGAAGTGTTTCCTTAAAATAACAGTTTTAACATTTAACATACGTTTGATACTTTTTCCGCTTGTACAGTTAATAAACTTATGTATTAAGGATATATTAGAACTAAACTTAAAAATATATTTTTAAAAGAGTAAATATGGAAAGAAATCTCTGAAATTGACACTTAGTCTGAGCTGTTTAAACTAAGCTGAGATTTACACTTCTCACAGGGATCATACAATTTTTTAAACTATAAATTCTCAGTTTTGATTTTACACATTCTAAAGAATCATTATAAAATAAATAGCTAAACGCTATATAGTTGATTAAGCAGTAAGAATAGTATTATCTTAGATACTGTTTTAGAGTGTGATGTGTCATATTACTCGTAGGACCACAGTTTTCTATTGATAGTATACTAATTATGCAGCCATGAAAAAATAGACTTTCAGTCTTATTCAGTTGAATGTTGACCTATTGCCAATTTTAGTCTACAGTCTTATAATTTAGTTCATTGAGTGTTTCACTTGGAACTATGTTGTGGGGTTGTGTGGTGTGTTTGTGTGTATGTGTGTATAATTTAAATATTAAATATAAGAATTTTTGAAGAGAAATATAATATAAAATAAAACCAAGAATCAAACTCTTGATTTTCTTACTTCTTGGAATTTATATGAACAAAAGAGAGCCCTAAAAAAAAAAAAAAAAAAAAAAAAGCCCTAGAATGTACAGTTATCCAAGTATGATTTGTTAAAAAATATGCGAAGTAGTAAAATTTATAGTAAAAATAATAAATTCTCAAGGATTTTTATTTAAATTAAGCAATAACTAAAAGAGTAGCATAACTAAAGATGTTTTAAACATTTATCATTAAATTGAAAACATGGACTAAAATTAAATTTTCAGGTGTGATCTGAGTTTTTTTAAAACAGGGTGGTAATAATTCATAAATTCCAAATTGCTGTGAGGAAAATGTGAACTAATATTGTACATCATGTATCTCATATAAACCTAACTGAAACTCTATTCATATATACTTTATTTTCTCTATTTGATTTAAATTCATGTTTCAGCTACTTATTTATAAATACACGTTTTGTTACATGTTAATTACTATTTGTAAATTTTGCATCTTTTTTATATAAAATGACTATTCTGAATTTAGTTGCTTTTATATAAATGATACATGCAATGATATATAAATGATATTAAAATTTGAGAGTCTGTCATTTGAATATGGCTATTCTCCTTGTTATTTTATTTATAATACACTAAAATATGAAGTTTAAATTGTGATTGTTATCATATAGTCAGAATTTTAAAATTGCGTAGGGCAGCCAATAGTAAAATGGAATTAAATGACAAATGCATGCATTTAAATGAAGGTTTGCTGTTGTTAAGATCAGAAAACAAACAAAAAAAATTATTAAGCATTTCCTTGATCAAAAGAAAATTACAGTTGTAAGTTTAAAAACTGTAAGGGATTAAGACTAGCACGTAAGTTCTAAGTACCAGGGAAAAGAACTGAGATTTAACCTACAGATGACCTGGACTTGTTTGTTCAGATGACAGTTCTAAAAGTGTGCAGGGAATATTCCTGTTTAATACAATTATTTGCCTCAAGCCTTGACCTCAGTGACTGTCAGGGACCAGATCTGAATTGGCCCATTCTCTGATATGGTGACATTGCTTTTGTTACCTCGATTGTGACCTCTGATTGCATGGTACCCTTGAGAGTTCTATGTAACAAGCGTAACTCCTGGTTCTTAGCCAGGAAGGTTAGTCTGCCTACATACATTTGTCAGCCCCCTTAGTCTGAGTTACATATGCTATCTATCCTGCCATGGTATAAAACTATGTTATTTTGTGTATATACATCTCTCTGTGTACTTTAATAATAGCATTTCACAACTAGTGAAATATGCAAATATTTTTCAAGTAAGGAGACGTTTGTGTAATCTGTTAATTTCTCGGACAAATGTTCATTTATTTTCAAGCAGGCTTATTGTTTTAGTGCATTTTTAAAGTTATATATGTAACAACTTCTTACGTACATCTCTTTGTGTACCTCAGAGAAGTACACACTGCTTCCCATCCCCCATCTTTCTAATCTAACCATATCTAGGTTATAGAAAATTGATGTAGAGAGGTAGCATGGCTAAAGATAGGGTCTAGAGAAGACGCTTTAAATCATAGCTTCACCATTGTCACCATGAACAAACGACTTAGTTCTTTGAACCTCCTCACTTTAAAGATAGGGAGGATCACTCAGAGTTTTTATAAGAATTAAATGAAAATTAATGTAATGGGAAGGGCATGTCACAACTTCCAGCACATATTGTCGTCTTTATTATTATGATGATATTCTTTTTTTATATGCCTTTTAAAGGAGGGAAAACCATGAATATTCTGACACATAATGGATACAGGATAGTTCTAGAATTCTTGTAATCACAGCATGAAATGAAGGCTGTTCCATGCACAGCAGCCCAAATAGAATAATTTGCATAGCTTTCTTCACAGTTTAACTGAAAGCTAGGATCAGAATCACTTGAAATCATTTGTTTGTCAGTCATGTGTTTAGACGTGGTTTGGTTATTTGAAGTCAAATTATAAATAGGCAGTAGAGTTGGAAATTTAATTTAAACATTTTCATGCTGAGATTAGTGCTTTGTCCACCATATCAGTGGTTTTCAAACTTTATATTTTAGCAGAAAACCTCTCTCTTCAAATGAAATATTACCCCAAATTCAATATAGTGTGTAAAATAGCTAAGAGTACATCTGCTCTGGTTTAGGAAGTGGGTCTGATCTCTTGGCTACTTCCCATAGCAGCCACTAAGACGCATTTGCAAAGCCTCCTAGGGCTTCACAAAGCACAATATAAAAATAGTGTACCTGATTAGTCTTTACCAAAGAATAATTCCCCTCTTATATATTCCTATTGAACCTAGAACAGACTTACTTGTGTCTTAGTACCTATCACATGCAGAAATATATGTTTAATAGCTATAACTAAAATGTCTTTATTCTGTATGCTGCTGAAGTTCAGGACTCTGTTGGTTCACTGCTAGATCCTCACCAATTAGCATAATGCCTGGCAATATTAGGCACTCAATAAAAAAATAAAGCAATTCATGCAAAATGTATCGAATTTATATTAGAGTAACAATCAAAAATCAGGTAGCATAATTCTTGTTCTGGGTAAGGTAATTTAATGATACAAGATTGACTGTTAGGGATGATTACATTTCATATTATAGAATACAGTGTGCTAATAAAAATATTAATAATTTATTCATATTTCATTGATGCCAAGATATGCATTTTTTTCACATTTTATCCTCTCTGAACTCAGAATGCATCTCATAATAGATAGAAGCTTAGAAGTTGCTGTCAGCCAGGTGGTGGTTGACACATTATGTGAAAACCTTCAGTTGTCATTTTCAGCAAGATCAAGATCAAAGCATCATAGATACTATGAAATAATATAGTGCTCTAAACTTTGGAGAGCATTTAAATAGAGCTAATATAAGACTGGCATATTCAAGTATGCCTGGAACAGTTAGCTGTTAAAATGCTGAAATACGTTTTTATCTTAAATAGCTACTTCCTTGAGTCCCTCCCCACTGCTGCCACGGCAGGCACTGTGGCTGCTTTAGCTACTCCCCTGGAAATCCCCTCCCAAGTCAATGATATTCAGTAACTAAAGGGCCCCTGAACAGTAGGGTAGGGGCCCTTCAGAACTCTGTTCCAGTTCTGAGCCAGTGTCCTTTCTGACTGATGAGTGCCCCTGTCATAAAGTTTAAAAAGGTTTTACTATTACCACTATTACACATCAATTTTTAAAATATGATTCAACTCTGAGAGAATGGCAAATGAAATTGTTGTGATCCCTTAATTTTATAGATGAAGAAATAATGCTCAGCAAGGCAACATTACCTCTCCATTTCTGCAAACCTCCCATTCTGAACTGATGCCTTAAGTAATAGAGACAGAACAAGGTGGAGAATTTCAAATCCAAGCAAGTACAGGCACAAAATTTGTCAGTTTGAAAGATCAAGTAAAGATTAGCAAAATCCCATAAAATATAAACAGACAACTCATTCAAAGACATTCCCTCAGCCAGGGAAAGCCAGGATATTCTTCCTGTTAGTGAAGTAGCTCATGTCCAAAATGCCTACCTTGGAGCCTACAGATGAAGCTAAGGAAAAGCAAATGGCTAAATTCAATAGCGAGGAGACACACTGAATATCAGCACTCTCCTGCCAGCCCTGACATTACGCCCTGATGTTACTCTATGAATGGAATGACCCCTGCAAGAGGTGCCTTTATAGACTGTTCCTCAACTTCTTTCACTATTGTCAGAAGTATCTGTATTCATGCCATAATATGAACACTGAGAAAAGCATAGAAGGGAAAAGAGTAATTGAAGTAAAGGTAGGGAAAAATAGAAGATGAGTGAAGACAAAGTAGGAAATAATTGAAGAATTAAGAGAAATATTAAAAAACAAAATGACAAAATTATATGGGTTATGATATCAAATTAAGAAGAAACATAAAAGTATTCCTCCCAATACTATCCAGCCTCAGAAAGACACCATGAATTGTAGGAAAAAGATATGAATATAGTGACTACATCAAAAATTGTTTTTTGATAGAAATTTAAAAGTAACTCCTGACTCCCAAATCCTACATATGAAGGTAGATAAAATTGAGACCTGAACTTTCCTTCCCTGGTGGGAATGTAAAAAAATTATGATTATATTAGTTCAGAAATATTCTGGTAGGAGCTCCAGACTAATTTTAATTTCCCAGCTCTACCACTTACTGTGTGTTGTTATATGTCACCTCTCTGGGCTGAAGCATTCTTATCTTTAAAATTACAGTAATACTGTAGACTTCTCAGAGTCCTTGTGAGATAATGTACTGGAAGTGTGTGGACCTCTACTGGGCATGTAAGTCCTCAGTAGAAAACTGTAACTGTTACTGCTGCTAGAATCTTATCTCTACCTCCAAATATCCCCTCCAGCCATATCAGAAATGTACTCCGTCACTACAGTTTATCACCTATTGGCCTTGGGCTGTTGAGCTTCTGCTTCCACAGAAATTGTTAGAGATATCTGTTTCAGGCAGTGTGGTGAACTAAACCTTTATATACAGCTCACCTAAGATACCGAATTTTAAAAAAATATTTTAAATACTTTAAATATTTTAAAATATTTTTTAAGTAGTTTAGGTTCATGGCAAAATTGAGCAGAACGTAGTACAGAGAATTCTCATATACCTCACACATGCGCAGCCTCCCTCACTATAACCATCCTTCACCAGAGTGGTACGTTTGTAACAGTCAGTGACCTACACTGACACTTCATCACCCAAAGGCCATAGTTTGTATTAGGGTTCACTCTTGGTGCTGTACATTATATAGGTTTGGGAAAATGTATAATGGCCTGCATGCATCATTATGGTATTATACAGAATAGTTTCACTGCTCTAAAAATCCTCTGTTCTCCACCTCTTCATCCCTCCCACTGCCTTAAGCCCTGGCAACCACTGATCTTTTTACTGTCTCAATAGTTTTGCCTTTTCCAGAAGGTCACATAGTTGGAATCATGTAGTATGTAGCCTTTTCAGATTGGCTGTTTTCACTTAGTAATATTCATTTAAAGTTCATATCTTTTCATGGCTTGACAGCTGATCTTTTTTTTTGTCATTTGTTTGTTTTCACTGAATAATATTCTGTTGCCTGGATGTGCCACAGTTTATCCATACACCTACCGAAAAATATCTTGGTTGCTCCCAAATTTTGACATTTATGAGTAATGCTGCTATAAACCTCTGTGTACAGGTTTTTGTGTGGGCATAAATTTGCAACTCATTTGCATAAATACCAAAGCATACGATTGCTGGCTTATTTGGTAAGAGTATGTGTAGTTTTGTAAGAAACTGCCGAACTGTCTTCCAGAGTGGCTGTACCATTTTGCATTCCCGTAAGCAGTGAACGAGAGTTTTGTTGCTCTGCATTCCTCATCAGCATTTGGTGTTGTCAGTGTTCTGGATCTTGGCCATTCTCATAGGTGTGTAGTGGTATCTCACTGTTGTTATAATTTGCATTTCCTTAATGACATAGGATCTGAAGCATCTTTTGATATGCTTATTTGCCATCTGTATATCTTCTTTGGTGAAGTATGTGCTAATGTCTTTGGCTCATTTTTTAATCAGGTTGTTTGTTTTCCTTCTGTTGAGATTTAAGAGTCCTCTGTATATTTTGGATAGCAGTCCTTTATCAGATAAGTATTTTACAAATATTTTCTCCCAGTCTGTTTCTTGTCTTCTCATTCTGTTGACATTATCTTTAGCAGAACAGAAACTTTTAATTTTATTGAATTCCAACTTATCAGTTATTTCTTTCATACATCATGCCTTTAGTGTTTTATCTAAAAAGTCTTAGCCATATCCTAGGTCATATAGGTTTTCTTCTGTGTTATCTTCTAAGAGTTTTAGAGTTTTGCATTCTACATTTAAGTTTGTAATATATTTTGAGTTAATGTTTGTGAATGGTGTAAGATCTGTGTCTAGATTTATTTTTTTGTATGTGGATGTCCACTTGTCCTATCACCATTTGTTGAAAAAACTATCTTTGTTCCATTTGCTCCTTTGTCAAAGATCAGTTGACCATATTTTTGTGGGTCTATTTCTGGGCTGTTTGCTCTGTTTCACTGATCTATTTGTCTATCCTTTTGCCAAGACCACACTGCCTTTTTTGCTATAGATTTATAGCAAGTCTTGAAGTAGTGTAGTGTCAGTCTTTCAGCTTTGTTCTTCTCCTTCAATATTTTGTTGGCTAGTCTAGATCTTTTGCCTCTCCGTATAAACTTTAGAGTCAGTTTGTCAATATCCACAAAGTGTTTTGCTGGGATTTTGTTGAATCTATAGTTAAGTTAAGTTAGGAAAAATGGAACTCTTGCTAATGTTGAATCTTCCAATCCATGAATATGGAATATTTATCCATTTATTTAATTCTTCTTTATTTCATGAGAGTTTTGCAGTTTTCCTCATATAGATCTTGTATGTATTTTGTTAGATTTATCACTAAAGCCTTTAATTTGGGGGATGCCAATGTAAATGGTATTGTTTTTTAACTTCAAATTTCATTTGTTCATTGCTGGTATATAGGAAAGTGATTGACTTCTGTATATTACCTTAGATCCTGCAACTTTGCTATAATCACTTTAATTTCAGAAGTTCTTTTGTTGGTTATTTTAGATTTTTTATATAGATGATCATGATTCAATTTTTATTGATTCAATTTTTAAAATAGATATAGGCCTATTCAGACCATCTATTTATGCTTATGTGAGCTTTGGAAATTTGTGTCTTTCAAAGAATGGGTCCATTTCATACAGTTTATCAAATTTTTGGGAATAGAGTTGTTCATAGCATATCTTTATTATTCTTTTAATGTCCATGGGATTTGTAGTGATGTCCCCTCTTTCATTTCTGATATTGGTAATTTGTGTTCTTTGTCTTTTTTTTCCGTAGTTTTTCCGGATAGAGGTTTATTGATTTCATTGACTTTTTCAAAGGACTAGCTTTTTGGTTTCAGTGATACTCTCTATTGCTTTCCTATTTTCAACTTCATTGATTTCTTCTCTAATCCTTATTATTTTTCTTCTGTTTACTTTGAATTTAATTTGTTCTCTATTTTCTCATTTCCTAAGGTAGAAACTTAGATTATTATTTTAGATCTTTCTTCTTTTCTAATATATGCATTCAATGCTATAAATTTCACTGTAAGCACTGCTTTTTCTGCATTTCACAAATTTAATAGGTTGTGTTTTCATTTCATTTTCATTTAGTTCAAAGTTTCATTTAGTTCAAAATATTTTTGAACTTCTCTTGAGGTTACTTCTTTGACCTATGTATGATTTAGAAGTGTTGTTTAATCTCCCTGTACTTTGCGATTTTCCAGTTATCTTTCCAGTATTGATTTCTAATTTAATTCCATTGTGGTCCGAGAACAGACACCTTATATTATTTTTGAGGCTATATTATATTCTTAAAATTAAAAGTATTATATCTTCCTGGTTAAATGAACTTTTTATCATTTTGAAACAGCACTAATGTTTAGAAATGTTTAGTAAATATTTAGTAAATTTAGGGGTTTTTTGTTTGTTTGTTTGTTTTTGCCCTAAAGTCTATTTTGTTTTATGTTAACATGACAACACCAGCTTTCTTTTGGTTAATGTGTTTGTGGTATATTTTTTCTATCCTTTTATTTTCACACTTATTGTACCTTCATAATTTAAGTTTGGCTCTTGGAGTTTTTTGTTTTAATCTAGAAAAAATTGTTATATGCTATCTGGATTATTTAACCATTTATGCATAATGTAAGAACTGACATATTTGAATGAATATCTTATCTTATGCTCTCTGTTAGCCTGGATACACTGTGTTCTTTTTCTTTACTTTCTTTGCTTCATTTTGGATTGAGTACTTCTTTTCTTTCTGTTGTTTTCTTTTTACTAATGTGGAAATAATATTATTTGTATATATTCATTTTAGTTTTTACTCTGGAAATCATAACATATGTAGTTAACATAATCTAGAATTAACCAATCTTTTTCTCTTCCTAGGGAGTATAGGAATCTTAGAACATTTTAACTCAATTCTGAATTATATAGTAATATTTTTCTGTATTTTACTTGTGACATATTTAATTTCACAAGATATTATTGCTACTTATACTGTCAATTTATGTTGATTTTACCAACATATTTCATATTTATGAATTTTTTCTGTCTTCTTGCAACATGGATCTTTCATCTGGAATTTTCTTGTGAAAAGGACTGTCCATTTAAATAAATTTCTTTCATAAGAGTTTGCTAGTAGCAAACTCAGTTTTTGTTAATATGAAAATGTCTGTATTTTGTCCTTATTCTGGTGAATTCCAGTTTGGCAGTAAATTTCTTTCATTCATACAAATTTCAGATCATTGAAGATATTTTACTGTATTCTGCCTTCTCATGTTGCTCTTAAGACATTAGCTGTCAGTTTAACTGCAACTTTGTTGAAGATAACCTGGCTGCTTTTTTTCTCATTACTTTAAGATTTTCTTTTTTCTGCTGTAAATAATTTTATTCTTATGAGTCTAGCTGTGGATTTCTTTTAAAATTTATCCTGTTTATGATTTACTCACCTTCTTGAATTGATGGGTTGATGTCTTTCATCCAGTTCAAGAAATATTTCAGTCATTATCTTGGATATTGCCATTGCCTCATGCTATCTTGTCAATCCTCCTGAAACTCCAATTAAACATAACTTAAATTTTCTCTAGCTTTCTCTATATATTTTTATTTTTAAAATTTTTCATCTCTTTTCTCCTCTGCACTAGATTCTAGATAATGCCTTCTCACATATTTCCAAGTTCATTATTTCTTCAGCTTTGTCTGATCTGCAAGTAAGCCCGCATTATATATTTTAATTTCGATTATTTTGTTTTTCATTTCTAAAATTTATATTAGCTTTTCTCAAACCTGCCTCCCCTGCATTTTTTCCAGAGATGATGTTTTCAGTTCTGCCAGGTATATAGAGGTGCTATCAGATTGGGATCATGTTACAATAAATTCACATCTTAAGATTACTTTTTAAATTATATTCTGAATTTATGGTTTGTCTTAGCAGAAGAACTGATTTATCCCTCTTTATTTCCCCAAACGGAAGTTCTGTGTCATTTTTAGCCCTTCAACTCTTTCATTATTTCTGTCCAAATTTACTTCTGTATTCCAATATCATAAAACTCATATAGCCCTTTTCTGCCCAGAAGTATTTCTGTACTTTGTTTCACCAATTTTACCTTTCATTTCCCTTCTATGTACTTACTATAAGCATCTTTCCTAAAGCCAAGGGATCCTATACTACTGAAATATTTTCAATATATGGAAAAGAAATAGTAACCAGAGTTGTCTTTCAATTTATTTTACTATGCTGGAATATATGTTACGAAAACATAGCCTATCATTTTTGAATGATACAAATTTAATATAACTTGGTGTGGTGGAGAGAGAATTGAATTAAGAAGCAGAAAATGTGGTCATTACCACTTTAAATCTCAGTTTTATCAGTTGTAAAATGGGAATGATACATGTCTTGCCAATCTGTGAAGCAAAATTATGAAATCAGGGACTTCCCTGGTGATCCAGTGGTTAAGACTTTGCCTTCCAGTGCAGGGGGCACGGGTCGATCCTGGTCAGGGAGCTAAGATCCCTCATGCCTTGTGGCCAAAAACCAAAACATAAAACAGAAGCAATATTGTAACAAATTCAATAAAGACTTTAAAAAATGGTCCACATCCGGGACTTCCCTGGTGGCACAGTGGTTAAGAATCTGCCTGCCAATGCAGAGGACACGGGTTTGAGCCCAGGTCTGGGAAGATCCCACATGCCGCAGAGCAACTAAGCCTGTGTGCCACAACTACTGAGCCTGTGTGCCACAACTACTGAAGCCCGTGTGCCTAGAGCGTGTGCTCCACAGCAAGAGAAGCCACCGCAATGAGAAGCCCACGCACTGCAGTGAAGAGTAGCCCCCATTCACCACAACTAGAGAAAGCCTGTGCACAGCAACGAAGACCCAACGCAGCCATAAATAAATAAATTTATTTAAAAAAAAATGGTCCACATCAAAAATAAATCTTTAAAAAAAATATGAAATCATTTGAGTACTGTAGATAAAAAGACTACTACCATTTTCTTTTTTCTGGTGGACACAAACCCTTGAAATGGCAGTTTTGACATTTGAGCCAAGGTCTGCATGATTTCAAGACTTTTTTCTCTCTCTGCTTTAGAAAATGACATGTTTCTTGGCATAAGGTTTATTTGTGCTTATTCACGTAACACTTGTCCTAAAATCGTAGCCACAGCCAGGCAAATTTGACACATTTTTAGTCCTAGAATATTGTAAGTTAGTATTCCTTAAAACTACTGTATAGCTAATAAACAATAATTACACACCTGTGGTTACTAACAGCATTCCCACAAAATGAGTCAATCAAAAAGATGGGATAAAGTACACACACGCTTAAACAACAGTTCATAAAACAAGAATGATTCATTATATAGTTATATGTGCCCATTATTGGTAATTCATTTTTTTAAGTTGCAAAATTAAAGTTTTTCTATGTCAAGAACACTGAGAGTTTGAGATTTGACCCTACTTTCAGGTAGAAAGGTAGCCTGACATTATTTTATGAATGCTGGCAGAAGATACAAGACTCCTAGGTCAGGGACAAAGAGCTTTATTATTTACAGCATAGCAAGCAGCCTGAGCACTAGAATATTTGTGTTGGTTCCCTTAGCCCCTCAATTTCCACAGGACTAACGTGTAGGAGTCCAGGTGGATACTGAGCTCAAGGTAGGTTTATGTCTCAGTTGAGAAACCCCAAGCTTAGGAAGCTCAAATACTTTATAACGGATTGTAAATTAACTTGCATTTTGTACTGATGAGAAAACATTATCTTTTACTGGACAGCCAACAAATCTGCCCTTTGCTTCAAAGGAGACACTATCTCATCTTATAAGGCTGTTTGGTACACAAATGGTTTTGAAAAACTGGTCTGGAACAAAAGGCTAGTTAGTGCCACACTTCCTGGATGTTCAGAAATGGAGAACTGTGTCACAACACTACCACCAGGTCAGTTTTGAATGTGAAACCAATGACTTACTTCTCCTTTCCTTCTACTAGAATTCAGACTAAAGCAACCATATAGTAATGGTTAATCTAACTAACTATTATGTCCTACTTACTGTCTATGAGTTTAAGTGTTCAACTTGTAAAAATTTTCTCTTTATAAAATTGTTTTCTTAATTTGAAAAGTAAATTCAAAAACTAAGCCAAACCATTTACATTTACGTTTACAAGGAGAAGACAAAAAAGGGGGAAAAAATCAGAGTTCTACTATCTTTAGGTCAAAATATGCTGTTTTATAATTCTTTTGTAGCACAGAAGCACATGTAGCTAAAAATTAGTTTTTCAGAGAGCCTAGACAAAAAATATGCTTTAAATAGTCATAAATTTATTTATTCTTCAAATGTGTGAAAAAGCTACTCTTCATAAAGCATTTACTATAGGAAGAGTACAGCATTATAGAACACTGTTTTTTGACCAATTCATACATAATTTCCTATGGCTAGAAGGTCTATTGTTCTTTTTTATTCCCATAATTTAACATCTGAATAGGTTTAGTAGAAATTTACAAATTCCTCTGAGACCAAATATGGAAAATTTTATCTCAAAATTATTCCTTATTTTCCAAAAGTTATCCACAAGAGAAAAAGAAATTCTGTGTTATTTATTACAGCTGGTATATTAAGAACATTTTAAATATCATTTACTTCCATATTCAGAATCTGACATTAAGGGGAATTTCATGGGAAAATATGGCTTCTTGATGAAATGGAAACACTGTGGGCTTTGGACTCAGCCAAACGAAGGTTCAAATTCATACTACACTTACATAAGCTCAAAACTTTAGTTTCATTCTCCAGAAAAATGGGGATAATTATTGTTTTCTTCCAAGGATATCGTAAAGACACAATGAGATATATAAGGTCTCTCGAGAGTATTCTGGTTGCTCAGCAAATCGCATTCTATCCTCTTTTCTCCTGAGGCAGCCACCTCAAAATATTAAGAATATATCTTAGACATCAATTTCTTAGGTATAGATATTTACTAGAACCCTTTATCATATTGTTTTTTTTTACTAGCCTAAGGATAGGGTTATTAATCTTTATGTATTTACTATAGCTAAACTCAGGGATAAACTCACAAATGAAAATGTATTTCTTTCATAATAAAAACACACAATCTTTTTTTAGGTGAGAAAACTGAAATTCAGAAAAGTTAAGTGATTTACCAAGGATGCAACAGCTAGTTAGCGACAAATCAAGAACCTTCTGCTAAGTCTTATTCTTGTGCCCTATTCACTATATTGCTAATACTAAGCAACCAGTGAGTTTAGAGTTGTTTGAGACCAGAGCTGAGTGCTTTCCATGTTCATAGGAGTTAAGAGTGCCCACTAACATATTCTTTTGAGTTATAGAGCCAGAAGACAGAAAGAATTTCTTAAGTCTCTACAGAAAAATGCCAGTACTTTCGGTCATGTGAATCCTGAGTAAATCTCAGGTTTATAACATTAGGTAACAATCTAAAATAGTGTGTGTTGTTTTGGGGAAATTAATAGCTAATTTCATAAATAATGCATAATGACAGCAAACCAGGTTCACTAATTGTTTTCTTCAATCAAATTTTATGTTTACTACATCTATTGAGTTAGTAATATCAGTTATAGTTCAGTTTTATGATTTTATCAATCGTATTTCTTTTTCTAAATAAATGTATTTATTTATTGGCTGCGTTGGGTCTTAATTGCTGTGCGTGGACTTTCTCTAGTTGCAGCGAGCAGGGACTACTCTTCTTTGCAGTGTGCGGCTTCTCATTGCGGTGGTTGCTGTTGTTGTGGAGCATGGGCTATAGGCACGTGGGCTTCAGTAGTTGTGACATATGGGCTCAGTAGTTGTGGCTCTTGGGCTCTAGAGTGCAGGCTCAGTAGTTGTGGCATACGGGCTTAGTTGCGCGGCACGTGGGATCTTCCCGGACCAGGGCTTGAACCCGTGTCCCCTAAATTGGCAGGCAGATTCTTAACCGCTGTGCCACCAGGGAAACCCTATCAATTATATTTCATTTCTAGAATTGCTACCCATGTTTTTCAAAACTTCCTGATTTTACTAGTCTCTTATTGCTTTAATACCTTTTAAGATCTATTTTTAGGTATGCAGATACATAATATTTTGTGTATTTTATCAAATTAAAGATGCTTATTTTTTATTCTATATCTGATAAATCCACTACCTTCATGATTCGGTGGACCGATTTTATGGTTTGTTTTTTCTGTTGATTCTCACTCTAATGGCTTATTTCCCAAGGTGTTTAGTGACTTTTGTTATTGTTTTAATTAGTTTGTGTTCTTTAGATCTGTATTAATGGGAATTTTTAGAAGTGTGAATTTAACCTAACCAACTCTGAAAGATTTTTGACTACTTCAGTCAGTTACTAGAGGGCACATTCCCCCTTACCCTGGAGAGATAACTCGTAAGCAGTCACTTGCTACACCTATATATTTTCTTTTTGTAATTTTTCAGCAATATTTTAAATTTTATTTTTAATAAAAATTATATATATTTAAAGTGTACAGCCTGATGACTTGGTATACATATGTAGAGAAAAATGATTACAAAGCCAAGCTAACTAAAGTATCATACCCTCACATAGTTATCATTTTGTGTGTGTGTGTGATGAGAGCACATGAGAAATTTCCTCTTTTAGCAAGTTCTCAGTATTCAATGCAATATTTTTAACTATAGTTATCATGCTGTACAATAGCACCCTAGACTCATTCATCCTTATATTTGTGTTTTCTTGTCATTTCTCACTTCTGAGGATTTCTCTACCATTCTTACGAGCTCAAACTTTCATTTTAAAATACTTTCTGGAGCATTGATGTTACCTAACTTCAAGACTTACTATAAACCACATTAACCAAAACAGTGTGGTACTGGCAAAAGAATATACAAATAGATCAATGAAACAGAATAGACAGGTGAGAAATAGACCCACACAAATATAGTGAACTGATCTTTGATTAAAAAAACAAAGGCAATACAATGGAGAAAAGATAAGTCCGTTCCAACTCTTGGTGCTAGAACAACTGGACTTCCACATGCAAAAACTAAAAGAAAAAAGAAAAAAGTAAGAATCTAAACACAGACCTTATACTTTCACAAAAATTAACTCAAAATGGATCATAGAGCTAAATGAAATCACTCAAAACTAAATATTCCTAGGAGATAACGTATTAGAAAATCTAGGTGACCTTGGATTTGGTGATCAACATTTAGATATAATATCAAAAGCATGATGCAGGAAATAAATAATTAAAACCTTCTGCTCTGTGAAAGACACTATCAAAAGCATGAGAGGGCAAGCCATAGACTGGGAGAAAGTATCTGCAAAAGATACCTGATAAAGGACAGTTACCCAAAATATAGCAAAAACTCTTAAAACTCAACAATAAGAAAACAACCAACCTGGTTTTTAAAATGGATAAAAAAAATTAAAGCAACACTGAGATAGCACTACACACCTATTAGAATAGCCTAGGTCCAGAGCACTGGCAACACCAAGGAAGATACACAAATTCATGAAGCATTCCATATTTTGCTTTTCTTTCTAATGTTCATGAATGACAAAACTAAGGCTCTGATAAGGGAGGTGACTTACCCAACTGAGGGCCCTTCCCACTTTAAACCCCACCCACAATTCCTCTTCTACAAAAAATAAAAGAGCTCCACAAATCAATATTTATCTAAATAAAGTTAAAAGTTAATTTTGTAGGGAAGTCGTATAATTACTACCTTGACTTCTTTCTCCACTAGACTGTGAGTAGAGCAGTAATGCTTTTCATGAATGGAGGCCCTGATTCATTTACAAATGCAATTCTGCTACATAAAGTTCTATCATGGGTAATATAATAAAAGATAAAAATTTTTCGTTAATGGGTATCCACTTAGAAAACTCTTAAGTCTTCAGCAGGCTATGGGATACTTGCTTAAATTATTACCAATGAAAAACAATAAGTCTGGGGCCAGGTTTATTAGTCTCTGATATGTTGTTACTCAAATTGTGAAAGAAAATTATTTTTACTTCCATTTACTTATTTTTTTATAACCAAGCAATACTTTAATTATTCAGTGTTTCATATGATGTTATCTCTACCTGTAACAGAAGTGTATCTGTATTCTTAAGTTTGGCAAATACAGAAATTGTCAGATGCAGAAAATAAGTAATCAATGAGAAATATATAGACATATACATTATGACCATTTCTGTTTTATAGCTATTCAAAAACAATGATTACAATGATAAGAGTGTCTAATTGGATTCATCAAGCCTCTATCATTAATGTACCAATGTAATACTGCTTATTGGCTTCTTTTGAAATAAAACTAGTAAAGAAAATTAATCGCCTACTTGGCCTCAATTAATAAATATACATGAATTAGAGATGTCTTTTTATCAAAGAGTAGAAACTTTTAGATACAACAGGGAGCTGAAGTCTAAACTATACCAAAAAAACAAACAAACAAAAAAACAAAACACAGGTGGCAGTAATATTTATGCGGCCATTATAACCTGTTATTTTGAAAGCCAACCTACTTACATCATCAGTTTCTCCATTATTCTATTGGGTGGGCCCTAGTTTGGATGACCTACTACATTAACACTCCCTGAGGGAGTCTAGGTTGGATAGAGGAATATTCTCCAAGGATAATTAAATTGAGAGAGTGAAACAGAAGAGAATCATGTCAATGGAGCCTCCTTCATGGTTATTACTGAGCAACTGCTAAAAATTATTTGAAATAACTTCAAATCAATTAGAACTTTGTACCCTTCTTATCTTTTGGAAATTAATTCTTCTGTATTAAAGACACACTAAGATCCTCATATATTATGAAATAAATACATTTTTAAAAATACCTGAAGCAGATTTAGAATTCTGGGAAGGAGGACTCCCTGGACTCACCCAGAAAATTTTTCTGTCTAATTTTGTGGTTAATCCTGGAATCTTCCCCTCCTGACAGTGACCCCCTGAAACCTTGATTTTAGCCTAGATTTAGAAACTTCTATAGATAGTCCCACCTCCAGGGTAGGTAAGTCTTAGCCTGTGATAACTGAGATAGCATTAAAGCTATGCATAATGGAGCTCATTTCACTTAAAAAAAAAGAAAAGAAAAGAAAAGAAAAATGGCTACAGTTATTAAATCCATACTAAATGTGCAGCATTATATGTGTTCTATTATTTTATATTGTTAATATATCAATTTTAAGAGGAGAAAACTGAGGCAGGGAAGGAGTAATTTGCCCAACATGACACAGTAAGTGAAAAGTCAACTTACTATGTGCTAATTAGTTGCTAGGCAGATAGAAAGGTGAATAATGTATAGCTTTCCTTTATAGACTGAATTAATTTATTCTATAATTATTTTCTTATATGTCACAAATCAAGGGCCTCGTCTACTGGAAAGCTCAGTGGTGCGCCTGATTCATGAGAAACAGTGGAAAGCAATCTTAGACAGTGGCTATCTGGTAGTTCTTAAAACAGTGTCCTGTTGATACTTTTACTAGTATTACTTAGAAATGGATATTTCTGCCAATACCATGGCAGAGAAGGATCAGTATTACCAACTTTCCCTTTTACCTCAGGCTCCAATAGCGCTTAGCACCACCCTGTTACAGATTCTGTCATTTAAAACTTTGATATTTTGTTCATCATGGATTTTTGCATTAATTTTGCTTTTAAAATATTACATTAAAATATTATTTATCTCGATTACTGATATTTTTTTGGCACTCCCTTAAATTTTGTGCTAAGGCAAGTACCTCATTTGCCCCACTTGCCTTATCCTAGTCTCAGCCCTGGTTAACAGCAAACATGGACACACCATACATGAACAAGCCTGCTATTTTCTTGAGTTATGTGGCTGTCACAGGAGAAACCAAAGAATCACTCTTTATGTAGTAGTTGGTACTCCTCTATAAAGACATTAATGAGGAGATACAGCTCAACTGAACAATACAATTGGGAAAGCATATCCTTTCAGGTAGAATTATACATAAATACAGAAGGCTTATAACTGTTTAATAAGCACAACTATACCCAATTTGTAAAAGAATGATTCTGTTATTCCAGAGGGATTTGCTTAAAGCTAGCAATTCCATGGTATTGAAAGTTATGTCTTACAAAATCCATGTATTTTAAAATGTATAATTTAGTAACTCACTTTTATTTTTCCTTGCTTTCATAAGGGTCATCATACACTTTATGTATTACCCAACACCCCCCAAACAGATGAATTTTGAAAATTCAAATGTATTTTTTATTCTAGTACTTTTTTTTTTAACCCTCTTTGCCATAAAATTTAGTGAAATATGTAAAGGAGTGATTAGAGCTGCAGTTAGCCTTTGACCCGTACATATAGTTTGGCTCTGTTCCCCAAATTTCTGTTTTTAAACTCTTGTACCAACAATCCTCTTCTTTGTTCATACAGTAATCTTTCTTTAGTGATCAATTACATACATATTTAAGTATATTTTAAAAGAATAGAAATGTTGCTTGTCATACACAAATGGCTCTTAGAGAGTTATTGGTTTCATGCCAGTGCTGTCAACTTTCCAACAACAGATTGGATTGGTTAAGAAAGAAGCCATAAACAGCCTATCAACAAGTATTTATACAGATGTTAATGAATTTAAAATTCTGTTAGTATAACATTTATGCCAAACTCCAATTTTATTTGTCCTTTATTGTGAGGTATGATGCAATAACTTCTTTTAATAAACACATGCAGACCACTTACACTTTATAATGTAAATCACATTTTTACTATTCCCAGCATAAGATACATAGAATCAGCCATCTATCAAAGTTACCAAAAATATTTCCATCACATGAAGCATTTTGCTCAGTATGCAACCACGTCCTTCAAAAGCTTTTGGTAAAGAAATGAACTCATCTCCATCCATGAAACCAAGAGTATTTTGTTATTATATTACTGAGAAAGGCCATTAAGAGAAAAGAAAATAGTCATGGGAAAGTCACCATATGTATTAAAAATATAAATAATTAGCTTCTTTTTGTGTGCCCCAAATGATAATTGAATCCTAACCTCCCTCTGTAAATTTAGAAAACTGATTAATTTGAGGCATATAAGTTTAATGAACACTTATTTTGCTTTTTATGAAGAAAAAAATATTTCCATTAATTTAAAAAAGACTTCATTTCTTGTTTTTTAAATAAATTTATTTATTTATTTTTGGCTGCATTGGGTCTTCATTGCTGCGCACAGGCTTTCTCTAGTTGTGGCGAGTGGAGGCTACTCTTTTTTTTTCTTTTTCTTTTGAATTTTATTTAATTTATCTTTTTATACAGCAGGTTCTTATTAGTTATCCATTTTATACATATTAGTGTATATATGTCAGTCCCAATCTCCCAATTCATCCCACCACCACCACCCACCCCCCCCACCCCCACGGGGGCTACTCTTCATTGCAGTGCCGCAGGCTTCCCATTGCAGTGGCTTCTCTTGTTGCGGAGCGTGGACTCCAGGAGCGCAGGATTCAGTAGTTGGCTCACGGGCTCTAGAGCGCAGGCTCAGCAGTTGTGGCACACGAGCTTAGTTGCTCCAGGGCATGTGGGATCTTCCTGGATCAGGGCTCGAACCTGTGTCCCCTGCCTTGGCAGGGGGATTCTTAACTACTCTGCCACCAGGGAAGCCGCCAAGACTTCATTTCTTTTGGAGAACTTCTTAAAGCTGAACTGCTTTCTTCTAGGATTGTGTACATTGTCAACGTTTTATTTATAAAGTAACTACACACACACACACACACACACACACACACATTGTTTTAAATTTACTACCTTTGGTTGTCAATTTTTATCCCAATCTAATTCTGACTTTCAGAGCTGAAGTTTCTATTATAATAATTAAGTTAATCACATTTAGACATGTGTTATTCTCCACAATGCACAGGTTCATCTACGTGCTAAAAATCTAAATTCCAACTCTATATTTCTCAGAGAACATTAATCAACTATGACAATCACTCCGTAATTTTACCAATATTTGTTGAGCACCGTCCTACTAGGTATCACTTAAAAAGTGTATATTCTAGGAGGCAAAACAGACACATGAATAGGTAAGTAAAGTATAATGTAATAAATGCTATCATGGGGTCTCTATATTATCCTTTGGAGGGCATCTCTAACCTAATTTGGATAAGGAACGGAAGTGTTCAAAGATCAGGAGCTTACCCCAAAGAATGTAATTTCTAAACTAAGACCTGAAGACCTGAAGTAAGAACACCACTGGTAAAGTGGATAATCCCAAACACGATGTCTATAGGCAAAAATGATCATTTTGAGTAATTATAATACATCTGGATGATTGAGGCAGGAACTTAATAGATGTGTCTGAAGGTATAAGGAAGGTCTGTATGCTATGCAAAATGTTTTGAACATTATCCAAAGATAGTAGAGAACCAAGAGTTCAACCTCTGAAAGAGCAAACTAGATGTGTACTTTAGCAAGACCATTTGCAGTATGGAGATATATAAGTGGGAACAACGCCAAAAGGAAAAGGACCAGTGAGAAGGCTGTTACAGTAACTAAGAAGAGATGATAGTAGGCTGAATTTAAATAGTCACAATGCAAATACCAGAAATTTGACAGAATGAAAAGAATTTAGAAGGTAGAATCAGCAGCTGAAGGGTGAGGAAGAATGCTGGTTCAGTACAACACTCTGGTTTCTGAATTTTACATTGACGATGATGGTAGAATTATAGTAACTTAGAAAAGGTGGGATAATACATGAGTTCAGCTTTTTACATATTCTGTTTAAATTATCTGTAGGATACCATAGTGGAGAGATTTTGGATGGATACATTTCAGAAGGAGATAAGGAAAGTGATTGAAGAACTTGAATGAATATCCTCTTACAGGAAGATTATAACCAAGGAATAAGAAAGGGCCAGGATAGTACCCCAGAGAAGAATCCTGAGAGTGGAAGAGATAGCAAAGGAAGATGAGCCCTTGAAGGAAACTGGGGTTTAGACAAAAGGGCAGAGAAAAACCAGATAAGTGGAATTAAACAAGACTCAAAGGAAATAATCCTTTTAAGAAGGAAGACGTGAACAATGTATAATATCATGGAGGAGTCAGTAAGAATTTCAAAAAGTCCCAAAGATTTAGCAGTACTAATGATCTTGGTGTGAACAGTTCCAGTGAAATGGTGTGGGGAGGAAGCCATATTGCAGTGAGCTGAAGCACGAATGTCAGTGAGTCAACAGAGACTCTCACTCACGCCTGTTCAAAATGAGGGCAGTGGGGATGAAAGGAGGAGCCAGGTATTACTGAGATACCCAGCAGGGAGACTAGACCCAGTTTCTGGATTAGATGTCATTACATAAGGAATGAGCAGCCAAGGTTTACTCCAGGTCTGAATGACTTGGGAATTCAGGAAGAAAACCAGACTTAGTAGGATGATAATGATAAAAACAAGTTGTGATTCTGAAGTTCAGCTGGATCTGAGAACAGGAATAAGATAGAGGTTGTTGATATCTAGTTCTCTAAGCTGCCAGCCTCATGAGGCAATAAAGAATGCATATCTAATTGACTGGCATCAAAAGCCAGCACAGGGCTTCCCTGGTGGCGCAGTGGTTGAGAGTCTGCCTGCCGATGCAGGGGACACGGGTTTGTGCCCCGGTCCGGGAAGATCCCACATGCCGGGGAGCGGCTGGGCCCGTGAGCCATGCCGCTGAGCCTGTGCGTCCGGAGCCTGTGCTCCGCAACGGGAGAGGCCACAACAGTGAGAGGCCCGAGTACCGCAAAAAAAAAAAAAAAAAAGCCAGCAGAATACCAGGCATGGGGTGTGGTGGTGGATAGCAGGGGTGCGGGTGCTCCTAGATACTTGCAGAATGACAAGCATCAACATCTGAAGGAACACAAATATAAAGGAGACTGAAGGGAAGCACTCAAAGTCTGATGTTCCAAAGTCCTGTAGAGAAGAGAGTTTTAAGACAAAGAAAATGTTCTGTGTAGTTGAATTGAGCAGAGAGGCCAATGAAGATAAGGAATAAATGTGTTTGGTAGATAAGATGGTTTGAGGCCCTCATAGTAAGGACACTTTCAATTTGGCAAAATCGGATTGCAATAAATTAAGGAGGAAATGGAAAGGAAAGACGGAGAGAGTAGACTCCTCTTAAAAGAATTTTGTTAACAACCGGTATCTTTTAGTGTGAAAGACAAAATATTAGAAGAGTATAGAATTTGTCCCTGAAATCTTATGTGTCATTTTATATAAGTTTATCAAATTGGGAGATACAAACCTATAAATTATGAGAGGAAAATTGTTTATAGTTTAGAAAATATTTAGCAAGTAGGTAAATTTGGATACCTAGAGAAGAAAATATTTGCACCAGTGATAACAGATAAAGGATTATGAATGTCAGTTGAAGACAAAAATGGAAATACTAGAATCCAGCAGATAATTGGGGAGAACAAGAAAGATATTTTACACTTTATGACCTATAATTGGTAAATAATCATATGAAATCACTTTCAATCTCACTAGCAGTAGAGACATATAAATTAAAATCATATTAGACAATATTTTTCTCAAATCATCAACAGCTTTAAAATATTTAATATCCCAATGTTGACTAGGGGCTTAGTGAAATGAATAACCTCATATAGCATGTGGTAAATTGGTGAAAGTTTTAAAAACTATTTGACAATATAGATTATATTGTGTCCCTCAAAATATTTATAACTTCAGACATGTTATCTTTAATTCCACCTGAAAAAGTGGATTAATTAAATAGGATACTTAAAAACCTTCATGTAACAAGTTAGTACCTCACAGTGTATAACCCCTAAAAGTATTTTCAGGATGAGATTTCCATTACATAGAATGCATTTGTTATAGTACTAACTGAAAAGTAGAATGTATAGGATACATACAATTGTATGTAAACAAAAAACAAATCTATGAACAAAAGAACTAAAAGAAAATGCCTTAAAAGTGTTATCCAGTTGTTGTCTTTGAATAGTGGGGCTCTCTGTGGATTTTCTTCTCTTTGACTTTTTAGTTTTCAGTATTTTTAAAATCATCTATTATGAAAATGTATTATTTTTATAATAAAAAGTTTAACAATTTGTTTAGATAAAATTATTAAAATGTGTGTTTTGAAGTAAAGCAGCATATAGAGACTGTAGTAACTAGGGGAGAGCAGGAATCAAAAGGAGACCTTTTTTCTTAGGTTGATGGTACGAGAAATTTATGAAGACCCAGAGAAGCAGGGAAGAGCAGTAGATAGGCAGTAGGTTTGAGTTTTGCAGACCAAATGATGCTTCTAAAACCAAGAGGATTTATTGGGGAGCCTGAGTAGAAGGTGATAAGCATCTGTTAAGTAATCCGGGTCACCATCATTCTTCCCACACAAAATGCTAAAAGCAAGCTTCAAGGAGTAAATACTACTTTCTCCTCAGTGACAGAGGTAATCCTAAAATGGTTTAGCGAAAATCATTTACCAGAATCATTTCCTCCAGCATTTGAATGGCAGTATTTTTGAATACATCCAACCAATATCACCACTATGCTAGTTCTCTTTTTTACACTGAACTCGTACCAATCTACCAGTCTATGCCTTCAGTTTAAAAGGGTTAATATGAATTGGACCCTTACAGTGAAATCTCTAATCTTTACCCAGGGATTGTTGTTTAGAACCTTGGCTGAGCTCTGATGTAAAACCACTTAGGGTTTATGGAGTGTTATCGTGCAGTTGAGGAAAACTTTTCAGAATGAACACTTTAAAAAGGGACTATTGCAAGTATATGTCACTATTTTAAGAAACAGAAAGACATAGAGATAATTTTTATTTTCAGCTAAAAGTACACTTGCTACAAAACGATTCTCTGCATATCAAGAGTAGGTAAGTTTCCAGTCGTGGGTCCAGTTGATTATCCGGGTCACTGATTCCTCACTACTATCTGTCATTGTACCCATGGGTTCACCATTTGGTCTAGTCAACCAAGAAAGGCAGATAAAAGTCTGGGACTCTGCTGGTGAAGAGACTTAATGCTTAATGCAGTATGGGTGTAGCAACCCCAAATCTTCCCTTTGTTTGAGTCTCTTTTATAGTTTCTTTATAAGGAAGGCCATTTATCAAAATGGTGTCTGCTCATGGATTCAGTGGTCAGCCCTTGAAAGTGAAGTAATTGTTCCTTCAATACAGCAACTATGGAGGGATTGGCTTAAACTCAGGAAGAAGGGGTATGACCATTTTAGAAACATAAAGTGGCACAAGAAGTTAACAGGCAGTTAACTTTACTAAGTAACGTAATTTAGAGAAAAAAAATCTTAATTTGTAGCTTTCCTGAGAACTGGCTCCAGTATCTCTTTGGACTGAAAACTAGAGTCATTTCACTAATACAACAGTAACTTTTAAGGAATAAAAAGACATGATGAATGTACCATCCTCAACATATTCAGAAAGACAGATGCTAAACGTGCATATACATGTGTGATGTATACATGTGTATACATGTATGTGTCTCTGTACAGCACCAAGCATTCAAAATAGGCTTTGCACCATGCTCCATTTGTTTTCCAAACAACTTGCAAATATAAAATGACTTTCTATGTACCAAGATCTATAGTGAAAGAATAATTCCAATTAATGAATTGACATTTTAAACATCAGGTTTTAAATTATAGAATTCTTGTGAGTTTGATTACCATGAGTTAGTTTCAAGAGGTACCTTCTCTGGTGTACTGTCAGTCAAGCCTACGATGCTAACAAGTCCCTAAGCATGGTGATGGCACCAAAAAAGAAGCAGTCTAACAACTCAAGAGAAGTGCTCTAGAACAACAGGTCTTCATTGTAACTCAAATGACATTGATGTAGCAGCAATGTCTGCAGGGTTTTTTTGAAAACTACAAATATATATATAGTAAATTTAAATGTGAATATAATGGTCGGATTTTTCTTTTTCTTTTATTTTCTTACTATTTTATTTTTCTTTATATTTGTTATCTTGTGTTCTTACCTTGTATAATTTCTCCTCTTGCATGTTCTCCATACCCATCTTCATTGTTACGCTTTCCCCCCCTCCGTCTTTGAAATCACTGCTATGGCATTAGCACAGGTTTCCTAAACCTAATATAAATGATATCCTAACTTAAGTATTGTACTAGCTTACACGAACCAAGCTTAGTTTTACATAGAATTAAAATTCTGTTTTGAAAATCCTCAATATAATTTATAAATTCTACATATGGATAAGATAGCATGAGAACAATTAGACTTTAAATTCCGTCTACCAAAAATAATTATCTGCATTTTCTAAAACACTAAAAAACAAGCCCTATAAAATGTAGGTTGCACTAAAACAACTCCTTTATTTTTCAAAATAGGTGGGTTTGAAACCAAGCTGGAAAAGCACTTAATCTATAAGTGACTGACATTATTTCTCTTACAGATGATTTAGCTCCCATGAATTAAATTGTCTTGTTTTTCTTTTTTTCTTGTGATAAAATTGTTAGCCTAGACTGAACTGCTTGGCCAAAATTTGATCTCTTTAAATAACAAATAAAATTTCCATACTTTTTCCCTAGGTAAGGAAGAAGAATTTATGTGTAAGGATACCACTGCAAATGAAAAATTAGAAAGGAATAAAGAATATACATACCAATGGCTTCATACACAGGTTGGGGTTCATGAAACTAGTTCCAGAAACATGAAATGGTGAGGTCATTTCCTTTAAATTAGATTTTTGTATTGCAAATACATCTTGAAAACTGAAACCTAGGTTAATTGTTCTAAAACAAACATGACTTTATATAGCCAAAGGCCAATACTCTACATTGCCAGGTTATAAATGGCCTCTTATGTAGAATAGATTTGATCACTGTTTATATTTTTCACCATAAAATATTCAAGAACTTAGTTTCTGTATTGCTTAAAACCAACACAAATGATTGATGGTGATGATGAACCACACAAATGATTCTACTTTATAAAGTAAAATGCATGGTATTGATTAACTGTTTATAAATATCATATGTATTGGAGGTATAGTATTTTATTTTATGTTATTTTTGTTATCATATATGTTTGGCAGTTAAAATTATAATTCAACCCTGATGCCACTTTACTAGTCATGTAACTGATTTTCAATGATGTCTCAATGCTTTAGTTTCCTCTTCTTTATAGTGAGATGATAATAACTTATCTCTCTACTTCACAATAGAAGTGAGCTCTCAAGGTTGAGGGTATCAAATGTTGATGTCCCTTAGCAGCAAACAAGGTGCCTTGAGCTTAATAGGTAATCAATAAATTTTTATTACATTAATGTATGTATTAGTTTTCTAGGGCTGCCATAACAAAATACCACAGATTGTGTGGCTTTAAGAGCAGAGATGTGTCTATATTTTCTCACAGTTCTGGAGGTTTTAAGTCCAAGATCAAGGAGTCAGCAAATTTGGTTTCTTTAGAGGTCCATCTCCTTGGCTTGCAGATGGCTACCTTCTCACTGTGTCCTCACATGACCATCCCTCCACCTGTGTTATCTGTGTTTTAACCTCTTCTTACAAGGACACCAGTTATATTGGATTAGGGCCCACCCCTATGACCTCTTTTTACCTTAAGTACCTCTTTAAAGGCCCTATCTTCACATAGTCATATTCTGAGGTATTGAAGATTAAGATCTGAACATATAAACTTCGAAGGAACAAAATTCAGCCCAAAAAATGTAACATAAAGCACTTATGTGCATAACCACTAAACCAAAGTTTTAAGGAAAAAGAAGTCTGGATATAATATTTTGACATAAATTTTTAAAAACTGAAGTATAGTTGATTTACAATGTGTTAGTTTCAGGTGTACAGCACATACCTATTCTTTTTCATGTTCTTTTCTCTTATAGGTTATTACAAAATACTGAGTATAGTTCCCTGTGCTATACAGCTGACATAAATTTTTAAGACTTTCATTTTAGCTACATATATCCACAAAACAGTAAAAAAAAGAAGCACTATTATAAGCATTTATTAAATATGTAAACCAGTATTGAATATAAATGTAGATGACACTTTGGAAACATTTCCAGGGATTGTGGGTGATAACTATTTAAATGAATAACAAACAAATAAATCTACAATTATGAGGGCTGAAACTTAATTTAGCAGAAAATTATAATGTGCAAAAATGAAACCTTTTTTTATAATATATACAAATGGAAACCTTTATATGTAGTCAATTCTATCCATATAATTTCTTTAAAAACATGGAAAAGAAAGTGAAGAATGAAAGTGAAATTAAAACATTTCAAAATCTGGATTGTTATATCCTATTTCATTGTGAGCAAAGAAAGTAGGAATAAAGCAATCAACATTTGAGACTTTTTTATTTTGCTAAGTATTCTAATTAATGCAAGCACAATTTATTTTATGTTGGTATTAATCAATTTAGCATAATTCATAACATGACATTCTTAGGACTGTAAACAAATACAGTATAACCCATAGCTTACCATCTGTATTAACCAGGTATAAGAGGTCTGGTTTAGAAATATAAAAGCATCTGTATAGATAATGTGAAAAATACAAGCAAAATGTTTCAGGATGTATTTTAGATATGCTTAAACATTTCACAACCTCCCTTACTCCTAAATAAGTTATGTTTAAACATATAATGCAACAGGCAATTGTTGATGGATTTTCTGTTTTGAAAATACAATATAATATATAAAAGAAGATATAGGTAGTAATATCTTAAGAAAAATTGTTTTCAAAAACAGAAGTTCTTGAAAAGCCAAATATCAACAGAAGTTCATTGTGAGCATTAGTATAATGCCTTAAATACACCAGAGCTATTTTAAAAATAGGAAGTTTTGCCTTTCTTATAAGTAAGATATATAAGTACATGTAGTAAAATATTTATATTTTCTATAATTTATTAACTATGGTTATTGGTACTTTCAGATTTTTGATCTGTTTATGTGCTTATGTTCGGCAAAGAAGGGTAGCATTAAAGTGCTGTTTAGAAATTTAAATTTCATGTCAAACTGAATTTTAAAATGACTATGAAAATATGTAAATTTGTATGTATTTTTGCATGTCACCTAATTTAAGAAAACTATTATTTCCATTTTGTAAATTATTTATTTCTCCCAAAATTTTCATTGGGCATGTCTTTCATAGTCTTCCTCTACATTTATATAATGATATGATTTCTGTTTTTGTCACTATGCAGCAATCACTTCTTGCCTGAGTTAGATCCAGATGTACTTAATGGTGGAAGAGTTCAGCTTGTGGTAAGAAATGTGTTTAAAGTTCAGAAAAAATGTTGTGCACACCAGTACTCAATAAATGGCACTTTAAGATATGTCCATAAGTAGTGTAAATTATGAAAATACCACAACTGTATCTTTTTGGGATAATGTCAAAATGCTATGTATTAAAATAGTACCATGTTTTCTTGGCTTGTAATATAACTTTAAAATATGATATTACTTTAAAATATTAATTCTATATGGTAGATTTTAAAATATTAGCATGCTACCGTATTTTTTAAAATACTCTGGACAAGAAGTTGTATGATAACATTATTTTCTAGAATATTTTAAGAGTAGGATATTTGAGGGAAACAGCAAATTACCCTCACAACTCAGGAAATCAAACCAGATAAAAATTAGAAAGTAATTGTGAACTCCACCATTCTAAGTAATAAAGTGTAAATTATTGGAGCTCAGGACTTCCCTGGTGGTGCAGTGGTTAAGACTTCATCTTCCAATCCAGGGAGTGCAGGTTTCGATCCCTGGTGGGGGAACTAAGAGCCCACATGCCTTGCAGCCAAAAAAACAAAACATAAAACAGAAGCGATATTGTAACACATTCAATAAAGACTTTTAAAAAATGGGCCACATCAAAAAAATTATTTTTTAATTGTTGGAGCTTTAGGAACAACCAAGTTCTAACTTGGTCACCAGAGTGTAGACTCTAGACAGTATAACTAATGGGCATTGCAAAAGTCAGTTGAACTATATATATGTTATTAGAAGGAAGACTATATTAGCAGAAGGAGAATGGCCAATATGGAGTCTAGAGAAAGAGTCCCCAAACAAGAAATTTTAAATGTGTTTCCAGAAATTTCCAGAGAAGAGGTTACCCTAACTAATGATGGAAGTGTGTGGCCTCCTTGGCAGGTGAAAATGGATGCATCAAGTGACCCTAACTTTATGACACCTTCCATTTATGTCAACTAGTAAATATTCCTTGCTCAAATTCTACATTCACCAAGAAAACTGATTATAATTTAACTTACCACGTAGAATTTAGTATAAAAAGATAATGTATTCCCTAATGGGAACTGGTATTATGGTATCCAGGGCAGTTATTCATCATTCTCATGAATAACTCATTCAAGGAGTTTTCCTGAAAGAGGAGAAAAATTAGGACAATAGCTAAAATTAGTGTGTTTATGAAAATATATAGAATCTATGTACATATTTGAAATAATCACTCAGCAAGTATTTTCTTGCATTTTAATAGAGATCCCTGTGGCAGAGTGACATGTAGATTACCCTAGGAAAATTGGTACTTCAGGCTATTAACACCCTACGTGTTATTGACTAGCACTTTTGCACAGATTTTTGTGTGGCCACTTTGGAGCAAGAATGGGGAATATAAAAGTGCCAAGGAATGCCAGGATAAAGGAAGGGATATTACATTTAATTATTATACCTCTAAAAATGAATGAAAACAGATTGGGTAGATTACTAATCAAAATGGTTCTATGAGATTAATGCTCTGACATTAACCTCCTTCCTCCCTATCCCACTATATTATACTACCTACAAATGTATGGCAAATACATAGCAATGATAAATGATTTTTTTAATATGTTGAAGAGGTACAGCTGTACACAAAACAAGGTAAGTATTAATAGTAGTAGAACAGACTTTTTTTTTTTTTTGAGTCAAGACAGGGGAATGGATCAAGGATTTATGCGAAAAGGATACTGGGGTAATTGAAGGCCAAGAGTGGAAATCATGCAGGGTGTTGGAGAATAAAAACACCCTACTAGTGGGGGAACTTGTACAGATAATTGCACAACTGGGACCAGGCCACAACTAAGAGGAAAATCTTAAGATTTTAAAAAGCTGCAACTGCTGCTACTATAAGATCCTCAAAGACATAAGAATAACACCCATAATAAAAGGACAGAAAATTATGGAACAAAAATGATCAAATTTTAATTAAAGGAGAGATGGATATGCAAATAAGCCTATTATAAATTCTGGAAATAAAAAATATCATTGAACTGAACCCTCGACTAGACATCATAGAGAATTAGTGAATTGAAAGTTTATTTACAAAGGAACAATAGATTGACAGCTAACATCATATCAGAACAAGGCATACCAAAAGACAATGGAGTTATTTCTTAATAATAGGGATGAATATAAATATCATCTAGAATATTCATCACTAACCTTCAAAAGTGAGGACAGTTAGACATAATCAAACGTTCAAATGCTGGGTTTTGAGGAAGCTAATAAATAACCTCTCTGTCTTCCAAATGGGATTAAAGCATATTGTATGACAGACAGGAATGAGAAAAATGGAAACAAGATATTATTTTACTTACTTCCACATATATACTTCAGAAGGCATGTCATAGAGCTAGACAATTATATTGTTTATTAAATTTATCCCCCCAAAACGCTAGCATTTTCCTGCAGAAGACAGTCATAGTTCAGGTTCTCCAGAAAACATACTCTGAGATTCTGATATTTGAAAGCAGGATGTTAATTGGGGAGGCTTTCAGGAACAACTCCTTTGAGGGATGAAAAAAGCAGGATTGAGCAGAAGGAGAAGGTGAATTTTCAAAAGAGTTAAATGATAAATCTTAACATTAATATGTGCAAGGCCCCTACAATGATAACTACCAAACATTGCTTATAAAAAAATCAAAGAGATATACCACATGCATTAATAGGAAGACTCAAATTGTAAGATGTCAGTTCTTTCCAAATGATCCAAATGATCTAAGTTAATAATAATAAACTTTAGAAAGCTTTTTAGTAGAAATGGACAGATTTTTAAAATGGAATTTTAAATATGAAAATGCATAAGACCTAGAATAGTCAATGCACTCTTGAAAAGGAATAGTAAGGAGAGTCACACTATTTGATTTCAAGACTTGCTATAAAACCCCAGTAATCAAGACTGTATGTTATGTTCATAAAGAAAAAAAAAATCAATCAATGGAAAAGAATAGAGAGTCCAGACGAATACCATACTTATAAAGTTAATTGATTTCCTTAAAGATACTAAAGCAATTAAAAAGAGGGAAAGAATAATTTTTTCAACAAATAGTGCCGGGCAACTGGACATCTACATGGAAAAAAGAAATGAATCTCAACTCCTACTTCACATCTTACTTAAAAATAAATTTGAGATGAATCGTGGGTCTAAATGTAGAAGCTAACATTATAAAAATTCTCAAAGAAAACATAGTATGGTATTTTCAAAAACCTGAAGTAGGCAAAGATTTCTCAGATAAAACAAAAAAAGCATAATCAAAAAAAGAAAAAAGTAAAGGTTACTTAGTAACTGACATTGTTTTCTATTTTGAAAGAAACAATCTTTTGGATATTAATGGCTTAGATGATAAGGTTTTTGGAAGGCATGTGTTCACAAACATTTTCTTGACATGTAGGTATTGTCTTGTTTGGAGGAGGGTGGGATTTCTGCGTTTTAAGTAGGTGTAGTGAAATTATGTCATTAAATTGAAGCAAATAAAACCTGATTTTAAAATCCTGAGGCTTACAGATAAAGCCTCTTTAGCCAGCAGGAGAGTCCCCTATGTGGTTAACATGTTTTTCCTTGTTTTGTAACTGGTCTCACCAAAATTGTGGTATTGCTTTGATAGTTACCCCTTATTCCTGACTGGTTCTTTTGATGTCTTAGCATTGATGGAGCTATTCTAATGGGAACATTAAATACGTACTCTTGTGCACTAATTGAAATAAAATCGGGAAAGAATGTGTTACATTTTTTAGACTAAAATCACAAGTGTAAATTGGAAGCCAATTGTTATTTATTTCATTTTCAACAGTTTTCTACTGAGGTTTTTTAACAAAACAATTGTATCACTTAGCCAGATACATTTTAAAAAGTGACTGATGCTATAGAATGGTTTCTATTCTGAGTTCAGTAGTAGCAAACTTGCTCACTTAACAATGAGAAGGTCATGAATATGGGTGGGAAGGTGGGAAGGGGATGTAAAGGAGAAGAGCAAAGATCTGGATCTGAAAGAAGATTATCTTTAGATTCAGGTTTCATGAGTTTTTGTAGCTCATCATATGGGGATAGCTTTTTAACCACAGCGATGGTTTTATGGCTTTATTTCACTCTATTTAAATTTTTCTCACATCAAACATTAAGGACAATGCTTTCTCACAGGACTTCAAGCATTCTGTGGTTTGGGTGAAATCCCAGCTACTTTGAGGCTGCTTTGCATTCCATCATGGCATTTTCTCCCACTTCAGGGCTGAATCCTGATAAATCCTTACTTAATGATATTAGACATTATGTAAAAACAATATTTTATAGTCAAGAAGTGACCCTTTCAACTCTTAAGTTCAGCCCAAGATAGTAATAAAAGTTCTGAGAGTAATTTTAGATGAAATAAATTACCTAACATATATGTCCTTAAAATAAAATATCTTGAAATTTCTATCTATCCTTACTCCCAAATTAGACTTAATATATAGTATTTTTATATTAATAATGACTATAATGAGAAGGCAGAGATCTTTTGTGACTTTGTAGTATACAAATATGTGATGAAAGGCATTTCAGGGAATTTTATAAGTAGTAAAACATAAATATTGCAGAAAATAATCCAATGTGACATTTCTAACATTCAATTAAGAATTAAATAATATCCTTGGTAAATAAATGATGTTAAGTTATTTAAAGTTTCGTCAGTTGCCTTTAAGATTGATTTTCATCAAAATTACTGTACTAAAGTATTTTCTTTTGTTGTACAGACTCAAATAGCAAACCTCAATTTTAAAATTGGCTCTTATTTGCAAAAAATGCTTTGACATAGTGCATTTGTTCTGCCTGGGCAGAAATAAAGGATTGTGGTATCATTTTGGAGAAGGTTGTTTGACAGAGCCTGTTTGTTTATTTGGGGTAATGTGAGCTGCATTCAGAAAATGTCATATTTTGTTTCATGATTGTATACATTCTCTCCCACTGCTCCCAGGCAAGGCTTGTAAGCAGAGAAGACATGGATTTAGAACTTTTTTCCATGACCAGTGGAAGTGCTTTGTCTGTGAAGAGAGAAAAAAAAAATCAGGCACACAGACACTCAGCAGGATCTTCAAGTAAGTTGTGGTTTCCTTCAGAATTAATTTAGAAATCACAAATGAATTGATGGAAACTAATGCCAGCAAGCATCCTTTAACAGATAAGGGGTAGGATGCCAGCAACCAGAACTGCCCAAAACTATGCATTTGAATTTTTTCCTTCTTTAAATGTCTTCTTTTGATATAAACAGAATTAAATTATTTCAAAATTAATAGCATCAGTTTTTATTTTAATTGTATTCTGTGACTCAGTGGTCTACTCCCCCACCCCCCAACCCCCATGGATTGTATTGAATTCTTTGATCATTTAGTTCTAAAAGAATTTGTTTAGGCTAATTGTAAAAAGTTGGATTTATATATCAAAGTAGTGTGTTTTGGTCTTTTGTCATTAATTTAATATATATTGTAAGTAAAATTTGTTTTTGAAGGAAATTTTTTTTTAAATAACAGATTTTAGATAATAATTTTATACTGTCAAAACCATGCTCTTAAAAACTATTTCCACTGAAAAGATGACAGTTTATATTTCTTAATGATGACTTTTTCCAATTGTAAACTTGTCACACACATCTGTTACCTTTAATTTGGTAATATAACTATATATATATCATGGTTTCAACAAGAATTGCCTAGCAGTTCTTAACTCTGAAAAGATTGTAAACATTAAAAAATATCTGTATCTTAGGATATTTGGGGGTAATAAAGCATAATTTTTTCAAACTCTTCAATTAACTTACACTGTAGAGATTTTGAAATATCTTCTACAGTGTTATGGTATATGAGTATAAAAGATGTTTCATTTAATACCGTATTTTGTTAATTTTCCCAAAGTATACTGAACCTCAAAAGTCCACACATTAACTTACACTTCATTTTAAGGAACAGTTATTCTATAAAAAGATTTATTATTCATTGATGGTATGGTTATATACACACAAAGTCAATATTTGATTGAATATGAACAATTCAACAGTCCGGATGATGCTCTTCAGATAAATGAAAACTTCAAAATGGTTCTCTGACTTTTCATCCAGATGCTTGGTATTATTAGATTACAGTCATTTAAATCCATTAATACATGCAAGTTCATTTTGATAAATTTTAATTTTGTTTTAAAATTATTCTTTTAATATGTCTAACTTAAAAATATTTCCCAGCCTTCAAAGTTCTTAGAGTGCTTGAATTCTCCTTACTTAATTATAGAATCTGGTCATGAAAGGTTACTCTAGTCAATATGGTTAAGAAATATTTTAGGTTCATTCACCTAAGTAAAATTATTCATTTAATATAAATTTTCTACAGCAACATAATGTGTTAATTACATCAATTATATATATATATATATATATATATATATATATATATATATATATACACATATGCATTTCAGGAGGAAATGTGCCACACATAATAATGAATATTGCCATATCCATTTTAAGCATTGCCTATTACAAACTCATATCACTTCGAAGCAGTGTAGGTAAAAAGAAACAAACCAAATAAAATTTTAACAAAAATTGCCTTTTCACTGTACAGAATAACAAAGCTTCTGTTCATAATGTACCATCTGAATGTTAAAACATAAATAACTCAATGTCAGCAGCTATCCTGAAATGCACAAGCTTCATCTTTCACTTACATAGACACTGAATCATAGATTTTAGAGTATACAAGATCATTATAGAGAGTTCATTTCTTAACACTTTCTCTAAGAAACTGTAGTAAGGCAATTCTCACTGTAATTTCAATTAGTTTGTCAATAAGTGACATTATTGCAAACACTACTAATCACTAAATCTGTCCATCCTCATTGTAATTTCAATTAGTCAATAAGTGATGTTATTGCCAACACTACTAATCACTAAATCTGTTCACTTAGTGACAATTTAAGACAAGCCACTTTAGAAAAATAGAGTTTTTATTAAATAACAGAATGAATATGAATAAATACTACTTGCTGCATTACTGTCATTACTAGTTTACTATAATAGTCATGTAATATAACGGTAAAGGGTGTGAGTGAGCTCAGACACCAGTTTGCCTAGATCTGTATCATGACTTAATTTCCTCATCCTTAAAATGGGAATGATACCTACCTTGTAGAGTTGTTTTAGGATCAAATGTAGCACATTTAGAATAGAATCTGGCTCAGAATAAGTGCTTAGTAAATGTTCTTTGTAATTGCTACCCACACATAGCTGTAAAAAAAAAAAAAAATCAATTGAGGTAAGAGTAAGATATTGAAGTCTCTAGTGTCAAGTCACACGGGCTAACGAGCTCAGCTTAAAAGAAATGTACTCTTAATAGTTACTTGACTGAAAACCCTGGCATAGCTTATTACCCATAGAAATCTTTTAACTCTTAAAGTCTTTGGGTCCTAGGCCCCCATGGTCCTGGGCCAACCACTTACAGTCTTGGTATTTTGAAAGCTCTTTTTCCAACAGCTGTCTCTCTCTCAAAATCTTGTCACCTTATTAAAATATTTCTTTTAGCTTTGCAAGCCAAATCTAGAGAGTAGTTTATGGGCTGCAGCTCTAAAATTCTTTCAGCCTTTGAGCTTTTCTAGGTATTTCTCTTTAAATGTTGCTGTAATATTTGTAACATGTATTCTTTACAATTAGATACATTCAGGTTTAAAAACCCTATTCCACCATCACATGTAAGTTGTGTGACCTTGGATAAATTATTTAACCTCTGAGAATGAGTTTATGATCTATAAAATGGAAGTATAATGTCTATCCCATAGAGTTGTAGTGAGGAATAAATAAGTAAAAATATATGTAAAGTATGTGATATATTGCCTAGTAATAAGTAAGGGTTTAAAGTATAGTCCTTGTTGTTTGTATTGTTTGTTATTGTTGTATGTTTTATGTTACTGCTGCATTACTTTAAATAACTTCAAAGTGGAGTTGTCTTCCTTTTCTGTGTGTCAAATAATTCCAGAACCACTGTACTTTCAGCATGCTATCCATCTCAAGCAATACTGTCTTTTCTTAGAGAATTTCCTGGTTTTTTGTCCTTTTCCTTTTAGGTCTTATTGCTCTCTTACAGAAGGCCAAGGGGATCTTCTGCTACCTATCTTTATAATCTATCTAATGACTTGAAAAGAGATGAAAGAGGTCACATTCTTATTTAAAAATGTGCCATTTATAAAATGACCATGCCAAGAAATTTCCTCATTTAGACAATATTTAGATTAAAATATTTGATTTCCTTAAATGGTTTTGGTTTTGGTTTTCTCGATTAATGTTCCCATTTAATACTTAAAATAAAGGATGCATTACAGTAATAATAACTTTATTGCTCTAGCAATTTATAGCTTAACCAATTTCTTTTAATTATCTTTTCTTACTTATAATGATTATTTTTCTTTGATAGCTAATATAAATGAGACTTAGAGAGTTTATTTAATTTGACTTTGGCACAAAAAAAACTTAGCAAGGGAAAGCAGCAACTTGAACCCATCTTTTCTAATTCCAAACTCAGTGCTATATATTGTCTTCTGTTCTTCCTTGGGCCAAAATATATAGCTTAGTAAGAATAGAACATAATTAATGTAGTTCCTCTTATTCATTCATTCAAGAGCCATTTATTGATTGATCATTACTCACTGTATACCTAGTTTAGGTTTCCAGTTGCCGCCTTCTCATCATCTCCGCACTTTCCAGGACATACTCCATTTTCAAAGTTAGCCAGGGACTGAGAATCCACAATACCTCTGTAAGAGTGCATACTCAGCCCCAAATCAGCTTCTTCTTTGAGCATGTCTAAATTCTCATGATATGTAAGCCCTTTTAATATGGTACTGAATTTTCTGAATATGGAAAAAAATATTTTTCGGAAGTAAAACAGCTAATGCTGTTGGAGTGAAGAAGCCTTCTTGGAGGCAATTGACCTGTACCTAGAATGACATTTGGGATTTAAGTAAGGAAAAAAGTGGAAATAAATCCACTAAACAAAGGCAAAGGGTGAAATATATTTGTGAAACTTTGAGGAGTCTGTCTGGACCAGAGGTTCCACATACTGAAGTAATGTAAAATAAGGTTGAATTAAAAATGAAGCCTAGTTTCAGGTAAGTTTGAAAGCAAAGTGGAGGAATTTGACTTTCCTACTGATAATGAGTAACAAATATTTCTGAAAATACCTTAGTGTTTCAGAAAGCCTAAGATCAGTTGAAGAAAGGCCTTCTGAGTCAATCCTAACATTATACAATGACTCCAATATATTGACAAAGTAATTTTACAGCTCTTATCAAAAAAGGTTAATTTGATTATCAAAAGTACAAAGTGAAATATATAGTTTACTAGATGTCAGCGCTCTGTAGTATGTGGAGATTGAGAGACTAAGGTGGTAGCTAAAGCAAAAGTAGATTTCAAGGATGACCATTAAAGTTTACTCCAAATATACTAAGTGCATTCCATTGACATAAATTAAAATTTGCAAGTCAAGAATTATTAGCATGTTATATATTCATGTATGTCTGTATGTATATATGTACATATTTATGTATCTAATTTGTACATAGCTGCAGTATACACACGTAATATGCATTTATAATCCCTCACTGAGTAAACTTAAGACTTAAATGGTGTTGCATATATCTGTGGGTCATTACATAAACCACATCATGGGTACGTAGTGGGTGCAAGCAATTGCATGCCTACAATAAGCAAAGCACTCTACAGATCATTAAGCAAGTACAAAGATGGAGAGGGACAAGAGTTAGAACAGCCAACAGTGTTGAAGGAGAAGAACAAAGTTGGAAGGCCAACACATCCACTTCAATACTTACAATAAAGAAAAAAGCAAATTAAAATGAGATACCACTATACACCTATTAAAGTGGCCAAAATCTAGAACACTGACAAAACCAGATGCTGGCAAAGATGTGGAGCAATAGGGTCTCTCATTCATTGCTAGTGGGAATGCAAAATGGCACAGCCACTTTGGAAGACAGTTTGGCACTCTCTTACAAAACTAAACATACTCTTACCATAAGATCCAGCAGTTTTGCTCCTTGGTATTTACTCAAAGGAGTTGAAAGCTTACGTCCATAGAACAACCCGCACATGGATGTTTATAGCAGCATTATTCATAATTGCCAAAATTTGGAAGCAACCAAGATGTCATTTAGTGGGTGAATGGCTAAATAATCTGTAGTACATGAGATAATGGAATATTGCTCAAGGCTAAAAAGAAATGAGCTACCAAGCCATGAAAAGACATGGAGGAAACTTAATTGCATATTAATAAGTGAAAAAAGTCAATCTGAAAAGGCTACATACTGTATGATTCCAACTATGTGACATTCTTGAAAAGGTAAAATTATGGAAACAGTAAAAATGTCAAAGGTTGTACGGGGTTGGGTGGAAGAAGAATAGGTTGAGCATAAAGGATTTTTAGGGCAGTGAAAATAATCTGTATGATACCGTAATGATGAATATATGCCATTCATTATACATTTTTCCTGACCCATAGAATGTACAAAACCAAAATCCAAGAGTGAACTGTAATGTAAACTGTGGACTTCGGGTGATTATATTTTGTCAATTTAATTTCATCATTTGTAGCAAAGGTACCTCTCTGGTGGGGATGTTGATAATGAAGGAGGCTATTCATGAGTGGGGGCAGGAGGTATATGGGAAGTCTCTGTACCTTCCTCTCAATTTTTCTGTGAACGTGAAACTGCTCTAAAAAAATAATCTTAATAAAAGTGAGGAGGGGAAAAAAGAAAAAACGTGAAAAGAAAAACTCAGAAAGGTGTTCCTTACCAGCTATTGCCTGAGATTTCCTTTGGAATAGGTGGGATTTAGTTTTTAATTTTATAAATAAATTGTCCAGAGCTAAGGATGCAGAAAGTTGTAGAGCTGAGACTCAAATCTGAGTCTCCTGATTCCTAGTGTAAAGATATCAATTGCTTCCCGTCCAACTTGTCTGCATCATGAATGCTTTGCTTCTATCTATCTCAACGTAAAGATGGGACAAAAAGACAATATTATAAATTATGATTTCTTTTTTAAAAAAAGTACAAAGAGGAATTGTATATGCTTAGCACATAGAAAGCACTTAAGAGAATAAATGAATTTATCAGCCATTGTTGCTTTTCTCCTATATCTTATATTCATATCACCTTATTTTTCAATGGATATTATCTTCTCCAGAACAAGGGAAAACATTTCCATTAACATTTTATGTCCTTCTCTCTAAACTGTTTGTATGAGATTTATACTAGTAAATGGTTACAGATTTTAAAGAAAGGTTGTAATATGTTATAAATAGCACTCTATTATGGAATTCAGTCAACATGAAGACGGAATTTTGAAGGACTTAGCCTCTATCAGGGAGGAAAATCTAAACACTTTATTTCAGATTCCATTGGCCACAACAGTGTGGTACTAATTTTCCATGTTTCTTGTTTATTCTCCTTCTCCCCTGCTAGTGTGTATGTTCCAGGGGGGCAGGGAATTTAACGGAGTATCCTTGGTGCCTAGACTAACTCTGGCACATGGTAGGGCCTTTGACGTATATTTGACGAATGAATTAATGTATGAATGAATGAATATGGCCATCCTTTAGCTGCATTAGAGCCAGAAAAGAAAATATCTGACATTTTTTTCGAGTTCCGTAGCGGGAGGCAGGCTGTACTGACAAAGAAGGTGGGTAGAAGGTTTACTGTTTGGTAGACATTCAAGTATCTGCCAAGGCTTCTAAAAGCACCTGGCCTGTTCAAACTCCTGGTACTATTATCATTAAAGAGGACAATCTACCTAAATGGCAAGGATTTCCTTCTGGGTGAGTCTTTCAAACAGCCCAGATCATGAGCTGCGAGTTCCCATAGATCTAGCCTACATGAAGCCAATCCTGTCATTTGTTCATTCAAAAATATGTACGGAGTGCTCCTTGAAGGCCATCGCATCATACAGGGGAAAGAGTGCTGAGCATAATTCTGGCCTTCATGGAGTTATAATCTACATAAATATCTACTGTGACAGTCTGGGTCCAATCAGGAGATAGTTATTGTAAAGTAGGTTAAACAGGGAAAGCTTAAGTGTTACTTATGCTAAAGGAACAAGTATAAAATATAAGGAATGGTATATCCTAGGGCTGAGGAAGAGCACCCAAGTAAGATAAACTTGGAAGTTTGGACTTCATTGGAGAAGGTGTGGTTTGGCCACTGAATAGCAGAGAAGTTCTTGGTTTAGCCAGACCAAGGCTGGTCTGGGGTTACAGGGCAACTCTCTGGAGTAAAGGAGGGGGACAGGTGATGAGCAGTGGGTAGCGTGGGCAGTGAGTGGACTTGATAAGGGCAGAAGGTGTGCAGGCTTTGTTTCCCTGTGGAGAGGACAGCACACGGGTTATGGTTAGGTCGAAGCTGCAGGGTTGCAGAGGGATCATGTTCTGGGCCTGTGGCTCAGGCAGCCTGTATCAGAGGGCCTCAAACCCACAAGGCCAACCCCACCACCTCCATCTATGCCAGAAATTGCAAAGCCTCTTCCTCTGGCAGTGACCCGTCAGTACCCTCTACTGAGAAGGCTTCACGTTTTTCTCACTTTAAAGGAGAAATGCTTAAAGGAATTCTTTTATCACGAAACATGTAATGAAGGGTGTATTCATTGCTAAGAGGCAATACATTGATAACTGACACATATGCATGTACTAAATTACTAGTCTCTGAATACAGTCATTTATATATATATGTGTATATGAATTATCAGTATATGTATGAAAAATATCCTTATAAAAATAAGTTGGACTCACTGTTCTCCCAAGGAGATTCACAACTTGGACCAAATTAAGACCTAGTATTATTTTACTCAGGGTGTCTTAGGCTAAAAATCATGTTTAATTGAGAAAAATTGCAAAAAAATTTTTGCAATTGAGAAAAACTGAGAAGTATAAGAAGACCTCAAATTGTTAAGATAATGTTGTCCCATCATTCTCTTTCTTCTAAGTTTTAGAAACTATTGAAACTTCCAGCCTATAAAGCCATGTCATTAACTAGGGAAAACAATTAACTAGGGAATGACTTTAATAAAGTATAGCATAGCTCTTACTAAACTGGAATTGTGAAGCACAGAGGTGAGAGATGATTGATATGTCAATTGCATTTTTTTTTTTTTTTTTTTTTTTTTTGCGTTATGCGGGCCTCTCACTGTCGTGGCCTCTCCCGTTGCAGAGCACAGGCTCCGGATGCGCAGGCTCAGCGGCCATGGCTCACAGGCCCAGCCGCTCCCCTGCATGTGGGATCCTCCCGGACCCGGGCACGAACCCGTGTTCCCTGCATCGGCAGGCGGACTCTCAACCACCGCGCCACTAGGAAAGCCCGTCAATTGCATTTTTAAACACACTGAGAGACAGTGTGGTATTGGTAAGAGTATGTGTTAAGAGATTGAGAAGTCAGTTTCTAGTTCTGCCCTGGCTCCTCACCAGCTTGTTTGTGACCTTAGGTTTGGGAGGAAAAGGTACCCTGGAATAGTGGAAAGAAATTTGGAGAAGGACGGATTGAATTTGAATCCCATTTCTCACACATATGTTTTTGTGAGCTTAGATGAGATACTTCATGTTCGGTTTGTTCATTTAGAAAATATCCTGGGACTTCCCTGGTAGTCCAGTGGTTAAGACTCCACACTCCCAATGCAGGGGGTCCGGGTTCGATCCCTGGTCAGGGAAATAAATCCCACATGCCGCAACTAAGACCGGGCGCAGCCAAATAAATAAATAAATATTTTAAAAAGTATATATATGGGCTTCCCTGGTGGTGCAGTGGTTGAGAGTCCGCCTGCCGATGCAGGGGATACGGGTTCGTGCCCCGGTCCGGGAAGATCCCACATGCCGCGGAGCGGCTGGGCCCGTGAGCCATGGCCACTGAGCCTGCACGTCCGGAGCCTGTGCTCCGCAACGGAAGAAGCCACAACAGTGAGAGGCCCACGTACAGCAAAAAAAATAACTAAATAAAATAAAATAAAATAAAAAATATATATCCTGCTGAAAATTAGATGAGTATATAAATATATATTTTGTGTTCATGTGGGAAGGGGGGGAGAAAAACAAACATAAATGAGATCCAAGAATTCTTATAGCTTTAAAATTCCATAATCTGCAACTAAAACAATAAAACTTTATATATGACAATTTTCCAATTAGAAGGCAACAGAAGCTATTATTTCTAATGTTTTATTGTATGAAAATCATGTCTGTAACTGAAAATTTTCTCCATGCCAGAATACTTTTAAATGACCCTGATTTTAATCATTGCTTGAATTATCTCTGATTACTTGAGCTAAGCAGTCAACTGAGATGGGAAATAAATAAATCTTTCTTTTAAATGTTTTCTAAATAAAGATCAGAAAGGGCTTCCCTGGTGGCGCAGTGGTTGAGAGTCCGCCTGCCGATGCAGGGGACACGGGTTCGTGCCCCGGTCCGGGAAGATCCCACATGCCACGGAGCGGCTGGGCCCGTGAGCCATGGCCACTGAGCCTGCGCGTCCAGAGCCTGTGCTCCGCAACGGGAGAGGCCACAACAGTGAGAGGTCACAACAGTGAGAGGCCCGAGTACCGCAAAAAAAAAAAAAAAAGACCAGAAAATTCCATCCTCTATGAGAAATGATGGCTATTTCATAAAATCAAGTTGAATTTTAAAAATCTAGGAGTGCTTCTAAAACTCAACATGCTTACTAAAATAATTTGGCTTAAGAATATTCTACAGTAAATGCTTACTTAGTAGTTGATATCTTAATGTCCCAATACATTTTTTTTAAAAGACAAAAACTTTTCCTATTGAGAACCCAGTCAACATTTCATAGGGTGGTATTTGGAAATTACCTTTAGCTTAATCTTTAGCTAGATAGTTACTTTTTAGAAAGAAGTTGCTTGTAAATTTTAAATTAAGTAGGGAACCAGCTATAGGCCTACAGGTAGGAGGTAGTTTAATAAATAGGTTATCCTGAAAGTAATTAGTAAAGCCTATAAAATTTTGTACAAATATAAATTGTTATTACAGGAAAAGCAAAGGAATTGCATGTTAGGCAGCTATCCTCATTAAAAGAAATTTCAGTTTTTCAACTTAGAGGACTGTGTGAAAGGTGGCCTTGGTTGGGAGATTGGGATTGACATATATACACTAACATGTATAAAATGGATAACTAATAAGAACCTGCTGTATAAAAAAATAAATAAAATTTTTAAAAATGAAAAAAAAAGAGGTGGCCTTCATTTTAAATCTGATTATTCTCATGCAGAATATTAATTAGAGAACCAGGCCTGCAGTCTCTCCTGAAGGAAGCAGTGTTATGTTTTGAAAATTCTAGTATATTTATGGGCAAAAACCAGAAGGAGAGAGAGGATTTCTCTCTTTTTTTAGGGGATCTCTTTTAAAAATAAGGCTAATAACGTTAGAAATACTTTAAGTCCACCCTGAATGAATTGTACCTCTGAAGTTATTTGTGGCTGTTTTAATCAATGAACATTTAATGAACACATTATATATTATATATATTATATATTAGGCATGATTCTATCTCTAATAGAGATGATTTCAAATTCAATTAAATATCAAAATTCTAAATTTTTTAAAAATACAAGTAAGCTTGTGTACCTTATACTTAATATAGCAAATATTACAAATTTTTAAAAAAGTAATGCTTAAATTTATTTTCAAAAATTGTCTTATTATTTTCAAAAACATGAACAATATATCTTATGTGAAATAGCTTTGGTTTTTCTCTCTGAAAGTATTAATAACAAGTTTCATCCAACACAAAGATGTGTTAATGAATGGCAATGTTAATTTTTAATGTGGTAGGACCCACATCTCTGGTCAAGAGCAGTCTCTCTCCACTCCTACAGTAAGGAAACTTGATTGGGTGAATACAGTTGTAAATATAGTTATAAATGACTTTAATTTATGAATACTAGTCACTGATGCTTCACTGGTGAATTTATCTCCCCATTTTGTCATCTTGCTGCTCTCCAAGCCTTCTGCCACCCTACTCCTAACCTGAATCTCCTTTGAAATTTCCGTTTTTCAAGGCTCCAAGTTCCCTAACTAGCATTTTGACCATTTTGGCAGCTCTGCTACTTCCAACTGATTCCCTACATTCCATAACTTAAATTTACAAATCAATTAATTCCTCACTGGATGTTTAGAAACGTTTTACATTTAACTTAATTTTCTGTCACATAGGGTGATCAAAAGGTGAGTGAAAGTTATGTTTAATTATGTCCTTACCTGCATATTTTTTAGTATAGACTGAAACTATATATTTTTAAAAAATTGAGTTTTGGTTCAATTGTCCACTGCTTAACTAGCATATTGATTTTACTTGTACATGGCCTTTAGAAACTCTAGGTAGCTATGTAATTCTGATACACTGTCCTCATATACTTTCTTAAAGAAAAAAAACATGTAGTTTCTAATATTCCATGTCTATCTTTGTAAAGTTCAAAGGGGACACTCATTAATGTTATTTTATTAAAGTATATGTTCATGTAATTCAGCCCAAATCATTCAAATATGGGAGTGTTCTTTGAAGGACTTCAGAAATTCTGGTAACACCTACTTTACAAAGACCTTGACAGGTGAACAGAAAGACAGTGACATAAGTGAAGGATAAGAAAGTCTGAAAAAAGTCTTTTGATAAAGTAATTCTTAAATTAAAAAATCATGTTGGAAGGGGAGGGATTAATAGGTGAAGCACAGAAAACTTCTAGGGCAGTGAAAATACTCTCTATGATACCATAATGATGAATAAATGTCATTATATGTTTGTCCAACCCACAGAATTTCAATACCAAGAGCGAGCCATAATGTAAGCTCTAAACTTCGGGTGATTATGATATAGTTTAATCAACGTAACAAATGTACCTCTCTGGGGAATGTCAATAATGGGGATGGCTGTGCATATATGCAGGCCAAGTGTACATGGGAAATCTCTGTACCTTTACCTCAATTTTGCTGTGAACCTTAAACTGCTCTTTTTAAAAAAATAAAGGCTTAATAATAAAGAAAAAAAATCATGTTAAGGGTTATGATATAATACATAGATACAGGTAAGATATAGATATGGATACAGATAAAGAAATATCTTTCTGTTGTTGTTCCTCAGCTTACAGAAATTAAGGATAGTATTGTTTTTCATTTATACATTTTATTCAATTTTAGTTCATAGGCCTATTTCCCATAATGGACAGTTCTTTCCATTACAAGACATGCAAAAACAGATACACATCTCACATTTGCTGCCTAATGATTTTCTTTATGGTACTGTTATATTAGAAGCATACTTTATTTCTTAAAATTAAAAAAGATATTGTCTTCTTTTTAATAAAACTTAGTCATGTAAAGCCAAGTTTCACTTGTGTTACTGTCACTTACTTTGGGGCAAATACTTTAACTGCATTGCCTCAGTTTCCCCATTTTTAAAATGAGGGTGATATGTATCGTGCACAGTTTTATTGAGGATTAAATGAGATGGTGAATAAAAAATGCCAAGCCAGGGCCTGGAACATAATGGACTCCTAATCCCTGCTACTCCTTCAGTATGACATTTTCAGGAAGGTTATGAGTAAATGGACATTGGCAGAATTGAAGACAAATGCATGATGAGAAAATGTGGACGATAGCACATAATAGTCTTTTAATAGACTTGATAGTAAGTAATATAATTGTGTACAAGCAAAAATACTGTTGATGCTAAATGCACAATAAAGAGGTTGTTAAAAAGCACACTGTAGTAATACCTTTAATTAACTGGCATACTTATAAATGATGGCGGTCTGCCCACAAAATCTTCTTATAAAATAATTCCACAATACCACTATCTATGTCAATTGTTGGAAAATTTCATAGTAGACGTAAAAATTGACTTACCAGATTTCCCATTTAAAATATTCAAACTTTACTCCTGCTCTAGATGTTATATTTTTCCCCAGATAAAAATAAGGTAAAAATAAGATTTTTATAAATAACTGTGGCCAAGTTAAACTTTTTTGTTCTGTGTATAATAAAATCTGGCTTTCTTTATCCTCTTGTTTCTTAGCTGAAGAGTTTGATTTTAAAGTAACACATCAGTAAAGAATCTTAGAGCTACATCATAGAATTACTATTTTAAAAAAATTTTGTTCAGCAAGAGCTTGTCTCTAACAATGTAAAATTTAAACTTTAAGGCTTTTATTTTATTATTGCTTAAACCATTAACTCTGATTTTTCTAGGTCTCAATTTTTTTGGCAGGAACTTTAATACAGATTTGTTAGGTCTTAATATTTTGTCCCTGAATAGACAAATACATTAACATTAACACTTCAACCCTTCAAATATTCCCATAATCAGAACTGGATAGTCAAAATTAATTACTATTATACCAAGAGCATGTTTACGTGGTTGCTGGAAACATCCAACAGACATATATTAAAATTCTAGCACAGAGTAGGGCACATAATAAATAGCTGTTGATTTAATGTCCTTTAACAGCTAGCTCAATACAGCCCGTTTCCAGGACCCGAGACAGTTTAATGAAACAGTCAACAATGATTCCAGACAGTTAAATATAACAGTTATTAGTAACCACAGAATAATGTTTACAGATCTAAAACAGTAGTTAGTTTCACCAGCAGTTGACATTATCCAGAGAAAGACAAATCTCAACTGTACTTGTGTGAGAGAACTAGTTGTACATATGTCAACTACATTTATTCTTTGTAAGAAAACAAAAGAAAAACCCAACTTACACACATTTTAACAGTTTTGAGGACAGGATCCATGTATGCTCTATTGATAATAGATTAAAGCATCATGTTTCTAACTGTAATATTTTAGTTCTTACCCCTTTCCTTCATAAATAAATAGCTTGACTTTGACTTTTTTTTTTTTTTTGGTTGTCGCTTTCCAACCGATTTCTTACACTAGCTAATGTGGTGCAAAAATAAATGGGTATGGTCAAATGTGAAATGCATTTGTCAAATGAATGAAACTGAAGTGCAATAATATAATAAATCCTCAGGCGAGTCATGTTTATTGTTGCCAAATGTCTCCCTGCTAAGAACTAATATGCATGAAAAGGGATAATGAAAGTTTCCATGAAAAGTTTTTGGGAAACCTATCCACAAGTCTTCACTATCTGGGAATGTGGAAATAAGTATTTGTTTTATACAAGTTCCATATGAGGATTGTAAGGATGGAATTATGAGAATAGAGTGAAATAGAAAGCAACTGTAGTATGATGGTTACTAATATTACTTGGCGCATGGAGGAATATTGACAGGGAAGCTTCATTGAAAGGCAGAGTGCCTGCTACATAATGGGCACTAAGTAAATACATATTGAATGAATGTGTAAATAAAAGGAAGAGTTTAAATTCAAGCTTTCAAAGACTCCAAGTGATCTTGAAAATCTAATTTAGGTTTTAAATATTTAAATTCCAAAGGATAACTGCACAGTGATAAACATTTGGGAATTTACTTAAAATGCATATTTTTGCTATATGTTTACTCTTGGCAAAATTAATTAACATGGGAAAATGAGGGGTAAGACAAGATTATTAGAAATTAGAGTGTTATATAAAAACTGGGTTGTTTCAAAGGAATATGCATATCAATTAAGGGTAAAAAATGCTCTCAATTATTAGCATAATTCATGCCATTACTCCTTAATTACAAATGCTTATGGACACTTAGTTGTAAGTATAATAAAATTGAATAGAGTCGTGAAGAGAATAATTTTAGAATGACTGGAGAATTTGGGAACAGACCTTTTCTGAATTGACAAGAAAAACGGGACATATGACCTGATTTTTTAGAACCAACTGTGTGCAGAAGAAAATAGATGCCTAGATGACTTATAGATTTGTTAAATTTCATTCTTAATTCCTTACTGAGTTACACTTTTTATTACCTAGTCAATTTAGGAGGTTAAATACACAAGTATCTACTAGTTTGGTGGGAAGCCAGAAAAGCCAGGACAGAATAGTTATTTAAGGGTCACGTGACAGAAGGCAAATCTAATTCTGAAAAAATCACAAAACCAATTTAGATTTTATAACCAAAAAATAAATCATTCAAAAAAAGTTCCTCCAGAAAAAAAATTAAAACAACCTTGTTTTATTAGTCAATATTATTGACTAATATTTTATTAGTTGACTAATTGACTAATAATTTTATTATCAATATTAGTATAAGAACCACCGGATTTAAAGAAACAAAATAGTATTTTTAGCACCACATTCTAGCCATCCTTGTCTGTGCAAACACACCTCTAAGAAGAAATCAACACAATAGTATGTTAAAAATAATAAAACCTGGGGAAACACTGTATACTATAGGGAGGCCTCAAAGATTCTAGATCAAATATGAATGGTAGCTATTATTAAAAGATGAAGAAATGGGCAAAATACAAAAGTAAAAATCTACATTGTATAACAAAATAAGATACCCTACCCTATATGATATGTATTAGATTTTATGCTCATTAGGAATTGTTTTTTCAAAATAAATGTACATAGACAAAGCAAATTATATGTGTCATGTTGATTTAAAAAGAAACATCAGGCATCATGATTTTTAGCAACAATAACAAATACTGTGGATATTTTTGTGACTATCAAATGTACCAAACCTAACTGGTTTGCTTTTTTATATGTCTCTTAAATATTGGGTAAGAAGGATAACTATAAATGTCATTTTCCAATTGGGATTTCAAGAAACAGGGAAATTTTATTAGTATTTTTATAAGTTATAGAGAAAGCTTCTATTCACTGAAAAAGCTTGAAAACAATTTCAAAAACAAGCAAAATCACCATGTTACACTGAGGCAATCTGAATGTGATATAAACAACCTGTTTATTTGTTTTATTTTCATTCTTAGTGTTAGACTTTATCTATCTATAAATACTCATTATAATTCAAGGCTGGATATAGCAATAGCCTTAAAAAGCAACTGTTATTTGAACACTGTAATATCTACCTCAGCCTCAAACTTGCCCAGTGTAACTCACTCACAGCACTTAAATTGATGTAAACGCTTTGCTGCTAAAAATTTGTTCTGGTCACTTTCATTAAAATGTTGAATTTTTTTCCTTCATGCTTTACTTCTGCTGTATCTGCTGTTAAGGAGTACAATATGGGAAGGACTTTGAAATGATTTCTATATCCAGACACATAGTGTATCGACAAAAATCCGATGACGTATTACTATACATCATGAAATTTCTATTTTAACCTGTTTAAGGAAGTTTTTCTTATTCATACCAGGAGAGTCATTCAAAGCATTTTACATATTAAATTACTTATCAAAACACAGCATATATAGACCTTGACATTTGTTAAAGAACCAAGGATTTAACCCCTCCAAAATTTTAAAGGACCAGAACAAATCTTTAGCAGAACACAGATTATGTGGCAAGCAGTAAGTTACTTGAAGATAGAGTGTACTTATCAACACATACTTTCAGCATATATGTAAGAGACTGATTGGTTGATTTGTATGGTCACCTGCAAATATGCAGCCTACTGTTGTTTAAAAAAATGTAAAATCTGTAACAATAATGTTGCAGGAAAGAGAACAAAACTGGCAAAGATCCTTTAGTTATAATTTTTTTATTCCAGGAACCCATCAGTAGGTCTAGCTCTAATATCCATTTTTTGAGGCAAGATTCTCTCACTATTGTATTTTCATGTGGGTAAGTAATTTCAGAATGATTATACATTGACTGTATTAAATTGCTTCTTTATTTTCTTTTTTTCATTTCTAGAGTAATCATAGGACAAAGTAACAGCTTTGCAATGAATGCCAATATGTGGTTCCTTCGTAGATCTGTTGCTTTACTCCTCAATGTTTCTGTATATCTGGTGGTTCAAGAATTTATATGATAACAAAGACTCTCACTATATGCAATGAGAGAATAAGCTATATCGATTACTGCTCAAATTGTTTATTTACATGTAGCAAAACAATAAAATGCAAGCTTATTTAATCACATCTAAAATATTGTTTTTTAAAAAGCTATATATTCACATAAGTATTTATGTAATTTTAAAGACTAATTTCCTACAGCGTTTTCATTCCACAGAAAATGTACTTCAAACTTGTTATAAAGCTGTCTTGTAGTATCACACAATATGTTTTTAAAATTATAATTATTTGCTGAAGGAATTACACTAAACAATGAAAAATATACAAGCTGCCTTTTAAATATAGGGTTACACTGTGGATGAGTACAAAAAGCCTTGAAGATTCATCAACAGCTTCAAAATAACAGAGACAACAGAACAGTATTAGGGAAAAAATGTGCCATACGGTAAATTTGTAGTCAATAGAAAAATTCTTTAGAATGCAGAAACACTGTTAAGAATGAGGATTTGGTCTACAGAAAAGTTATGCTGTAATGCAATTCACTTTAATTTTGAAATTATTTTAGAAGTATATGAAATTATCTTTAAATATTTCAATGCTTTGTACAGAAAGTGCCACCTTTCTTACATATTATTTGCCATCTTTGATAAGAAGTTTATATTAAGAATAAAGGCATTAAATAATACATCTATCTATTATTAAGATACTTCCATCAAAAATATTAACCAATAATGGAGCTATGTTATTGAATTATATTTTAAAACATATAGTTATTTCTACTTATTACCTTGAGTAATGCTTGCAAGGAACTTGATTTAGCTTTCACTATTGGAACAAAACATTTGTTAGCCATTTGTGGAAATTCGCTTACTCTTTTATTAATCTCTAGTTTTTTATCTTCATTAAATGTACCTGAATTTTAAATATGTCCCAATAGCTCTTCATTTCTCAATCCTCTCTGCCTCCCTGCCCATCAAGCCCCAGCTTTCTCCCTTGATAATGTGCTCTCATAAATAGGTACTTGTTATCCAGGAAATAGTTTATTCATCAAAGAATTTTTACTTGCTAGGGCAAGGTGAGGGTTTACTGTTACTGTTGTTTTTTTTAAAATAGACCAAAGTAGACGTTCCATTCTGTTATTTGGTTAAAAAAATGTATATATATATATATTTCCAATATGGAACTAGCAAATAGAGGACAAGCTTTGAGGATGCTTTCTTAGTTTTTTAGGCCACTATTTTATCATTAGGAAATTCTTGCTTTTATGTAGCAGTAGCATTCCTGTTGCTTGAAAGAGTTCTTGCAGTTCTTGAAGTTTCAAAGAGGATACTGACTGACTTACTGCGGGTAGTTTAACACAGGCTAAATCTGGCTGGCACATAGAAGCCAACTTCACTTGGTATCTCTCTTGTTTGTCTCTTTGCTGAGATTGTCTTCATGAGGGCCAGCTGTGAAGGTCTCTAAACTGCACTCTCTTCTATCTCTTAATTCCATCACAGACTTCTGCCTATAGTCATAGGCATCAGCCTTTCTGTGCCTAGATTACCATTTCCTAAAACAATAGCTTTTAATTTTTTTCCCTGCCTTTTAGTAACATTTTCTGTATGGACTAAAAGTAAAATATGCTCCCTTTATAGAGGCTCATTAACTCCTTTGAATTTGTTTTCCTAATCATAGTTTTAAGATTAAAAATCAAAAAGCAATACTCTGTTTTAAAAAACCTTTTAAATATAAGATGGACTTTTACAATCAATTTTCACCATCATGTTGCATCAAATTTGAAATTACAGACCAATTTCCACAAACGGTCTAATGTTTTCAAACCTTTCTATTTGGACATATATTTTTAAAATATTTTAAAATTTAGTTGGAGAAGTATTAATCCAGAAAAAAATTTTTTGATATATTTCCCTCTAAACTTATTTAAAGCACAAAATCATCACAACGAAGAAGAGTCACGTGGTTTGAACCTTTGCCTCGAACCAGGACTGAGGGAGCTCTGGAATGCCTCACTTTGCTGCTTCTCAAATCGTTTCCCCACTGATACATCCCTGTGCACTTGCTTAATCCTCAGGAGATTTGAAGCAGACGATCATAATTCTTTAATAGTATTCTTGATACGGCATCTTGGGGTCTTGCCGAGTAAAACATTCCTAATCTGCTATCCCATTCTTGCAACTACTATGTGCTTTTAACCCTATAACAATTTTTGTTACTTTTTTCTGGATAAATTCTAACTTGTTGAATGTAAATAATTATTTCTTCCATCTTATAGCACCTGCTTACAAAGCATTCTCCCAGGTCTAACCACCATTGCAATATAATCAGAAAGTTAATCTTCACAACAACCCTGTAATGCATGATCATTTCCCTCATTTATAAAACTAAGGCTCAGAAAGGCTGTAACCTGTCCAGTCACAAAGCTGTGTTTTATGCAGCCAGACTAGAAACCATGAATATCTTTAGATTCTGCATCTAATATCCTTTCCATTTTGCCAAGGTTTATTTTTCTGAAAAAGTTCTTAATTCAATAGGACTATTTCTAAAACTAATTTTAACATATTCATTGTTTATGAAATATAAACAATTATAAAAATTTAAACTATGAAAACATAAATGTAAATATCTAGAAACTAAGACATATCATTTCATAGTCTTGAAATACCAGGGACATTTGGATTGTAGATAGAAGGAAATTGTTATATCTGTTTAATTTTTTAAGTCAGTTTCTTTCATTTAACCTAAATACAATTATACTAAACTTTGATTATATTATTTTGCAAACAAAAAGGAAACTCAATATACTTTTTTTAAACTGAAAGATCATACAGTTCTAAAATGCATGTGATTGACAAATATATTTCTTTTAAATATAATTTTACTTGGATCAAGTTAAGTGAAAGTGAACATTTAATGTCACTGTCTAGGTTGTTCAGTTAAGGGAATACTTGCATCGATGATAACAAATACAAGACCTTCTAAGAAAGAACGTATATCATTCCGTGACAATCCTGTACAACTCAGTGGTGGATGGGGAAGTGGCAAAAAGAAGGTGAAAACTTCAAACTAATCCTTCAAGCTTCAGCATTCAAAGCATATGGCACACGGTTTCTTTTCAAGAGATCTGTGGATAACTGGTCATATTACCAATCGGATACAAGGTTTTAAGTGTATTTAATTTGTATTATTATACATATTTCACGATTCTGTTTTCTGATGGATTTCTCTTATTTTCCATCTGTAAAATACAGTTTTGCTGTTGTTCCTGTGTTCATATGGAATGGCTTCCAGAAATTAATTCTTGAAATATTGTAATGGAATTTGCATATCCAATTTTTTTTATTTAAAATGTTTATTACACATGTACTAGAGATGGTTTTTGTAACCAATAATAAATTGTAATACCATAAATATTATCATAAGAGAATATAACTGTATTTTATTGGACCATTTATAGTACTAATGGATCATTAATGTATTAATAAACTTTATTTGACTATATTATTATAATTGGATATTTCAAAGATAAATTGACATGTAAATTAATTCAGAATAGAAAATGAAAATAGCCTTTTTCTTTTACTTTGTCATCTTAAATAGATTAATGTTAAGAAAATATACATCCCATTTAAATTTCAATGACATAAATTTAAATATTTATCAACTTAATGATTGGATATTTTATTGTAATGTTTCATTCTTATCATTTATAAAGGGTAGATGCTCATTCTGGTTCATTAATATTATTCTTCTGACTCAAAAATACTCTATAATTTTAATTTTTAATGTGCCTTAAAATAATTATCGTTAAAAAATCTTTTCAACTTTTCAAACCCCAGTCTTATAATTTTGTAATGTTAATATATTTTCTAAAATTACAGATGAGTTTTATTAAACTCTTACTATTGTGCAGTCAATATTCTGTGATAGCTTAGTAAATCTAATGTGCAAAATGCTGCATTTACCTTTCATGCTCCTTAGCATCTTTAACTCTCCTGAGTCTGGGGCTTTTTTCACGAAGCTAAGTTCTCCAGTGACTTTCCAGTCTGTTGCTGTGTAATACGATCCAGTGAACTTTAATTTTGTTTTGTTTTGCTTTTCCTACTCTTTATTGAAATATTTCATTTAAAAATGATTAGCAGATTTAGAGATGCATTTATTTAGTTTGTGTCCCCCATCTACTTTTGGAGCTCTGTAGCATCTCAAACCTGTAAATCTCTTTTAACTTGATTGAGATGGAAATGTTAATGAGCCTTGAGCTGTCAATCAATAAAGAAAACATGGATTCATATGTTGTGGCCTAGAAATTGAGGCTTTGGAAAGTAAGCTCCATGTGTAGTTGCTTTATGAACATGCTGTTATGTCATCTTTTTACTAATGGCATCCACAAACCAGCATAATGTAATGAGGGAAAATATTTTATCTCAGCTTATTGTGAACCCTGCAAGAGAAAACCACATTAAAGCTGATATTGATGGGGTTTTATGGTTCATATGTGCAAATCAATGAAGTGGAAAGGCTGGTATGAGAAGTGAGATGCTTATGATTAAACTGTTTTAGAGCCTAAAATAATTTAATCTCTAGTTTCCTTATTCTGTGATCTGTGTAATTGTTTCATAATATTAATTTTAAGGAAGATGATGGGTGTTGATGCTCCTTAAATATGTAGGTTATGATGGATTTATATGTCAATAAAATAGTTTCCTAATTATGGAGTTATATTGGAAGTTCTTTGTAGTGTTGTTTATTGTGTCCAGCCCTAAAATGGTCATTTGAAAAATCTTTCAAAGTTCAAGCTTATCATTTTTGATGCGAGTTCATTTATGTTTATGAAAATAGAAAAGGGAAATTTTAAAACTGAATAAATTTTAATTAAATTTTTTTTAATTTTAAAAATTGAATAAAACCTGAAAAGAAATCAAAACAAGAGATACTCTTTCTCCTGTTTCCTTGATGAGACATTAAGGCAAATATTTGTCTTTAAGATTTGTGAAGGTAGAAATATGAGCTTACACTGTCACTTAGTTGACTGAATTTTGGATTGGCAGTGATGGACCTAGGCAATGCTACTATTCAAATGCACATCTCAACATGGCATTTTGCTCTTTCCTACACCCTGTGCTCTATGACCAGACCCTTCCCAACTCAATTCTCACCTTCCTACCTGGCCACCTTCCCCAGTGCTATCACAAACAATCATCACCAATCACTTCTTATAAGAATAGCAGAGTGAATCACTGATCACAAAAAGGCTGATAGGTTGTTTGATGATTCCAGAATGTCTTGATAAGAGAGTTAACTATATTGGTTTATGGAGCTATCACCCTCCCAAAGTCCAGTCTGCCCAACATCTTTGTGCACATTGTGCATTATAGGAGATCTTACTAGGTGCTGTGGGAAGCATTCCAAATCCTAATTTCTTACTGTGCTCATACAATAGTTAGTGCTACAGCCCTCACATATCTCCTACCAAATGCAGTTTCCATCATCTTTAGAGGCCAGAAAATTTTCACCATCAGGATTTATGATTTTCATGACTGTACTGGGGTCAAGTGAATTATCTACTGAATATGCTTTAATTTAGTGGAAGAAAACCCCTAAGCTTTCTATAGCATATTGGTTGTCAGAGCTAATTTCTAACTAATCTCTAATAGGAGATGTAATTTTACTGTCTATTTCAGTGTAGAATGCAATCCATTATCTACCATGATATTTTTACCTACCTAGATAGAGCTGTGTTTTTTTGTCATTAATGTTTGTGACATTCAGAGAAAGCCTCTTTCCAGCACATAAAGAACTATAATCCAGATCTGTGCTGTCCAAAATATTAGCCATTAAGCCACACGTAGCTACAGAGTACTTCTGATATGGTTAGTCTGAATTGAGACCTAAGTATAAAATGCACAGCAGATTTCAGACATTTAGTATGAAAAACGAACGCACAGTTGCCCAATAATTTTGTATTGACTATGTTTAAACAATAGTATTTTGGCTTAAATAAAGTAATATCATCTGGTTTAAAAAATGTTTTAATATGAGTACTAGAAAATGTTAAGTTACATGTATATCTAACATTGTATTTCTATTAGGTAGAGGGGACCTGGAGGCTATTCTGTGATATAACTTATAATTGATAAAATAATAGATAAAAGATGCTGCCTACAAAACAGGCACAAGAAAATCCTAGTTTATAAGAAAAGGAACTTTGATTCTGCTAAACATAGTGAATATTATTAAATAAAAAGGAAAAATAACCCTCCACTGTGGTTCCAGACTTTAAGATGGCATAAGTGCATTTAACTCTGCATAAATTTAACTCTCATATAGTGTGTGTCTATTTTTATTTGATTTTAATAAGAGACCATCTTATAAAGTCAGGTTGAAGTCTTTTATGTAACTGGTGATAAGAAATAGAATTCACACCCACCTTGTAGTCTATGTTATATCAGGCTTTACACATATATAGCTGTTAATTTTTCAAATGGTGGGATTTGAACTGTGACGTAGATAGGATCTCTTAATGGGAGCCATATTATATTTGGCATTCTATTGTATAATAAATCCAGTTTTAATCCAAGATCTAAAACATAAAGGCCAATAAGAGTTGTATAAATGAATATAATACATTTGAAAGTAACAAATGTAGTGTGTTTATAACATATGCTTTATTTAATACAGCCTGACCACTATTCTTCCTTACCTCCAAATACCATGCAGTTGATGTACTCTTTCTAGGATCCAGAATTTTACCTAAGTCAAAAATTGAAGTGAAAGGTTTCATGTGACTTTTCATTTATAACTTATCTCCCTGCCAGCACTGAAGGGCAAGAGCCCTCTGTAGTAGATCTGGAATGGCCACCAGTAGGAAGGACTGGTGAGAACTCTAAAGGACTCTTTGGAGCTCAGTGAGGAAGGATGCAGGAAGTAGCAGAAAGGAGTGCCACAGTTGGCAATGTCTGCTTTAGCACTGGGAGGTTAGAGTGAGGACTTCTCTGGTGTTGCTTTTGGACAATAACTAACCAAGGTGCTACAGAAAGACAAATGCTTTCTATGAAGCTTTAGAGAAAAGTGAACCAACTGAATTAACATTACAAAGGTTTGTCTTTACTATGAGTGTAACCTTCGTAGCATCCCTACATTTTAGGAGGTCTTGTTATAACCACTTTTACATCACAAGAGCAAAGGTGAGAAACCACTGCAAGTCCATACTTTGCTTATAAAGGCCTGAGTGCATCTACCAGTGGTTGCCAGGTGAGTAAACGTAAAACTTTTTTTTAAAAATAAATATATCATTGGAATTTCTAAAAAGTTATTTTCTCCTGCAAAAGCTATAAGAGAAACTTTCAAACTTGTTTTATAATTTTCATAGAGTTGGTCTAGATCAGCATTGTACAATACAAATATAATGTGAGCCACATATGTAATTTTAATGTTTCTAGTGGCCACATTACAAATGTAAAAAGAAATTGATAAAATTAATATATTTTATTTAACCCGTATCCAATACCTTTTTTTAATCAAATGGAATTAGAAGAACATTGTTACAGGAGAAAACTTCAACTTTATCAGCCTCTAAAATTACCTGTCTTGGAGAAAAAATAAAAAGGTATAAAAAAAAGATGATTTCTGATTAGATATCTGTTAATGTATAACAATTAGTAATATTCAGCTATACACATTCCAAGTCAAATATATGCTAACTTTACTGTTTTGCTCTTTGATATGGATTTGAGGTTTCCTACCACAGTTATTCAAGATTTCTCTCTCAAAGTTCATGTAGCAACAGAAAATTACAAGAAGACACAGTAAGGGTGGGTCTGTTTTTCATCTCTCCCTGGATCATTCAGATTTGGTCTAACCATGGACTTTCTATTAACTTCAAAATGAAACCAATGCTTAGAATAACTCAATATAATACAAAGAGCAAAGTAGGAAATCAGCACATCAATTTTGTTCTGCTCAGCACATATTTTGATATGACACATATGGAAGAAAGTAAAAAGAACATGATTTTTTTGTAATCTAACTGTCCTGAGTTCTAATCCTCTGATATGTTACCTTGGACAAGCAGCAAACTCTGAGTCTGTTTGTTTACCAGTAAATTAAAAATACAACTCATAGGGTGCAGTGAGATCAAGTGACAAAGTAGATGAGAAGCTCCTGGCTCAGTCCCTTGGGTATCATAAGCACTCAATAAATGGTGACTTGACACAGAAAATCTTTCCAGACCAATCTTCCAAAGTTGAACAAAAAATTGGATCAATTCCGCATACTTTATTTTAGGAAGTATTTCCATGAAATGATGAAAAAATATTTTTAAAATATCTTGAAAACTGACTTCTCGAGATTTGCCTTAAAATGGAAGTAGAATTCAGTGCTTCAAATACATACATATTGAGCCTCCTCCATATGTATGTGTGCAGAATACTTTGGAAATGTAAAAGTCATACACTTCTAATAGCATGTTAACTTATTTTTTCACATGGACAAGTAAAAACATATATTTCTATAAAATGGGCTGAAATGTCAGCACCACAGCTCTGTAGGCAATGCTCTATACCCCAAAATAGACTCATAAAATGTTTCCACTACCAGGTCCCAAAGGGGATGCCAAGTAATTGGCTAGATTGGCTCACGTTCTCCTCTCTTCCCAATTCTCCACTCCCCATGCCTTCTCTTCAAAGGAAAGACAAAGAAAAATAAGGGGATCCATCCCTTGATTTCTTTTTTAATCTTTATTCAATTTTAAAATTGAGAACAAAACTTGCATATTTTATTATCTTCATAAATATAAACTGATTTTAAAAGATGAGTATACCAATAGACAGCTCTAAAAGGAACTTTTATTTTAGTATCCTAAAAGGGATAAAAAATGTTTTGGGCATGGGAAGGTTAGTTTCAAAGGAGAATGAACAGGGAAAGGGTGTTTTCATATTCTGTTTATTTAACTGATCTTCAAGGATGAATTGATATTGAGGCAAGCAAGCATTTTAGGCAAAGGATACAGTCTGAATAAATACCTGGAGACAGATAGCAGCATGTCCAGGGAATGGAGAGTAGACAATCCAGGGACTGAATTACTGGACAGAACTGAGAGAGCCCCATGAGAGAGACAGGGAATTAGTGGGAAATAGGATTGAAAAGTAGCATTGGATAAAGTACCTTGAGACCTGTCCAGCCTATAGATTTTAGGTTATGTGTGTGGTCTCTAGGTGGAAAACTGCTATGTGATGGTTTTCAAAAATATTAATAGGAAGATGTTAGCATTTTCAGATAATGTTATTACCAATAATTACTGGCTAATTTCAAAATAAAAATAGATATTATTAGGCAAAACATTAATTTGACTCAAATCCGAAATAACAGTATAGTTGCCTATCCCAAAGTCCCTGATTAACGGGTACACTGAGGTTTTTTTTATTCGTGTTAAGTGGGAGAAAATTGAATGACTTACAGAGGCGTTGGCCTTTCAGTCTTTTGAGACTTGATTTCACATATGCTGATGCTTCTTAAATCTGAGTGAAGCTGCTTCCAAGTAGCTTCACTGGCAGAATTCTTTGTAAATGCTTTCCTCACAAGGATATTGCTACAGACGGTGACATCCTGAACAAGCTGTTCTACCCCAGGGAATGAGCTCCATGAGGGCTTCAGGAGCACTATGCTGAGTCCTCTAAGTCCAGCAATGGCTGGAAAAAACTAGAATTTCTAATATTATTTACTTGGAGTATATTAGAATCAAAGAATTGGAAGACCTCTGTCCTAGTCTGCTTGGGCTGCTCTAACAGACTACCATAAACTGGGCAGCTTAAATAACAGGTATTTATTTCTCACAGCTCTGGAGACTTGAATTCTGAGATCAGGTTCTTGGTGAGGGCCCTCTTCCTGGTTTACAAATTCCATTTTCTAGCCGTAACCTCACATGGCAAGGAGAGAGACCTCGTGTCTGTTCATCCCTTTATAAGAGCATTAATCTCATCGTGAGGGCTCCACTCTCATGACCAAATATAACCCTATTTATCCCCCAAAGGCCCCACCTCCAAATAGATCATATTGGGGATTAAGGTTTTGACATAATGAATTTTGGGAGGACACAAACGTTCAGTCCATAGCAGCCTCCTAGAGACCATATAGTTTAATTGATAAGAATTGTATTTCTAATAAATAACTTCAATAGAGTCTTTTTTTCAATACATGGCTTACAGCGAGAATATTTTAACAAGGGGAGCTGAGACCTTAACAGTTAACTCTGTTTTAGGTTATACAAATTGATGGTTAATCACAGAGCTGGGAGTAGGACCCCAGTCTTCCGAGTCACAAAAATCTTGGAAAATTTATTAGAGGTAATGCCTGTGTCTACAGCCTAACTGAATAGTAGCTTTGGGCAAGCACACTTACCTTGCATTAGCACACACACCTCAGGACATAGCATCTTCATGGAAATTTGTTTCCCATATGTGATACTTTCTCCGTCTCTTTCTAACTCTTAAATAACCACAATTATATATTTCATTTTTAAAAAATTTAAATAGTTGAATTTTGTTTTTTAAAATCACTTTTCACTTCTTAGCACCATTAATTTATTTTTACTATGTCCATAATTTTTATTAAATGCTTCCCTATTCTGAATTTTAAAAATCATAATAATAGTAAACATTTAGTACCTATAGTATGGCCAGGCACTGTCCCTAAATCTTTTAGATCCATTAACTCCTTTTATATTTCCTCCCATCCTTTGAGATAGGTACTACTCCTAGCCCCATGCTACAGAAGATGATACTGAATCTTAGAATGGTTACATACCTTTCTCAGCATCACAAAGCCAGCGGGTGGTAGAGCTGGACCCAAATCCTATGAATGTGTCTTGTTTGTACTTTTCAGCATTTTTGGTGTTATAGATAAATAGATATGCCTACATATGCATTGTCCTAGAAGTTGTATGTAACCAGTTAGCCAAATGCCATCAACAGGTAATCAAAAATATTATCTAGATAAGAAAAATATAGGCAGACCAGAATGATACCATGGTTATTTGACAGAAAGCACCTGCTTTCTAAGTGTAGTCTTTAATTTAAGCTCATAATTAAGGCAAAATATGCTACAAAGTTATTTTTTCCTTAGAGAAAATTAATCCTAATTTGGAAATTAGTACAGTAATTTTTTTGTGAAGGAACTTCAGAGATGTAATGCTACTGTAAGCATTAAGAGCATCATTTGGAAGCTTTGGTTTAGAAGAGACTTAAACAAGACAGATTTCTCTAACATCTCCTGTCCAGCAGTGTGCAACTTTGACAATCAGCCTACTTTAGTCAGAGAGAACTGTCATTGTTTTTAAAAAATTTGCTTTTTACATAAAAAGCTGTTTTCCAACCGAACGTGATCCACTTAGTTCCACACTGGGGCTAAACTGAAAAAATTTAATCGCTCTTTTGTATGTCTTAGCTAAAAAATCACTAATTCCTTTAGCCATTCTTTCCATGACACGGTTTCCAGATCCTCTCTGACTCACCCCCTGTACACTAGAAAAGCTCAAAATTGTTAATTTCTCTCAGTAAAAAGTTTCCAGAGCAATTCTAAGTTCTCTAGATTTCTGCATAATACAGTGTGTAATGAGGACCTGATCTTTCTTGATGTGTGACTGCTTCACTTTTGCTAATGCAATATAAGCTAAGTTTGTTGCAGCTACCTTAGCAACTAAGTCATGCTGTGGACTCAAAATATCTACAGATCTTTATTCTATGGACTCTTATAATAAAGCTTTGTTTCCCTTCTCCTATATTTCTTTTTTTAACCTTAATTTGCAGCTTTATGTTGGTCTTCACTGGTTTAATTCCATCATTCATTCTACCTTCTCCAAAAATATTTGCCTCCCAATTTCTTGTATTCTAAGGCTTTAACTAGCCCTCCTAGGAATGCATACTTCATAAAATTTTGTAAGTGCAAACTATGTTTTAGTTTTTGGTGAAAATATTGAATCGAATTAAGGTCCACTTTGAATAGATAGTACTTGAAGGAATTTTTTAAAAATGATTTACAGGATTTCTCAGTGTTCACTTCTAGAGTCAAAAAGTTGCAAGAGATACTTTAGAGAAGCTCTTATATCCATCCTATACGGTTTGCCTCAACTGTGATCCAGCAGTTAAAGATGCCCAAAGAAGCTCATATAGTTCAAGTTAAACATTGCCCATAGATCTATTTTATTTCCTGAAAAATAAAAATTACATTAATAAAGTCTCTTTATTTATTTTGCCAAGATTTATATTTCTTTTTAAACTCTAAGACAATATTCAAAGTTGTATTAACATTAAAAAGAATGCAAGATTAAAGAGCATTCTTACTAAAAACAGAAATCAGTTACTTAGATTTTGTTTAATTCAATTATTGAGCAATTCTTAATGCAGCAAAAGAATGACTGCAATTCCCTCTCCGCAAAAGTAGGACATGTGAATCAAATACAGGGTAAGAGAAATAATTTCATTAATGTTAATCAGAAATGAACTTTATTGGAAATATGTGCCTTCCCTATAAGTAACTGTATTAAAGAGATTTCCCCCAAAACAAGTTCCTTTAAAATTAAAGTTCTCCTTAAGAACTGAGCTTACTATATATATATATATATATATATATATATATATATATACATGCAACACATATATATGTATTGCACAAGTGGTTGAAATCTCACAAAGAATAAAATATAAATGAATTGTTTAAAGCCAACTTTTTTCTTTCCTTCTCTTGGGGAACTTGAGAAAATACTCGCTGAAAGATTTGGTAGAATGGCAGTAAATATTTTAACTGCTTGTTATATTTGAACTTTATTAATAAATTGTGTGTTCACGACATTTTGTTATCTCCGAGAGCAAACTGTGAACGTAGGAAAGTGTTTAACTGATCTGACTTTATAACAAAGGTCCATGGGGCATCTGCCTCTCGGAGCTGAGAAATGACGTAATCCGCTAAGGACCGGAGGATTCCTTTCCTGTAGACGACCTCCAATGCGTCGGGCACCACCCTGCTAAAGGTAGTGCGTCGGTTTTGTTTAACAAAAAGGACATTTTAAAAAAAATGCAGTGAAGGTTGAGAATTTTTTACTGCAAAACAAGATCTTAAGAAGAGACCGGATCATTGCCTTGCATTTACGTATGTATCCGCTAGGAACCTCTTGCAATCGGGGTGAAACCCGGCTCTCCCCAACGGGAGAGGTGCTCATTCCCGGTGGAAGGCAGGTACAAGAGTGAGGTGTGCGCTACTTCACACACTCACGCCCACACGTTACTGTTAAAGAGTCACACGTCTTCTGCTTTATCCCCTAAATCTGCAGCAATTTGTGATATGGAATAACTCTGGTTGCCAACTTGTGAAACAAAAAGCGCCCTGTCCTTACCAGGGGACTGTTTGATGATCTATTTGCCAATATCAATATTTGGATGGAAAGGTTAAAATATGTTGTTTTCCCAAGAGTTAGACATTAAAGGAGGGAGAGCACCACTGATGAAATATTAGCAGCAAATCGGTTAACCACTAACTTCTTTCTGTAGTCGTCGAGGCTCTTTTAAGTTTTCAGGAAAAAGGAAACTTCATTCTCTTTGCTCAGAACAGAGACTCCTCCACATCTGCTCGCTTAACCACAGCGTCGTCCCCGGCCGGTAGGTGACTTCGCCTACAGCCTTGAGGTCAAATCAGGCGGCGTCTGGAGACGCAGCCGTCAGCCCAGAGGCCCGCCAGGGCGGTCCCCTGCGGCTCCCCCGGGCCGGTAGCCGGGAGGGTGGTCCTACCCCAGAGGTGCGCACCAGGTGGCGAACCACCGGTGCAAGGGGGCGCTCCGATCGGAAGTTCGCTCGGCTCGTAGCCTTTCTCAGATTCCCGACTGGAGAGCGCCGGCGTGAGGTCGACCGCGGCCGCGGTGGGACACGCGCGCAGACTCTGGAATGCGGGTCCGCGCGGCCGAGGCGCCGCTCGCAGCCCCGGTCCAGCCTGCGCCCCAACGAGGGGCATCCCAGGGGCTCGGCTCTCCTTCTGCGAGCCACAGAGACTTTTTTATTCCGCATCTCTACTTACGGCACTTTGCAGGTTAAAGTTTACTTTATCAAAATCCACAGCGGAAATCCATGTTGTTGGGGACAGGCAGGACAGGTTGGAAAGGAGAAGTTGAGTGAATATTAATCTTGACCTTTCTCTAAAGTTCTTTAATGATTTTTCGAATGAAGGAGTTGGCGCCCTCCCCATCCCCCCACCCTTCTCCCCTCCCCGACTAATCCTTGATGTAATGACCGTGTTTGTGTTTTTCTTTCTGTTGAATTCACACAGCACCGCGGCAAAGAGGTTAAACTAGATTACGAATGGTTTTCAGCTGCTTATGATGAGGTGCGTTCTAAGCGCACCTCCTCGGCACCCAAACCCTGTTTTCTTGTCCAGAGGTAAAGGGTATTCGTGGGCGAGGGAGGGGCACAGTAGGTGGGGGTCTAACAGGAGGAGAATCTGCTCCTCTCGGTTTGGATCTGCCTTGATTATGTCTATTGGCCCTACCCTGATCGGGTTTGTTTAATGACCATGGACTTTATACTTACATTGTATATAATTCCAGTCCAAAGGAGAAACATCCGTCCTGTCGTTTTTGCTTCCATCTGTATTGAGATGTTAAGTCTTACCCTGAGACGCGAAACCTCAACTCGTAAAAGTGTTTGCACAGCATCTTTTTGAAAGTAAGTTCTGTCTTTAAGAGATAGCTAATAAATCAGCAGGAAAAATGTATCAAAAACATATTGATAGAAGCTTAAACAATTCATATCTCAAATAAAACGGTGGAAGACATGTTACAGGTAAGCGATTAACAATATGCTAGTGAAATCTGGGTTTATGAATTGAATACAGTTTAGCTCAATTATGCACTATACGAAAGTATATGTGTCATAAAAGAGATCTAACTTTAACTGTCTTTTTATTTCATTATATCTAGAACTTCCTGGAGCAATGATGACAGCCATAAAGAGAAATAAAGGTAATTATATTATTGCAGTTGAATTATGATTTTTTAATATTTGTAATAAAATACATTTCTCTACTAAATGTAAACAGTGGCACGTTAGATAAGTCACAGTATTTGCAAGTGGGGAAAATAGTCATTTTAGACTTTCACATTTAAATTAGATCCTTCAGGAGAGCAGAAATTAAATCCATTTCTCTCTTTAAGAAAAGGGCAACTCTGTAAGAGACTATTACTGAAACAAGTTGAAATTCAAAACAAGCATAGGTCTTCGAAAAAGCATGTGAATTTCTAAAATACCAGAATACGTACTATGATTGAAATCACAGGTAAATTTAATCCATTATATTTGAGAGCTTTGTTAACAGCACACTTGAAAGACTGACGGGACTGATTAAAATTCAGGCCATTGTTTTTTAAATTAAAATACAGAAGCTTCAAAAATATGACAAAATTATATATTAGTCTATAGGTTGTTTTCTGGAGTAGATGATGGAACAGATATTTTAAAGGAAAGCTGAAATGTTTCTTTGTGTTTGTGTATATATATGTACATATATATTTTTTATTTTGATGAAAACCTCTTGAGCTGCTTCGATGCAAACTATATTTCTGTATCTGTTATGTCTGTAGAGCTGTGGGAAGGGTGAAGATGAAGCCAGGGAAGGAAAGCAGCAGCGGAGCACACACAAAACATGAGGCCACCTGGCTTCTTGCCATCCTACATGACATTCAATTATTTTAGTACTTTTTCATGAGAGTTTTCTCTCCACCCAGCTTCCCCTCCCCTCTCCAGACTCCTGCTTTTCTACATTTGTCATAGTTCATCTAATTCAGCACGCATTTTTCCTAGCTTTACTTACTAGTATGCCTCAAACTCTTGCCAAAAAAAGAAAGGGCTGAGATGAAAATTCTTGCAATCCTATCTTGACATTCCCACTATTACTATATAAGTGTGACATTTCTTTCAAGAAGTTGAGAAAGGAACCAGAGTGGTGTACACATTGCTTCAACTGTTGCTTTGATGTATGTACTCAAAATATTTTTCATTTCCCAAAATATAGTCTCATGGGGGAGGGGGGCATCAAAAGCAACTTTCAGACCATGAGAATTTTTTTTTAATGTAAAATAAGTCAAACTGACAGCCAATCCCTTATCTGAACTTGACTTACCTGAAATTACCTTTGTATGTGGGGGGGGGGAGAGGAGGAGTCAGTCATTTCAGTGGGCTTTTAAACTAGTTTTAATTTAATTACTTTAATTCTAGGCTCTAAAGGGAACTAAATAAAGAAAACTTTAAACACATCCCAAATCACTGTGTTTGGCGAGCTGGCACCTAACAACAACAGCAGGAACAACCACAAACTGGTTGCAGGAATGTTAAATGTAACTTCAAATCAGAACATCAGAGTCACTTCACAAAACAGCCTTTCCGCTGTGTTAGCATCCCCGGTGCCAGAGAAATGAGAAAACAGTGTTGCAAAGAGGCTGAGACTTGAATCTGCAATAGGTCATGTTAACCCTCATCCTTTTGCTTCCTGGACTCTGCACATTCCTTCCTGACTCTGCCTCAACCCCATCAAGGAGATGTGAAGAAGCATCAGTAGCTGCACCCTGGGATCTGAAAGTGCCAGCATCCTAGAATGTCCTAAATTTTGTTAGGATTTAAAAGAAATTGATGGCTCCCCATCTCTGTCCTTCTCCTACCCCCACTCTCACCCCACTCCCACCACCTCCTGCAAGTGCTTTTTGCCAGGTAGATTGCTTCACTAACATGAAAGATGGGGAACTGAATCCTGGATTTAGAACCCAGGTTCCAGGTATGGAAAGTGATGAACATTTCTCTCGAAGGAGAAATAGAAAGGTGGAGGAAAGAAGGGAATGGTAGCCTGGGGGTGATGGACTGAGTGTGCTGAGATAAAATCCCAATTAGAACCTGGTTTAATAAACTGGGTCTCTCTGGCCAGCCATGGTTCCTCGAGGCACTGCACCCTGGGGCCCTAGCCGTGCTGACCCTTTGGAACTGGGGAGGCTGGGATGAGGAATGTGGATTAGAAGCAGGTTTTTAAAGCCTGCTGAAGAGGAAAGAGCCATGTAGGCTCTAGATAGAGTAGCTGAAAGTATTTATCAAAGTGCTGTGGTCAATTTCCAAGAAGGTTATCCTCAAAGCACCAGGCAGAAAATGCCCAGGTAAATCTCAGAGAGGGCAAGACACCCTCCAATCCAATCAGCCTCCAGTTTCTTCTCCCTTCTTGTGCCTTCCAGAAATCATTTAATTATTGTTGTTTTAATTAGGATTATTTTAAATTTATTATTTAAGGCTCCAATGGTTAGAGCTGTGACATTACCATAAACTCCATCTCAACCTCTCAGAATCCATTTAATGCAGCTCTTGGCAACCAGAGACCCAGCGTCTTGCCAAAAACTGCAGATTAAGCATTCGTTATGGGAGTTTGCCATTAGCTGTTCCCTACATTTTGGGCACATGTGGTTACATGTCCCCAAACATACAGGACTCTGTGTAATAGATTTGCATTTCCAAGAGGCTCCAGGGATATTAAGTGGGGTTGGTGACACCTTGCACCCATCCCTCCAACCACTACCATCAAAAGTGGGGTTGAGGTGTGGGGTGGAAACGGGTTTACTAGGCAGCTGTGGACCCTGGCTCTTCTGTAGTTTCCTCTGCGAGCCGGACCTTTATTGGTTTACAAGTACTCTAGAGCTTGCATCATATGTCTTTCATTTAAGAGACACCGAACGTTTTTCAGGGAATTCAGGGCTCTTAAGACGCATATTTATAAACAAGCTGACAGAGCTCTACGAGGTAACTAAGTTCATAGCTAGGAGTTGTTTGTATATTTCCTCAAGTCAGCAAGGCGTTGTTCTTGCTGCTGTGAATTTTTGAAAAACCTATTAAACGACCATTTCTCTTATCCTCCCCGTGTCTATTAGAGAAAGGCAGGCTGTCAGAACATCTGAAGGTAAGGTACAGAAGGGGTTAGGAGAGAATCAAAAATTATCAACCCGGATAAGAGTGAGTGGATAACTCGACTTCCGACATTCCTGTAGGGATGGCCCAGGAACAGCTAGAAAGTGCTTAGGAAGCGCATAGCTTGCTCCTTCGCCTTAAGCATGGATAGGATGTACCAGAGCAATCTCTCGCCAGCTTTTCCTTGGCCTTCCTCCCGCGTACTCCACCCCCGCAGCACCCCACACCCCCCATCCGAGGATGCCAAGCTTGGAGTTCGCGCGCCTTGGTGCAGTCTGGAATTCTCCCTGAGCCCAGTCCCTGAAAGCTTTCCGCCCCTTTTGAGATTTAACAGTTAAGTGTTTTGTGCCGGCTGCACGGCTCCGGAGATAGTAATAATACAGCTAAAGTTGTATCATTCAGGAATGGTGTCAACTCGCGAGAACCTAAGTGCGCGCTCAAGGCCGCGCAGAGCGCGGCGCCACGTGAATCGAGCTTGCGCCCCTGCTCGGGAGAAGCGTCTTGGGAGAATGGAGGCTGCTGCTCCGGGGCGCCTGCTCGGGTCCCACTCGGCCGGATCTGGGTTTAGGACCGGCCCCGCTTCTTGGGCAGTGCTGAAGCGCCGCTCTGAGGTGCGCAGCGTTCCATGATTCTTCCCCGGCTGCGGCCCATGCTGGCCTCGAAGAGGGTCTCCCAGTGAGTCCTAGGACAGCCAACACCCCGAAGAAAGTGGAAATTCCCGAGCCCATCCGGAGGCTCGCCAGAATTGGGCTTGGCCTCGCCACTCCAGCGTCGGGGCTGCCCCGCGTGCCCAAGGCCGCGGGGTGACTGCCCGGCTGTCCTGGGGAGACGCGACGGGCGCTGCGAGGGCCTGTGCGAAAAAGGCCGTCGGGTAGAGGCCTCCCTTGGAGGGCGCAACCCGTAGTCCCCAACTTGTGGGAGTTTTCACCCTATTTGCCAGTTTAAGAGGCCTGTTGCTAATGGCGGCCTTTCCTTGCCCAAGGCGCTGAACGCTTTTCCCTCCGACGCGGCGGGCTCCTCCGAAACCAAAGGCAGTCCCGAAGCCTCACAGAGGGGCTTTCAACTCCGCAGTGCTGCCTGCCCTCAGGGAGCGGCCAGCTCCCCAGCCTCCCACCATCCCCTCGGGCTGGGACCGGGGTCCTAGCCCAGCTCCGCGCGCGCCCGTCGCTCCCCGAACGCGCTTTTCAAATTCGACCGCGACCATTTAAGAGTAAAATAATAATCTTTTGAAAACCACCCTTAAGGCCTTCCTCGTACTTAAACCCCTTTGTGTAACGAACCTCTCTCTGGCCTATACTAGGGGCCCTTAGGAGGTACTTTTCCTCTCGGGGTTTCTTAAAATAATCTGGATCTAATGATAAAATCGTGGACCAAGGGGAGGGGTGGAAGAAGGGTGGGCAAATCAGGTTGGTATCGGTATAATGTTTTCAGTGCCTCTTGCTCGGCTTTCCTCTCCCATTGCCACCACATCCACACGCCACCGCATTCCAGAAAGAAAGAAAAGGCCACGAGTTCGTGAGCGCCGAGAGCCCCCGGACGCCGAGCTCCTCGGGATTGGAAGGAGAAGCGGCCCCTCTACCACGGCCATCCCAGTTAATAGCTGCCAACGTACCCGGCTTCTTGGGCTTCGGATTAATGTGGATCTTCCACATAAACGATTTACGGATGAAGTAAAAGCCCTTTAGAGCAGTACTTCCTTTCAAGTTCGTAAGACGCCTCTAAATCTTTCTGGTAGTGAGTGGCCGGCGTGGGGGTGGGGTGGGGACCGGGTGCCGGGCGGGCGGCCCGGGAGGGCGCAGAGAGCGGGGAGTGGAGGGTTAACTGCTTTGCGATCTCACCGAGCTCTTCCGAAATGCCAGTCCACTGTCGCGACGGCAATGTTTCTGGGTGTCGTGGCCTCATCCCTGCTGGCATTTGTCTGAAATGGAGCTGTCTGTCTAACCTAGGCCTGGACGCGCCCTTCCCGGGTAAGTGGGGGAAGATGGGGGTGGGGTGGGGGCGGAGGGGAGTCCGGGGTGGAGTTAGTCGCCTGCCTATTTTCATATTCATTAGAACTGGGAGGTTGCCCGAGGAGCCCAGCTGAGTTTCAAGATATAAAAGCAACTTCGGGTGCCCCCTTTCCAGCCGGGACGTCTTAAAGGGCTCGGAGCCGGGCAGCTCCCCGCGCCGCAGCGCCTGCTTCCCCTTCGCTCCTCTCTGGCCCTCCCTCCTCCCGCCCCCTCGCTCCCTCCCCCAGCGCGCTCCAGCCTCCGAGCTCCAGTAGCTCCGAGACAGCTTTCCAGGATTATGGAGTTTCTGAGCGAGAAGTTTGCCCTCAAGAGCCCACCGAGTAAAAACAGTAACTTTTACATGGGCGCAGGAGGCGCGTTGGAGCACGTTATGGAGACGCTGGACAATGAGTCCTTTTACAGCAAAGCGTCGGCGGGCAAATGCGTGCAGGCCTTCGGGCCCCTGCCCCGCGCCGAGCATCACGTGCGCCTGGAGAGGACCTCGCCCTGTCAGGACGGCAGCGGTGAGTCCACTGCTCCAGCCGGGGTCGCGGAAGCCCACCCGCAAATCCGGAGTGCGGGGAGTGGTCGGAGCAGGGAGGGAGGAAAGGAAGGAAGAAGGAAGGAAAAAAGGAAGGAAGGAAGGAAGGGAGGAAGGAAGGGAGGGAGGGAGGGGGAGCGAGAGAGCTGAAGGGCGGAGGAAGGCAGTGGAACGCTGCTTATTTTAGGAAGCGGAGTTTTGGCTGCTGCAGAGCCAAGGAAGGAACCCGCACCCGGTTACTTCCGCGCGTTTCTCCTTTCGCTGTCCTCCACGGGTCCTGGAGTCCCTCTATCCAGGACCCCGGCGTAAACTGATAGGGCGCTAAATAGAGCGTAATTGAGTCAAGACAGCGCGCTTCCTCTGCGAGCCCGCCGAGCTGCCCAGGCAGGAGGAGCTGAAATCCATCACAGCTCGTTAGAGGACGTCACTACCGTCACGAATAAGAAAACTTAGGTGAAAAATGTTTTTTACTTTTCAAGACGCAACGATATTTTTCTTTGTGAAGTTAGAGGGTTACTAGATTAGCTTGTGGGGATCTGTGATTTCTACTTCTTTGGGTTTGCGATACAACAACATACATTTTTGTTAAACGCCAAATCACTTGAAATAGCTTCGGGCAAAGAATCTTCAATATAATCACTCACTCCCGAATTCTGCGTTGTCTATTTTTCTGACTCCACGTAGAAGTCACCTAAGAAGACTTTCGGAATGCTTCTGGATGAAATCTTTAACTTTGGATGGCCAAGTATCTCAAAGTCAAAATGTTATCAAAACAAACCATCTATCTTTTCTATCTTGTAACCCAATACAAACCTATTTTTTTAGATCGCGACAGCTAAAGCAAGTTTACAATTCCAAGAGGACTTTTCCTTATCATTGTATATATTCAACAGTTAAGCTGTAAGGAGCGGGTTGTTTTAAAATAACAAACGAATTAAGTGTGAAATATTTACAGCAAGCCTGCCGCCCCCTATTCTAATGGTAGTTCAAAATCTGGCAAGGCACCGGCTCATAGAAGCTCCTTTTCTAAATATCTAGTACGCAATAAGCTTAAAAAACGACCTCGTATATTTTACTTATTTTGTTCAACGTTGCAAGTAACTTCTGACTTGCAAGGTTAAATAAAAAATAAAGGCGCAAACAATAGAGAAAATCAGTTAAATCTCAGTCATTTATTTAGGAAGACGCAAAAAAAATTTATTTTAATACACTGAAGTTTTGGCTTTCTGGCTGTATTTCACATTGCAATATTTTTATTTTGAAATTTATAGAGGTATACATAAAGTTATTTCTATGGACAGGATTTTTAAAAAATGGTTCTGAAATGTCCTCTGTTGACAGCTGGATACGACTCAATCATAATTTTTATTTAAATTGTCGGGATTCCAAAAGTAAGAAGAGAAATAGGTGGTTTTTGATACTTTATCAAGTTTTAAAAGAACATCATACTACTAGGAGGGATTTTAATAGGAAAGTATTAAGTAAGATAAATGTAGGCAACAAGCAGTCCGCTAAATTTAGGAAGTCTTTCTCCTAAGATGCCCTTACCCTCACGCCTGCTTCCCCTCCCCCATCCCTAATTACCGCAGTTCCCCATTTAACTCTGCCCGCGGAGACAAAACCGTATTGTTTGTTAATGTCCAGGCTCTTCTTTCTGTTTAGTTTTACCTCACATCTTTTTTTTGCCTAAATACTCTAACGTATTTAAGTTACCTAGGTACTAGAGTTCAATACATTTGTATGATGATTAAAGCAGTTGTAAAAATACATCATGAGAGAATTTTAAAATAGACAAAAACGAAAAAAGTATAACAATTCATTGGAAATCATTGTTGTGGCAGGGCTGACTTAAGAAAAATGCTTCCCGTTGCGTTATGTGCCTCCATTACATTTGTGTGTGTGTGTGGCACCATATGATATATTTTCGTTTTATATCATACTGCCAAGCATGCACTCAAATCTGGAGGAGATCACTAAAATTAAAGCACCCCTAAACAGAATGCCAGATGACATCCTTTGTAATCTTTTAATAGATGTTTTAATTTCTGTGCTTTACTAGAGGGACGAGTAAAGCTTTCTGTCTTAAAACATGTTTCATGAGTTAAGCATAAATTTGACAAATTTAGAAAGAACTGCAAATGGGTTTTTAAGCTAAAGAAGTCTACCTAAATCTTATTATTTTCTGTAGGAAACACACACAGAAACTGATGGAAAATTCATTTTTTAACTTAGTAGGTCGCTTTTTGAAATAAAAAATGTAAATGCAGACATGATATACAGTTGAAATATTGGAAATACAGTAGAAAACAATACCATATCTTAAATCTATAGTCCATAGGTTTTGTGTGGAGGAGAAACATAACTTTTGAAAAGAGTTTGGATTTTGGTTTACGGATAGTATTTAAAATTGAAATATCCTTTTTGAGCCATGTAAGTAGCTTACTTTTGTCTGCTGTGAATAAATAAGACATACTAAATTTGGCTCGCTTAGATTTTTTTAAACTAGAGCGTCTTTTAATTTGATTATAAATTATGTGCATAAACATTACATTAATCCTGGAAAATAGAACTGTGTGTTTTGACAAATTATGAGTTCCATGTACACATTTTTAGATGATTCTAAACCTGCCCAAAGTGAATTAATAATGTGATGATCAAATTAATACTGGCACAATAAATCATAATGGACCACTTGCCTGATGCTCTAAATTACTTCAACTTAAGTCCTTCATCCATGTTTTGCAATCCTGAGAACTGTTGTTTTCCCCCTTTGGGTACAGTGAACTATGGGATCACTAAAGTAGAAGGACAGCCTCTTCACACCGAACTAAATAGAGCTATGGACAACTGTAACAGTCTCCGGATGTCTCCCGTGAAAGGGATGCCAGAGAAGGGAGAACTGGATGAACTTGGGGATAAATGTGACAGCAACGTATCCAGCAGTAAGAAACGGAGACACCGAACCACCTTTACCAGCTTGCAGCTGGAGGAGCTGGAAAAGGTCTTTCAGAAAACCCATTACCCGGATGTATATGTCAGAGAACAGCTTGCTCTGAGGACTGAGCTGACTGAGGCCAGGGTCCAGGTAGGAGCCAAATGAAGCCTTGGGTGTGTGTGTGTTTGGAGGGCGGAGTTGGAGGGGGCATAGTTTTTGATCCATAGTTGTGTTTTACTACAAAGGAAGAAACTGATTCTCCTACTGAAGATGTAGAATGGTGTAGTATGTAAGTGTAGCATGTATGTCTACTAAAGTTACTTTTTACTTGCAAAGGATTTGACAGCTCGCACACAAGTATAAAAGAAAAGAACACTTGAATTATTACATAGGCATAAAAACTAATGATTATTTTAAAAGAACAGAATATGAACAAATTTTTGATTTCAAAAAGTGATTTTTAAAGGACAAAAAACTAGTCATAGCTATCTAATCTAGTAATCCATGTATTTTATTTTTCTATTTTATCAGCCGTTGAAGTTCTTTTGGGGTTATATACCCTATATTGGTAACTTATTTGTATAGTGGTCCATACGTCTATAATTTTACTGAGGTTGGGGTTATAATAAAACAAGGAAAAATGAAATAGTCTCACAAACTCCCAGTTGTTATGAATACCATAAACTATTTTCACTATACATAATTAAAGAAAGATCATATAGCTCATCTACAATTTTCTAGCCCCAGGGGTTGCCAGTACATGCCATTCCATTATAATTTTTGAAATCTAGATAACTTATATGATTTTTGCAGAGGCAATAGGAATAATAATCTTAAAGTAATTTTTAAATATATAAATTCAGTTAAATTATATCTATATGTTATATTCAAATTATAAAATTGGATGATTCAATATACTAAATTTCTTAATAATTTGAAAAAAATTTTTAAATACTGGGTAAAATTCTACCTCCTAAGTGTATTTTATTTTTACTAGCCTTGATATTCGAAACTATATTTTATTAGTTCCTAAGTAACAATAATTCAGGAGAATAACCTTTTTCTTTGTGTGTGTTTTTACTACTCCAAATAAAATAATTTGAATTTTGAAATTCCCATAAACCACTAGAATAGAGAAATAAATAAAAAATTTTTTCTGAGTGGAGTAATAGTATTCCTCCTGAAGATTGAGCTATTGTAAGGCCCTTATACATCAGTAAAGACAACATCTGGTGGTGCAGGAATACCAAGCAGCAGATTTTTGCTTTAGTTTGCGGAGACAAATGGTTACTTTATCTTAGTTCAGGAAGTAAATGTATAGAAAGTCAACGCTAAGGAAGAATTTCAGAACTGTCAAGTGTTAACACAAACCCCCCACATGTGTGTTTTTTGGTCTTGTGTTCATATATGTAAATTAGTTATACTTGTAACCATAGAAAAATGTGTTTACACACACACAGTGATCAGCTGTGCACAAAGCATGTTTTCCCCTTATCATTTCACCAAGTTCTGATTAATTTTTGTCTAAGAACATGCACAGAGAGCCAGCCTGAACCTAATTTACTCAGATGGTTCTCTTTTCTGCTTTTCACATCAGAGTGGTAATTGGCACCCATTTTAAGGAGATTGTCAAGGTCTTTTTCTCAGCAGAAAAGCCCTCATTACTAAATTCCCTCAGTATGTTCCTGCTGTGGAGAGAGCAAGAAAGTGTGTTCTGTTTTGTTTTGTTGTTGATGTTGTCTTAAGCCCTGAATATAGTGGATAATACACACTTCCCAGCAGTGTTCTAAGAAACCATCTGAACAGGTAGCTGTCTTTGCCTTCTTTTAATCGCTGAAAACTCTTCAAAGTGCCATCTTAAATTTGCAGTACATGCTTACGCACCAAACTGAGTATTAATATGTCTCCATAAGTGTGAAGGTAAAGATATAAAAGATTAGAATTGAATATGAAAAAGAGTAAAAATTTCAAATAAATTTTAATGAAAGGCTTTTTACAATTTGCATTTTTATACTTCATTTCCAGCTTCTTTCCTAAGTATTTTATATTCTAAATATAGTTCTGTAAAGACTAAAGAGCTTCCTGAAAGCTGCTTATGTAAATTATACATATTGAATATCAAATTATACATATTGAATATAATTTTCTGTATAGAGAGCTATATTAAAGAGAGCTTTAATACCTTAAAATATTAAAATGATGATTCTGGAAAGCTACAAGTGTGAATTAGTTAATATTTAACCCTCTGAGGAAGATAGGTGTTATAATGGGTATTTCATCTATGCAATTAATTAGAGAGATTTGGAAGGCAGTTTAGTGACCGTGTAGAGGCCGTACTAACTCACAGGCTTTCTTGACAGTTGATTATATCTGCCCTGTTTCTTTTTTAATTTACATTACCCGTAAGTCTTTTAAATCGGATAAATGATTTTGAAGATTTTATGAGCATTTTCTATAAGAGAAAATAAGTAAGTGGTGTCATTTACATAATAAACAATTTGTATATTTTAAAACCATAGTTCAGCTTCAGATGATACCATTTTACCAAAGTCTTTATCATAATCAATATAATATATATAATCCTAATGGTTTTTGTTTCTAAATAATCATGATATTTCTGCTGATGCCATATGTTTTAGATATAATCTTTATGTTTACATTTTTCTAAGTTTTTCTAAGTCTGGGTACAACCCAGAAGAGCCAATTGTTTTGACAGACCCAGATATTAATTTGGTTATAGATTGGCTGGGTTAATGTTGTATACATAGCCCCAAACTAAAATGTTATGAATGTCTTCCAGACTTGCAGCATTCTCTGAGAGAGGGATTATTATCTGTGATAATTTGAAGATATAAGGAATCTTCACGGTCATATAATCTAATTCTTTTTTATTTTCTGTAAATGAAAAAACAGAGGCTCAGATGTCTTAAATAAATTTTTGAAAATGTCTTGTCTCTTTGTATTAAATTATATTGCCTCATGGACATGGCACTTGTCAGGGTAAAATAGAAAGTAAAATTTGTGGTTCCTTTTCTAATATAAAAAAATTCCCTTTTTAGTAATTATGTTGACCTGGTTTACCTTTCTAATTTGAAGTCTTTGAACATCATATTTGCATTTTCAACTATTCCTTGCCTAAAATTCTACTTTTTTAAAAAATTAGGTTTGGTTTCAAAATCGAAGGGCCAAGTGGAGAAAAAGAGAACGTTATGGCCAAATCCAGCAAGCTAAAAGCCACTTTGCTGCCACCTATGACATATCAGTTTTGCCAAGGACTGACAGCTATCCACAGGTATGGTAAACTGCACAGGACACTGAGAGGCATAGGTGTGGTTTGTATATTCTTAAAAGGGCTAGTATAAGCTTTATTATATCTAACAGCCAAGAATGAAAATTTTAATCTCCAAAAGAATTTTTCCATGTTTGTTAGATTTTTATTTTACTAAAATACTTATTTATTTATTTTAATTTATTTTTCTAGGGCCATTCATTTAAAAATATTTCAGGGTCTCTTCTTTGGTATACATTGAAACAACTTAAGTAGCATCATTCAGTAGTATGTCTTTTAATTTCTCTACTCACTCCCTTTGTTAACTTTTAAAATACATAAAGCATTGCTTGGCATGCTATCTCTGTGGCTGTTGTTTTATGAACCATACCATAACCTGGTGTCACATGTGGCCTGTGACACCTTCAGTTTCACTGAAAACCATCTTTTTTTCAGTTTTAAGTTCCACTTAAAACTATGTTGTCTTTTCAGCTTTGAATTTGCTCATTGTTTCAAGGAAACATTTAGCCCTTTGTGACATAAAACATATATAGAATTAGTACTGGACATAATTTTTTGAATGTATCATGTTAAGAAAGACTTCTTTTATAATGGGAGCTCTCATCTCATTTCAAAGAATATTTAGAAATTCTTTTCCCTATAATTTTTCCTTTTAATTTAGAGAGGGTTTTTTTTCATACTTTGTAATTCACATAAATAAATTTTGTCTTTCTAATTGGGTATTACTTTTTCCTCATACTGAATTATAATATTCAAAATTGTATTTGATACATGATAAAGGACATGTGTATTATAAGGAACTTTTAAACCATCTGTTATTTCATTCCTGATTGTTTAATGATATGCGTTGTAACAGACTACTTTGAAAACAAATATGTAACATATATGCTGGTAGAATACCTTGATAGTCCAGTAAACAAATCATCTCAGCCCCAAACTTAAGGGTATTCGTTTTCTTTAACTGTAAATTCATACCCTGTGAGCATGAATTTAGTCCTTTAATTTCATGCTATCTTTGTGTTCTTGTGCCTTTCATGATTTTTTAAAACCCTATTTTGAGAACTTCATTCCTCCAGATAAATCCACCAAATTTATTAATGTAACATTATACGCAAACAAGAGCCTTAGAGATCACCTAGTTCAATTCCTTCATTTTAGAAGTCAGGAAACCAGACCCAGATGAGGTAAAAAAATATTGGTCTGTGATCACACAAATGGTTCCTTAGTCTATAAAAGACTGTTACAGCCAAGCCTTGCCACTGCAGTTTGCCAGAAGACCAACATTATGGGTACCTTTTGAATAAATGCCCATACCTACCTTAAGAAGAATCTTGTTTCTTTCACTTTAAAAATTTTATCTTAAAGCAGCTCCTTTATATTTTCTCCTATTTTAAAAGCATGTATATACTCCTGGTTACTTAACATCACAGGGCTAATGAAATTTTATTCACCAAATATTTTGAGTGTCCTAGTTGAGTTCTAAACAAAGTGCAGTGAGGATGTTTGTCCACTAGGCTGTAAGCGCCATGAGATCAGGCACTGCTATTTTCCTAGCTGTTAACACGACTAATAGCCCTTACTGTCAGGCACTGTTCTAAGTAGGTTACATATATTAACTCATTTAATCCTTACCACAACCTTATGTAGTAGGTGTTGTTGATTATTCCCATTTTTCTTATGAGGAAACTGAGGCACAGAGAGGTGAGGTATTTACTCACTTTCATTAGTGGTAGTGAACCCAGATTTGAGCAGAGCCAGTCTAGCTCTCAAGGGCAAGATCCTAACTCCCACAATAGACTGTCTCTCCCAGGGAATATGTTTGAATGATTGAATGATTAAGTAATACCAAAGGAGCTTAAGTTGCATTATTCAAATTGCAGTTTAGTTCAGGGGAGGAGAGAATGTTCTCACAACCAGTGAAATAACAATTAAAAAAATAACGGAGATGGCATACACTGCGTATAATTTTGAACTACTTGACTGTTGGTGACTTTAGAAATAATAAAGTCACAAATTATGAACTCTTTTCAAATGGACTTTAAACAGTCTTACTGATATGTCCCACAACACTTGACTGTGATGTGTCTGTTTTTCACCTTATTGTTTCAATATTCATTCCTTTCCTTATTACCATTTCTATTTGCCACTTTTCTGCTCCTTGCTTTTGGTTGCCTTATCTCTAGGCCCCCTTTCTTCTTTACTATATCATAATACATGTAGAATAGTGCCTGGACCAATTAAGCTCTATACAAAAGCTTAATATAACAATATAACTAGCCACGCTTTTTTCCTAAAATTATCTTGCTACTATGTTATTGTGCCTCATAGCTTGTGACATTAACGATTAGCAGAATGAGGTCACCTAGTAGCTCAGGCAGGAAAGGAAATGGTAAAATCAAATTATACATTTGACAGTCTTTTTCACTCCAACAAAGGATAAATTAAAAAAAAAATTCCCCTCACAGATAACAAAATTTGCACTAATTCTTCTTGTGGCTTCTCCATAACTTATATACATTGGTCACACCGCCTCATAATTTAAGTATGGGAATGCAGAGATCATATGTTGAAGTTATTTTGACAGTGCAATTCATTAACAATGATAAAAATCAATACTGATGAATCCACACTACTTTTCTGTATTGGTAAGTCATTTAATGTTTGCTTACCAAAAATTCTGAAATCAAGCATCTCCCACTCCCCACTGTAGGTGTTGGATAAAGTCAGGGGAAAATTCCATTTTAACTTAAAAATATATGGTTGACATTTTTTAGTTTGTTTGAAAAAAAATAATTATGCAAAAATCATGTCTCTCAAGACTCAGCCTAAGGAAATTTTTTTTTTTTATCATGTGGCTTAAAAATAGAAGTTTATAATGGGAAAAATAGGAACTGAAATAGAGCCTAACCAACTCAATGCAGTAAGACACTGAATTTGGTTACTGTTACTAATTACAGAAAAAAATTATTAATTACAAAATGTTGGAACTAGAAAATGTTGGCGGCAGGACAGAAATAAAGAATTAGCAATTTGGCAGGGAAACAAAAGCATACACAGAGATACATCAAAACCAGAAATGGTTTACAAAATGACCTCCTTAAGCCTGCTCATAATAATAAGCCTGTGTATCGTAATCTTACCTAGCATAAAGGTATCTGTATATAACATATAATGTTTATTTGTGAATAGTAATTAATATTTTCTAAAATGTTCTAAATACTTTGTTTCCACTGGTCTTCATTACACTATAGTAACAACAGCTGTAACAGTAAAAATAGTAACTACCAGTTGAGGGCTTATTTTAAGCCAGGCTTCCTTCTTATAGCCATTAACTCATTGAATTTGAGCCCAAGTTTCTTGAGTTCGGGAGTCCCAGGCTTTTTATGCAACATTATGTTGGAGTCTCCCTAATCCAACACGGTGTTGACATAGTTCAATTTTGACCCTAAAGCATCGCATTACTTTGGTAAGGAAAAACGCTTTCATTTTTTAAATTTGTAAAATAATAATGTAAAACATTTAAAAAATGTAGATACTTCTTAGACTGTTTAAGATATTCTTTTTCTTAAACTTATATGTGATAGCAAACAAACAAATAAGAAAGTGAGTGCTGTGATGTCAGTAGTAATACGCTCTAAAGGTAGTGTATTTTGATGTAGTGAAAAGCTGTTAGTTTTTAAAGCTCTATTTTGGGTCACAATATCAGTTGCCATTTGTGAACACTGTATAGCTAAATTAAATTACTTGATATTCTCCAACACATGATATTTTAGAAAAGAGTCTCCTTGCTTGTGCTAAGTCTGTTTCCCTCTATCTTGAATTCCCTTGCCTTCACCTAAACCATATTTCTTCCATGAAGCCTCCTCTCAATTTTCCCTCAATCAGCGCATCACTTTCTCATTGACGTTGTGGTGGATTGTGTAAAATGTCTCCCACGCATTTAGAATGTAAAGTATTTAAAAGATGATTCAGTTCTTATTCACATTTGTATCACCACAGTATTAAGCAAATTATGTATACACTGAATAGATGTGAAAAAAAGTACTGGTTCACTTCACTATTCAGGAGTACATTATAAAACAAAAACTAGTCTATTTTTAATAAAACAGATGGTTTCTGAATCTCTGATATTAACCAGCTCTGTGGTCTTAAGCAGTTAACTTTTCCTCTTTGAAAAGAATAGACTAGAAAGATTTTGTAGACCCCTTTCAGCTTAATTTGTTTTTCTTGCAGAGTTGTTTGCATTTTATCAAACAAATATATGCCAGGTATTGTTTTAGGCACAGAGGTTATACAAATGATCCAGACAAAATCTCCTGCTTTGTGGACAGATTACAAACTAGATATTACAAATTCTGCAAACACTTCTTGATGCAAACTAGACCCAGAAAACCAAACCAATTAGAGACCTACATAATTTTGTCCTTGAGTTTAAGAAGCAAGCACATATCTATCAACATTAGATTCTAACTTGTTTCTAACTTATCAAAACCAAAGCATTTTTTTTTTTTTTTTTTTTTCCGGTACGCGGGCCTCTCACTGTTGTGGCCTCTCCCGTTGCGGGGCACAGGCTCCGGAAGCACAGGCTCAGCGGCCATGGCTCACGGGCCCAGCCGCTCCGTGGCATGTGGGATCTTCCCGGACTGGGGCACGAACCCGTGTCCCCTGCATCGGCAGGCGGACTCTCAACCACTGCGCCACCAGGGAAGCCCAAAACCAGAGCATTTTTAAAATAATTAATTTTAGTGAATAAAATATTTTCTGTTAAGTTATAAACGTTTTCTAGGAGATTATAGCAGCCTTCATTCTTAAAAGAAGAGCTAATTTCATGCCATTAGGTTTAGTTTGGATTAAAAGTACACTAACTTTATCATTTACTAGCTGAGTAACTTTGGGTAAGTCTCCGGGCTTCCTTGATCTTCAGAGTCTTTATTTGTAAGATTGAGGTATTGTTGGTGCTAGAGTTGGTGGTCTTAGTAGTGTAGATGATGATGATGATGATACTTCTTCTGTTATGGAGAGGATTAGAGTGATTTCTAAACAGTCTTTGCAGCTAAATCCTGGGATTTAGGATGGGCCATGGATTCATGTATGACTGTGGGCTGCACAATTAGGGAGTTGTGGATTCAAATCCTGGCTCTGCCACTTAATAGATTTTTAGACCTTTGGCAAATAAATTAACCTCTAGGAACGTTTCTCTTCATTTATAAAATGGTGATACAAGTTCATGTGTTATTCGTGAGGATTAAACAAAATAGTTTATGCAGAGTTCTTAGGATATTGCCTAGTACATAATGAGTGCTCAATAGTCATGGTTCTATGATAGCCATTCATCATTATTAATTTTTTTCTGCAGTAGAGAGGTAGCTAAGTGGTTTGAATTTTCCCTTATGTTGTAGCATTTAAGCTCATCCAACCTGTGAGTATATTTACTATTTGGGGATCTAGAGAAAGATCAAATTCAGTTAAATACACTTTCTTTAAATTAGGATGAACAAATATGGTAGCTTTAGGAAAATTTGAGTATATTCTTAATCCACCAAAATTATTTTCTCATGAAGAAAATATTTTCATCAAAATTTTCGAAAAAAGGGTTGAAGGTTTTCCCACCAAAATTTTCAATGAGGTTTTACTTAGTATATATTGAGAATCATAATTAAATCTATATATTCCAAATGCACTAAAAGACCCATGCAGTATTTTTGCTTTCTGTTGTTTAATTGATGACTTTATAAATATATGCCACCTGGAGTTTGAACATACCAAGAGTTGGATTCAAGTTCTAGATAATTTGTAGTAACTGGAGTATTTAAAAAAACAGATGAAAGCTGTATAATATTTCTAGTTTAACAAATCTATTTCAAACATTGTTATTATACAACTTTTAAAAGGAAATGTTAAAGTTTCTGTAAAATAGTGATTTGAAGATATTGTACACCCTACTTTCTTCTCTCACAAGTATCTGTCCTAATCTTAATGTTTACCTTTGCTTAATCTAAATAAGGAATATGAAACTTGTTTTCTTTTACCACCGTGGTTTAGTGATTTAAAGGTATCTGGAGCAGGTTTGTTTTTTGTTTGTTTTCTGGAGCAGTTTTTACCTTTAGAAAAAGTATCACATTTTTATCACTATTATTTCTATTTTTCCCAGATATTTGAAGTAAACAAAGATCCCAAGGTCTTTAAAAATTGTTAATAATATAGCTATACTTGCTGCATTGTGTAATGAACAGTCTCATAGCTGTCAAACAACCAATAAGATGGTCATATATTGTGATACAATAAAACTTCCCTCATGATGAATGGAGGGACAAAAATGTTAACAGCATCAGGTCAGCAGGTCATAGTGGTATTGTACAATTTCTCACTGATTATAAGCACAAATATTTAATATTATAGAAGGACATAATTTATTCAAATTAATATAATTTTTACAATGGATAAAGTTGCTAATTTAATTAAATATATGCATATATATTTTATATAAACACATATAAAGACTATTTCACATATATGTGTATGTTAAAACTAAGTTACGTGTAGTAGGAGGTAGATTTTGTTAGTATCAGTTAAAGGTGCAGCTAGACACAGAGAGTGAATAATTCTTTTATTTTGTTGAAAGTACAGGTTCTTTAAAGAGGTAAAGAATATCCTCCAAAAAAAGTAAAGTGCATTCATGTTGTTGACTATGAAAGGAGATTTATTTTTTTTAATGTAATATTCAAATTTAATGTGATTTAAAGACTTTACATAGTCGTAATAACTTGGCTGTTTTTTTTTTTTTTTTTGCTTTTAATAAGTGACCACTGTTAAAGCATTGTATTTAACTGAACTGGTCATACATATTTTATATTTTAAGAGGAAAGAATAAATCAATAAATTGAGTAGGTTACCAAAATAAGTAATAAATATGAAAATAAATTATTGAGAAGTGCCAATGTTGCTCATACATATAAAAACTACCTTGTAGGAGAATAGAGAAGAACCAGGGGGGAAACTAAGCATCAAAGTCTGAGACGTCTATGAGAACAGACTTGTGGATTAAAACCTACAGTTCAAACCATTATTGTTAGTGTGAACCTCAGGATATATTTTAATCCAGAATTTTATGTGTGCCATATTTATTAAGCCACATGTATCTGTGGGTTTTCTTTTTTATTTTAAATTATGGAACGTTAAATAGAAAAAAATTTTTGTGCAAATGCACAGTTGAATTAAAAATCACAAAAATAAAATTCAAATTATAGTTAACACAAATACAAGATGAATATAATTGATAACTTTACTCGGGATTTTAAGAATAAATTCAAATCTCGTACATGACACCATGTGGGACTCTCTAAGATTAAAAATATACTGTGTAAATACTTCAAGTGTTTGCATATTTGATTTACATTTTAAGTTAATAATTCACAAAGAAAACTTAATTTATATTATAATTTTTGTTTCTTATAATTGTAAATTTTTAATAGATGAATTGTCATTAAAAATGAATCAGCAGTAGTTACCATGCATGTATTAAAATACATGAAAAATAAGGTGACTAATAGTTGGAAAATACTTCATATGATAATTGTTGCTGGATAATTATTAAAAAAATAGCAAATGCTAGGTGCTATGATTTTATTCTCTCCTTAAGTGAGTTGATTTGAAAAGTTTCATTTTAAGGCATGTAGGGTGAGATTTTCTATGAATCTTTTTTTAAAAATGATCACAATTAATACAAAATTTGAGAACACATTCAGCACTAAAGGAAACGAGAAATGTTCTTAATGCTTCCTCTGTCTTTGACTTGGAGCATATTTCAAATATTATTCCAATAATACAAAATTTAAATACCTTTATATGGTATCATTCTTAAAGTTTTCAGACATTAACATTTCTCATGAGACTTAGTGCTTTTAATTTTTGCACTAATGAGATATATACTTTTATTTTTTCTATATAGCAGTTTTCTTCTCAGTTCATTAATCTCATATGACTATTATATCTAATAGTGATTTTTTTTAACAGAAAAGGCATTCTTTCTTGTTTCAAATCCCTGTATACATTTCTAAGATGAAATTTTATTTAAGAACTCAAAGTAGCAATGAATACTTAACATGTGGTCCTTTTCTGATGAATAAATAGTTTCTGATCCCTTCAACTTAATAGTACCATGTGCTGAAAACATATATTTTTGGAATTTTTGAAATGTAAATTGATTCCCCCCAAATCTTAGTATTTGTATATTATCTTAAATTTTTTTCATTACAATTCCACCTAATAAGAGGGCACTGATGAAAACATACCCTCATTTCTATCTCAGGTAGTACCTAAACTTGCTCAGATTGATCTTTTAACTGCATAATTAATTCAAGTTGGGATTTTTTTTTTTTCCCAGATGCACAAAGTCTCAGTGTGTGTTATTCACTGGTAGCAAATTCACTATTTAGAAAAACACTTATACCCCTTCTCCCTGCCAGCAGCTTACTGATGTAGTTACTAGAAAAGTTAATGGGACCCTAAGTTTAGACAACAGCTAAAAATATCTGCAAGTTACTAAGCATATGCTTCTTTTAATATTTTATCCCTCTAAATTTTAAAGGAACAGATATGCTAATAAAGAATGTAATGGTCTCTTAAAAATTGAACTGCTTTTGTAAACAGTGATGTTTTCATTTTTAAAAGAGACCATATAAGAAATCAGGTAAATTAAATTATATAGTGATAATGTGGCAATAAATCTATATAGTAAGTATTGAATAATATTCAGAGTAGTCAATAAATGTAAACATTCTGTCAAACAGGAAAAACCAAAGTCAACTTTCAGATTTTAATGCAAAGAAGCTATTGCTATAACATCATCACAAATACCTCTTTGTGAATCCCTGATCTCTGTCTTTTTAAAGCAACCTTTTAACTCCCTCAGGGAAGTGTTGGGGCTGTGATGTGAGGGTAGTGTGAGGATAGGATAATATGTGTATCATGATGTGTGTGTGTGTGTCTATGTATGTGTGTACATGTAGATGTTGGTGGCTGGTAGAAGCAGTGTATATGTAGAGGAGTAAGGTTAAATAAACTTGTTTTAGTAGAAAAATAGTTGGTTTTAGAGATGCTCTAAAATTAAGGAACAGTTATTACTCATATATTCTCACATTTTTCAGTATTTCTATTAAATCCAGATTAAATTCCATTGGCTAGTGTCTCAATAAATACCACTAACAGTAGGATATAGAGTATATAAATCAGGAAACTATTTGCTTTTTTTTACATATCATGCTACTTTACAACTAAGGGAAAGACTAATAAACTTACATTAAAAGGTTTTTTAAAAGTATGAAAAATTCCCCACTACAATAAAATCAACAAATATATAAAAAAATATACACCAAATTTAGCATACTAAAATTTTCTTTACAGTTTTGGTTATATAAAGAATATGTCTGTATCAAGTTTCCATGATGAAGGTAAATGAGATTTATAATTTCCTATCCATGATTTACCCTATTCAATTCATGACATATATAGATCCACAGTGAAGAACTCTTAATATATATGTGTATACTTATATATCACCCCTCTCCTTCCTAGCCCATTGCTTTTAATTCCTTGAAAGGAAAGTGAATGTTAAATGAATTTGATTTGTTTGGAAAGAGACGAAACAATCAACTTTCCTCCAAAATTCAAAGTTATGGAATAATTAAGTTTTTACGTGATTAGAAAAACATTAAGGGGCAAACGTTCAAAGTGGAGAGTTCTAAGTCAGCTGAACTTCCATTCATGCTAATGGGAGGTAGTTGGCTAAGTTCCCTGGACAGTGCTTTGAACATACCATCAGAACTTTAAAAAATGCTGTGAACCACATTAAAACATTGAATATGTTTAGATTATCCACTCCTTTTAAACACAAAGAAGAAAAAATGGAAAGGCAAGCAGGCTTTTTTTCTCATTTTTCTTTTCTTTTTTTTTTTTAAGCACACGTGAAAAAAGGATGTGGACATGATTCAGTAATGCTGTTCCTGGTTGTAAAGCCCTTGAATATTATACAGTTAGAAGCCTACAAAAAAATTATTTGGTGTCAGTGAACTAGTCTAAAACTAGTCTAAAAAAAAAGAAAAGTAGTGATCTTATTTAGAAAAAAGTGCATTCTTTCATTCCAAAATTTAACAGCAAATACAGTATTTTTAATAAGTCAGAGAGTAAGATTTTTGTATGACTTCTCTGTTGACAAGTATGTAGGCAGTTTTAGACAATATGTGTCGATTCTAGCGCATCATTTTAAAATGATCACTTACGAGAATAGGATTGGTGGAGGGATGGAGGAGGCATAGAATGAGCCCACTTGGACAGCAGTAGATTTATTAAACCACAAGCTCAAACGACTTTGTTGTTCAATCAAATATCGCCTTCAAATATTAACAGAAGTAGATGATCTAGAACAAAGATGATACCTGCTGGGTTATCCCTACGGTGATCAGACGACATCTAGATTATATTCTGTTGTCAGTGCTGGATGTTAATAAGGGTGAAGGGTGTTGACAACCTCTAGCATATCCAGAGGAACGTGACTGGAATGATACCATCTGGAAATCATGTCATACGAGGAATCCTTAGAGGAAAGAGACTTGTGATTGTATAATAGTCACCTGATGATATTTGAAGGTTTTCCCATGTAAGAAGGATGCTACTTATTCTGTATCATTTTAAGGAACAGACATAGAAGAGATAGATAGAGAAAGATAACAGTCACTTTTTTACAGAGCTCTCCAAAAGGGAATGGAATGTTTTTTAAACAGGGTGAGCTTCTTATCACAGGAATCGAACATAATTGAAAATGTACAAGGGTTTTTTGCATTTGGAAAGAAGCTGGACTTCAATAGCATTTCCTGATCCTAGGTGATTTTAGGGAATTGCTTGTGTGTATTACTATTGCCATTATTTTAGTACAAATCCCCTCGGCCACACCCCCTGCTTAATGAATCAGAATCTCCAGGAAGATGCATCTGTGGTGGATAGTAAGTGTTTAACAGAAAAAAAAAAAACCAAAAAACTGCCTAGGGAAATATAGTCAACAGGGTCCAGCTTTGTAATTTTCATGATTTCTGTTAAGATTGTGTAGTATGGTGATTCTAGCATTCAAATCATGAAAAAAAATTTAGATATATTAGCATAAATTGTCCATAAAGCTTTGATTACATCTGCAAGATGGATCAGTCCAAATTTCATATTCTTAGAGATTTTTCCATTATTTAATAAATGTATATAAAGGGTTTTTCATATGCTGTGTTAGGCCTGGGGATGAGAAAACAGTTGTGAGCGATCATTGGGAATTTTGCTTTCAGGAAGTGGAGTCTATGAACAACCAAAAACTTGGGGTTGTTAATAAGTAAATAACAATTTCAACTCATAAGACTAGTTTTTATGTCATTGTAGCATTTATAAGGTTTCTTGGGTTCAGATTTGACCTCTACCATTGCAGTTATGCCATCTTGGGTGAGATTCTTAAACTCTTTGTTCTATAGTTGTACCTTTTACGAAATGGGGATAGTAAAAGCACATACCTTTTCCGATGTCAAAACAATTAGAAGTCTTCATCATGCTTTTAACATAATGCTTGACACATGGTAATTAATTGATAACTGTTAGCTATCATGAGCCCAATCTTGATCGTCATCATCAGATGTTTTAAACACCCAGAGGGAATGCTTCAGAGGAAGCAAAACCTCAGTTCACTAGGGATATTATTTTTTATGATTTGCATCTAACTTTAATATAGAAACCAACTAGATCCCCAAAGTCTAATGAAAACATGCCAGAAATTTGAAAATCAAAGAAAGGCTGGGAAGAGAGGGGTGATAGAGATCATGGAAACAGGGCATAGCAGTAAAAGCATGTGACAGCATCACTACCCATGAGAATATTTGGGTATCCCCTCAAGTCCAACTAAAGTATTGCTGTTTGTAAATTGCTTTATTAATCTGTTCTGTTCAGAAGACATTTCTATATGTTGTATTTCATGAAAAGTAACTCACTTAACTTGCTTAATCATGTTCAGGTAAGAAGTTTTGATCAAAATAACAGTATTTGCTCGTGTCGTGGAAAGTGGAGAATTTCTTTTCATTTTATACATAGATTACTGTTAATTCTTTCAGGGGAAAAATATTTTAAATTTAAATTCATAGATTTCCTTCCTTGCTTTTACTCTCCTTATTTTTTCTTTTTGACTGAGTTGTTAAATATATTTCTATGCATTTGGAATACAAGTAGATGATTTTAATAATAAATTCTAGCAACACTGTGTATAAGTTGAGGGATCCTTTAACAAACATAAAATGTAAATAATCTTTCTCCACCACTATCTTGCCTTGCATTTATTTTTTCAAAAGTAAGCAAGCAAGTTCACTTTCATTTCCTGAAAGCCCTTTTGTCAGACATATGACTGTGGTTTTTGCAGTGTAGCACAATGTTTGATTGAATGTCAGAGGAAAATCACCCAGATCAAGTTAGAAGAGCTAGTTTGACAGACTAATGACATTAACAGCCCCTCCTGTTGGTTTGAGATACATAACTCAGCAGTCACTGGCACCAATCATTATACTTTGGCTAAAGTGGGATACATATACTAGAATGAGCCAAAATTAAAACAGCATAGCCCATGACGATCTAAGGATTGATAATGTATGCAAATCGTGATGGACAGCTAGCTAGATAGCTAGATAGATGTCTATAGGTATCTCTCACAGATTTGACATATTTAAAGCAGCTTAGAAAATATTTATATAAAGAACTATTAAACAATACTAAAATGAGCATCTTGCCAACCACTGAAGCACCACCTAAGGGATAATATTTGTTGTTCAGTTTAGAACTGGTTGTGATCCTTTCTGAGTGACAGAGTAACACCTCTACAGTGTAATCTAGAAGTTTCATCAACATATTTTTTGCTATTAATTGAAAATAAGTTGTCTTAAAAAATATGGCTTCAGCTTGGGTGTTGTAAGACTATACCAGAGGCTATATGTAGCAGACTGAAATTTCTATGTAAAAATAAATATGAGAAAACAGTTCTTGTATATGTGTTGAAATAATTGATGATTCCATTCTAATTATTATTTTAAAAAAGAAAAGAAAGTCAGATGGGATAAACATATATATTGTTGTTGTGTTCTAGTCTAAATCTATTGTAATAATACTGTAAAAGGCATATAATTTTTAAATTTCGTTTTCTAAGGCTGCATCTCTCTGCCATGCTATACCAAGCAACATTTTCCTTTTTTCCCAGCTCCTGCCGTTTATCAGGATTTTCTCTGTGCTTCTCAGTCATGCATGTGATCACTTTTTTTTTGCCCCTCTTTAAATAGCTAGTCTAAGATACCTCCTATTTAAAATTCATAGTATACAAATTCTACTTAATGTTTCTTTTACATGCTAGTAACTTTAGAGAAATTTGTATTTGCTGATAATATTGCACTGAAATGTTTCCTGTAGAGATTTAATGAGATGAGATGTGAATTTCTTGGGCACAAGTGATAACCCAGTTTTCAATCTTATATAAGATGTTATCTAGTACTTTATTTATATTCACATGATATTTTTGCTAATACTTGCATATTTTTCTCAATTGTGCTTTCATTATTGGGTAATAGTCAAGTTTTAGAATTCTAAATCTGTTCTACATGTCATACTTCTGCTGCAACCTCACTATATCATATATAAATCATAGAATAAATGTTTAAAATATGTGTATAATTGTCCTTTTCACAGAGCTATGTATTCAAGACTATAGGATATGAAAAAACAATGAAACAGTGAACATTTTCCAAAATGAGTTTGATCAAAAATATCTCTGAAGAACAAACAGCCTCGTATCAGCATTGGTTTCCAGCACAAACTACCACATCAAGAGTCCAGATGTGGAATTTAAAAAAACAAACGCAATTGTGTAATTTTGTTTAGAAAGATGAAAACTATATTTAAACTTAAAACCATATTCTTAACCACTTTTCTAAGCACATGAATTGGTCAGGAATCATGACTAAATCTTCCAGATTTCATTTTAAAAATCATGACTATAAAAAGAATACTCGAGATTGACATGTTTTGAGAGTATTTTATGTGGTCAAATATGTGGGTTTTGGTGATCCATTCCAGTATAACAAACTAGAAGAATCTTTCAAATAACTATTTTTCAGTAATTGCTTGATGTACTCAGAATGAAATTACAGACCACCCAACAGGAGCAAACAACTGAACAACTAACAAAAAAATGAACAACTAACAAAACTTCATAAATACAGTTTCACAAAAGTAAGGGAACAAAAGTGAGAACGTGTAAATGTAATATTTGTTGTTTTATATATTCCAGATTCAGAACAATTTGTGGGCAGGAAATGCAAGTGGTGGTTCTGTGGTCACTTCATGCATGTTGCCACGTGACACTTCCTCCTGTATGACACCTTACTCTCACTCGCCTCGGACAGATTCCAGTTACACAGGGTTTTCAAACCACCAGAACCAGTTCAGCCATGTGCCCCTCAACAATTTTTTCACTGACTCTCTTCTTACCGGGGCTACCAATGGACATGCATTTGAAACAAAGCCAGAGTTTGAAAGGAGGTCCTCCAGTATCGCAGTTCTTCGAATGAAAGCCAAGGAGCACACTGCCAATATTTCATGGGCCATGTAACATACAGTGCTCTTTTCTTTTTCTCTTAATGGCAAAGTAAAACATTCTTATTTCTCATATTTAAAGGATACCACAATAAGCTGCTGTGTGTGGAATTGCTAAAGGTCAAGATATACAGTGAGACCAGCTTAAATGAATAGTTGTTATTATTTAACATTAAAATCTAAGAATGAACCTCTGAAAAGACTCAATAGGTTTACCATGCACCCGTCTCCACAAACTCTTGTTTTAGTAGTAAGATTTTTTTTCTATTGTACGAGTCGATGAAATATGATCATGCAGCTTCTGAAAAGAATAAATGTATTAAACAAATTCCTCTGTTATAGATTGATTTATGTTAGTTCTGTATAACAAGAAATCCCTTGTAAAATAATACCTGAAAAAGGAGGAAATGCACTGGGGAAAATGTCAAGATACCAAAGCTGTCAGGTAAATATTGAAGCAGGGTGTTTGGGGGAGTTAACTGGCGTTTCTCCCTCTCTGGCTCCAAGACACAATGGGCATATCCTCTGTTGCTGAGAATTTATCTACAGGCCTTGAAGATTTTTTTACCTCTACACGTTTTGGTGAATTTCCACTCCGTGAAAAAAGGACTCTTCGGAAATGACCAGCATTTGCATGAAATATTCGGGCATCGTTTCCTGAAACCATGTGGCTAAAGGTGATAACTGAAATATCCTGGTGTGATTTAAAATACAGTCACAAGAACAGTTTGTATAAATGCCATCTTTTTAATGAAAAAGCCAGCACGGACTCAGCAATTAATTATCACACACAAGAGAAAAAGAAAGTTACAAAACCCGCTGTTGCTTTTAAACTAAAATTGTCAATTAAACTGTACACACAAACATCTAATAAATACACTCAAAGAAATATTTTCAGTTAAAGGAGCAGCAGTTGGAATCTCTATTTATTTCATGAGTATGCGCAAGTGCACGTGTGTGTGTTTGTTTTTTGACATAGAAGCTGTAAGCGTTTTTTGACATAGAAACTGTAAGCATTTTTTGCTACTGTGGTTTTGCACAGGGAATTAAAATGTCAGAAGGCTCTCTAAAATTTCTGGTGGAAAAGAAGAGAAGAAAAATACATTGCATCTGGAAAATTGCTAACCCCTTTGATTTACTTCTCCTCCCTTTCCCCTGTCACATTCCAGGCTTTTTCAGATGAGTGAAATGTCAACCTCCTTGAAAGACTCTTAAGTTCATAAAGGCAAAGTAAATTAATTGAAATGAAGATGGCTTCCATGGCTTGGATCAGAGCACGATCTGCTCTTTGTACTCACTTAGAATCTTCCTTGTGGTTCCTACAACCTTTAGGGATATGCTTGGAAGCCCTAAAGGCTGAAGGGCAAGAATAAATGAATTTTTAAAATTAAATTTCAGAAAAAGTACTTAAATCCAGTAAGTGTCTGTTTCTGGTGGGAAAATATTTACAGCAGTTAGACATCTTCTGTAATAAAATTTTAAATCAAGCAGATGATGGAGATGAGTGATGTCCTAAACAAACATTCTTTGACTTCATAATAACTCTGTTCTTTATTAATTTTGTGTTCTCTCTTTTTCGTTTTGTTCCCAAGACAAACTTGTTCAACTTTGGCCCCGAGAATTATGCTTACATGCAGGAGCTTTTGTCAAAGGATTGTTTAGGCAGCTGTTAAATATCCTTCACGTTTTAGAAGAGAATGACTTCTTTTAATACACACATATATCTGGTCAGTAGGAATTTGTGAACTAAAACTTAGAACTAAAATGTGAGATTTTTTTTTTTCAAAAATTTCCCCAATCAGTGGTATCCATGTTCATTTTCTTCTGCTTTCATAATTGAAATTTTAGTGTCCCTTGCCTAATAACTTATATTTTTAAAATGAGAGACAAAACTCATTTTTGAATCAAGTTTGAATTTCACTTCCTTATTTTTTCCTTCTCTAAATTTTGTCCTCATTAATTCTGATAATTAGTTGGAGCTTCTGTAACTCAATTCTTTTCAGTGTAAATAACATCTTTTTAATTGAAGTTCTACGTCTTCAATGCTTTGTATAAATTTAATTCAATCAGCACATTTTTTTTTTTTTTGACACCTACAGTGTGTGAAGTACTATTTGGGATAATAAAAAAACTAATGGAACCATGGTTCTTGCCCTTGATGAGTTCACAGTCTTCCTGGACAGACACATGCCTAAAGTTTGCACCCTCAACCATGCTTCTCATTTTATGAAGGTAGTAAGAATTGCACGAATTTTCTTGTGTTAACATTCTGACCTTTGTTTTTATTGGCTGAAAATTTTATTACACATTTAAGTGACTAAAATGTAACAAAAATGAACTTCTGATGTAGTAGGATAAGATAAAGCTAAAACAAAAAGTGCATGGATGCACTTCCTGAATTTTCTCTTGCTCTTTCTGAACTTAGGTTAACAAAGTTTTATATACTAGAATTCGTAACACTCACAAAAATGTTGAATGTACATACTTAAAGGAAAAACTAAGGAGCATTTCGTTTACTTTTATTTTGGTTCATTATTGACAGTATTGAAACTGGGTATTTTGGTTCATTAAGTAGTTGATCCACTTGGACATTTGTTCCTGTAACAATTTCATCCTCTATTTGCCCCTTCCACACTTCTCTTGCACAGATGGTTTAATAGATGATTCTTATACTCTTTTTCTTCCTGAGTGAGTTGGTTAAGGTTTGGACCTTATGATAAGAAAGAAATTTAATGGAGTATTAGCTAAAGTATGCAGTTTCTTTCATAAACATAAAATTAAATTTCAGAAAATGGTTTGTGAAATTCTGAAAATATTTATTTATGGACATTAAATACTGATTATTTTCTTCTTATGTAACGTTTTATGAAAGCAGAGAAATAAAGCCACTGTAATCTTTGCCCTCAGTCCTGACAACATATCTTAAAAGAATAACAGAGTTACTTAACCTATATAACCTTGAGGAAACTCATGAAATTGTGCATATAAATTACTGGAGTGTATTAGTTTCATCGTTTCAATTGGCTGTTGATTTTTTTACCTCCAAGGAAGGGGTGAGGGGCAGACCAATGCACTTAACACAGTTTTTACAAAGATGATATGCTATTGTTTCCTTTTAGTATCTTTACTTTTTCATCTCAAATTCCGGACGCTTATTTGACTTCCATGGTACAATTCATACATCATCTCCCTGTGTTTTATATAATGCTGTTTTATATATAATGTTGTAGTTTTAGTTTATCAGCAACTAAACAATGCCTTGGTGAGAAATAAGAAGTGAAAAGATCAACTACAGTGTTTGCATAAGCTGTTTGAAATTTTCAAGTAATTTTCTAAACTTACCAGTGACCCTAACTTTTGTCTTTCAACATTTAAGTCAAATAGTATTGTAAATGATGAGTGATTATGTTAGATATATATTTTTCATTAAAAAAATGACCACTTTTGCTGCCAAATATTTTAGAAGAAATATGGGAATTATCTTATTTTTAAAATTCTGCTTGGATTGACTTCTCTTTTTAGAATATAAAGATGTATGTTTATTATTTAAAATATAATTGCTAACTTTAAGCCATTTCTACTTTAAGAAATTAGTCATCTAAAATTCAAACAGACATTATTTCCTTATAGCTATTCATATTTTGCATTGAAGAAAGTATGACTTTTTGTGAGGGGATCTAATAGGATGATATGTATTAAATAGTACTTTTGTTCTTAGCGTATATTGCATATATTTCATACAAGCCAGGCAGTAATGTCACTAATGATACAAATGAAAACAAGATCATAAGTGAAATACCTAACAGTAGTAGAGTCAGCATTTATGGCACGGAACCTCAAAAACAGATTAAATGCAATATTGGTTTCACAGCGTATAGTAAATGCTAAAACGGGATTTTGTTTTATTTTAATAACTCTACTTTTTAAATAAACATACTGCCGTCATTTATCCTGGAAATACGTTGCAAAAATGGTGAGCAAGGCTTCAGGGCAGTGTCTAGCTAATTCTTCAATTTTACTGCATAAAATAGTAGAGGATTAACAGAAGTTTTTTTCTTCTTAGTCTGAGAGTTGTATACCACTATGCAGTTTTCTAAGTTCAAGGGACAAATAAATGACTTGAGTATTTCATCATGACACTATTTTATAGCATGTCTGACTTTAGAAAAAGAGATACTGCATACTGCATATGCATCTTCACATAATATATACTTGTAATTTTTTTTAATCTATTTACCTTGACATACACTTTAAAGACTTAAGACAATAATTCAGAACAGTTACCAGCATTGTCAAAACATAAATTTTCAGTAGAAGGCAAAAGGAGCCCCCTACAGGTTACTTACACAGTCCAGTTAGGGAAGATGAAAAGATTCAAATGCTCAAAATCTCTCCATATCACTAGAGCAGAGTTCATAATGTAGGGAGAGTGGGCATAGGAGGGTGTATCTCTGGATAGAACTCAGAGGATACATAAACTGAGATAGAAAAATAATTAGATCTTTGTTTCCACTAACACCTAGAATGAAACATAGCATTTTATTTATGAATGGACAACAAATCTGAGTAGTTTTAGCAGTACCTGTGCTTTTGTCACCAATAGAAAGAACAGATATTTGCATATTACATTTATTAGAGTTATTGAAGATATCTTGAAATAATTCAAGCTTATCACTTGATGAGGACAGTTTTCAAACTGCTTCAATAGTTTCAAACTACTTCAAAGTTAGGGTAATTTTTAGCTTTGTTGCTGGATCTTGTTATCTGTCGATAAAGATTCACAGATACTACTACATCCTAAAATTAGTTTTGTAAATATCTGAACACCTGTATTTTATTTTATTTTATTTTATTTTTGAATTCAATGACATTTAATATAATTGCTTGAAAACACATAGCAGAAGTATCTACATTTTTTTTTTAACATCTTTATTGGGGTATAATTGCTTTACAATGGTGTCTTAGTTTCTGCTTTATAACAAAGTGAATCAGTTATACATATACATATGTTCCCATATGTCTTCCCTCTTGCGTCTCCCTCCCTCCCACTCTCCCTATCCCACCCCTCCAGGCTGTCACAAAGCACCAAGCTGATCTCCCTGTGCCATGCGGCTGCTTCCCACTAGCTATCTACCTTACTACGTTTGTTAGTGTGAACACCTGTATTTTAATATAGTTAGTTTCCCTCTTAAGCCTATGTATTTTATTAAAGACATCTACTAAGGAGTTCACAAGATCACTAAACTGCCAGAGGGGTCTATGGCACAAAAGGGATTAAGAAACCCTTTTGATGCACCACAGTCATTTCTCCAGATTAAATAATTTTTCACCCTAGAGGATGGTCCTATGTTGTGGAAGGAGTATAATAGAGTGCCTAATAATTTATCAGATTATTTATCTCTTACTAGCAGAATGGAGGATTGAAAGAGAATAGGACTTTTTAAGGCAGCAGCCCCAGAGCATTCATTGTTGAATGAATAAATGAGGCATTTTAATGAGGATCACTGAGGAGCCAGGACACAGTAGATGGGGGCTAGGTATTTGGAAGAGGCAAGTGGTTTGGGCAGCATCATGGAAAGAGTTTGGCCTTAGGAATCTAGCTCCACCACTTTTTAGCTTTAAAGTTTTAGGAAGGTTATTCAATTTCTCTGAGCCTTAGTTTTCTGGATAATTGAAAAAGTTGTATAAAGCTTTGGATTAACAAGGCACTTTCACATTTATTTTCCCTGACTTTCACAATTTTGTGACAGTGGGTATTATTATCATCTCCATTTCACAGATAAGGAAAGTTATGGTCAGAGAGTATAAGGAGCTTCTAAGTGCAACACCTCTCTTTCTGCCTTCTTATTCTACATGCTTTCTTTAAAGCTATGAAAAAAAATAATTGAAATATGCATTTGAGAATACTTTCTCGTAGTCTGTAAAGTACTTAATGGAACTACTTTTTTTTACAGATTCTAATTTTTCCTTCTGTTGAGTTGATGTTAAATTTTTTCTTCCTTTTCTTCATTTTTTAATATTTAAATTCAGTTTTACTCAATTTATCAAACATTTATTGAGAACTCCCTTTGTGCTAAGACCTTAAAGAAACTACATGCTGATTGGGGAGATGAAAAAGTACAATAAATAATTAAAACATGGCATGGAAGTGGCTCAAGCAAAATACTATTGGAAAACAGGTAACAAAGCAATTAATTCAGCCATTATAAATACTCCTGGAAAGCTGAAGAGAAGAGGTGACATTTGAGCCAGACATTGAAAGATGAATAGGAACTTATAAGAGTATAGCATTTTATCTCTTTTTCTCTGAAAGATAACCCAAATGTGTCTTGAAAGACTATGTCCATGCTAATTAAAATATTTCCAAACCTTTTCTTTAATTTTAAAACAACTTTTACAAAATATTTCCAAACAACTTTTCTCTAATTTTAAATATTTCTTTTCCTTATTATTATTACTTTATTAACTGGATTGAAGCTCTCAAGTTCAGTGGAGAAACAGTTTGTTTTATTCAGTAATGTTTTTCAAGATTTTTACTCTCAATTCAGTGAATATGGGCTGAGCTCATAGTATTACAATGTGCTATGCTAGCCATGGAGGTTATGAATAAATGCAACCATGACTTTTGTCTTCAGGGAATAGCCAGTTTAGTTGGATGGATAACATTTGCTGAAACTTACCTAATATGAAAATACAGCAAACATATTTTAATATGATCTTATATAAATGTATAACAGAAAACAAGGAAAAATTGTAAGTGCAGCTTCAAAGTACACATGCAGAAAGTTGATAGAAAAGTTCAATTAGAAGAAGGTTTCACCCTGGTGTACCCCTTGATCTCTGACCAAGAAAAAGACAGAAGATTCTAAGGTCATTACAGGAAAAATACTCCCTACTCCACGAAAGGGAAAAGAAAAAGCAGCAGCAGCTGGGTGTTGCTTTTGTGTCCTTAACTCTTTGTCTGCCTCAGTATGGTCAAAGTTTGTCTCATTTTATACAAAACTCTTGCCTAAATTTTATAAACAGAGGTTTAATGGATGAATTGCTCCCTCTTATCTAGATCTCTCCATTCCCAGCTGTGAAATTGATTGATGTTTTTAAAGCCCTAAGAAGCCTCCCCTTGTAGATATGTTCTCTGGTTCAAAGGAAAGAAAAAAAAAACGCAGGAGAAATTATTCAGGGAAATATCTTTGAAAAAAATTTTAATGACCTAGGAAGAGACCTATAAGCTAGATGTTATGAAGGGGGAAAACCCTGAAATCAGTCAACGTATTGAGTGAAAATACATGACAAGAGAGAATTTACTAGGTTTATATAGTTATATGACTCAGATTAACATTTGTTAGCTGTGTGACATTTTTTTTTAGATTTAAACTTCTTCATGTGATATTTCCAATGGCTTTGGCTGGGATCACTAAGCGTCTGGCAGAACAGAATCAAGATTCTGATCCCAGATGTGTCACTGATGATCAGTGCCACCTCACCTCTCAGTTCTCAGAGTTCAGTTCAATTCAGCAAATATTTATTGAGTGCTTATGGCTGCCGACTTTTCTAAGTCAGAGAAAAATAATGAGATGTTAGTAAAATGTGACATGTCTTGGGTGAGACACAGTTGCATATAGAAAGCCATTATCATCATTGGCATTTTAAACCAGAAGTTCAATTTAATTGCATCAATAACACCAATAGTATACATTGCTTCAAGCTACAATAATTTCCACACTGGATTCTGATTTTTATCTGCAAGAATCACTGGATACAAACCACAGTCCCCAAGGCTTGACTTAGAAGTAAAATAACACCATCCCTGGTCTAGCATCAGTTATACATGTCCCTAATAGCTCAGCTGAGGGACAGCATTAGCCATTATATAAACTAATTGGGTTAATTCTGCTCTGGAATTTAGGCAAATAATGTAACCGAGATAAACAGAGGGTCACTTATGCGTCTACTTGTACACATTTATCTACACTTCTTATTTATACTACTAAACGCTTAAAACAACACTAGGCTATAAATTTGTCTTTTCTTTCTGATTCTCTTGGCAGAGTTTGTTACATGCTTAACTTTTAAAGAGTGGAGTTCGGTCTTCTCTCAAATAAATAAGAGAGCAGTGGAGGGAAAAAACTGCAGCTACAAAGTAGTTCTAACCCATTAAACGCAGATGGCTCACAGGGGGTTTTATCATCAGGAGCGAACACACATCATGCTGAAATATAGAGCTGTTTTCTATCACTTGTTACCATTTGAATGTCTGTCTCAGGAAAGTGAATTCCATATATCTTCCTGGCCATCAGTTGCCCTTTGAATACTCCTCTCTCTGATGTAGCTAGATTTCTCTTCAGAACTTACTGAGATGAATGAGCTCTGGCCACACGTAGAAGTGAAAGAAAACATTTCTTTCTCTGCCAGAACAGATGAGATTCATCATTAGGAGAATGGATTTGACCTTGTAAAGTGGACCAAAGCAATTTACAAACAAACCCCTTTGGGGAAGATTGCCTTTATCCTAGTCCACTAACAGAAGCGTTTTTTATGTTTGTTTTTGTTTTTTTTTTCTTTTTTGGATGCGGTCATAGCTGTGTCTCAAAGTCTGTTGAATCTGATCACCTGAAAAGAATCTAAAACGTGGAATAAGAAATCATCTCTAATTTAAGCCTTCCCATGCAAAGAGAATTTCATGGACACTTAAGAAATCATATGGATTTATCCTTGGCTATCATAAGTCAATTATCAATCAGTCAAATTGATCAGAGATCATTAAAGAAATCCATGAAATCAGTTTGATGGCAGCATATACAACAAAACTAGAGTTCAGCATTTAGAGCCTATTATAAAAATGGTGAAAAACTCAAATTGGGGACAATTTATAATACCCAAGATTGATTGCACTCTGTATCTCTCCTCAACTCACTGTATCAGCTTGTTTAATCTACTTATCTCTTAATTCTCGATCTTTCTTCTATAGTTTCTTTCCCCCACTCCTTATCTATCCCTTCTTCTTTTATCTATTCTCCCCTTTCCTGGAGCCCATACCTAGCCAGAACCCATTCTTCAAGTCTAATGTCTTAGGTGACATTCAGGGAAAGAGCAGCTACCAATCCCTGGGATAACACAGCAACTGTAAGAAAGCGACTTCCTTACTTTCCCTCCAGTGCATGTTTGGCTGACGCTATTAAAGTGAATGACATAATCTTGAGTAGACCCCGCTGATAAACCACATGGAAGCTGCCCATCTACCATGGACCTGCAATACTTTGGTCTTGCTATTCACTTGTCTTCCTGAATGAGTATATAACCCATTCAGCAATTAGACACTTAGATATGGATTAAAAGTTATTGCTTTATCCCACAAATAATATAATCAGTTTAAGACATTTGTAGAAAGCCATTCCTTCTAAAAATTCTGTGCATTTATTGTATTTATCTTATTTTTGGCAAACTCTACCTTTTGAAAAACAAAAAACAGGTTAGGTGAAGGATATCGGGCTAGCAAAAGATCAGAGATCTCCATGCATTTTTAAAAGTTCAGAAACTTGAAAAAATTTATTATTGAGGAAAATATTAAATCCACTTATTATTTTTTTACCAGTAGATGGCACTGCACAGGTGTAAGAGACATCTACGAGAGAGGGTCATCAACCAAGCGGCTGGTGTAAAGTGCCCTCCACTAGAATTCTCTCTCATAGTTAAAGTACTGTATCCAGGAATCCCAACAATTGTATGTGAGGAAAGAACAGAAATTCATTTACAGTCATTTTATTTACCAAACACTCAAACAGTGCTTATTACATGACAGATGAGCAAGCCTTCTTATTTCCCCTTTCTGATAAGAAAACCGAAGCACAGAGAGGTTAAGATTCTTTAATGTCATACAGCTACTTAAGTGGTAGGACTAGGATTTGGCCCAGGCATTTGATCTAGTCTGTGCTCTCTCTTCTTTGCTCCCTCTCAATTCACTAACAGGAATCACTCATTTTTCTAATCAACAGTTTGTAAGGAGCTGTCTTGAAAATCTAAGGTATTGAAACTGACAGATTCCAATTAAAGAAACAGAGAAGTTTTAGGATCATGGGGGTATCGTTGAAGAAAGCAAAGGGGTCTTCAAGGGGGAGGGAATGTATGCGTCTGTTATGGAGGAAAATAGGGCAAGGTAACAGTAATAAGAAACACCAACAAAGAGGAACAGATGCTATACGTACATAAAATTCACCAACTCACAACTTTGTTTAGAGTCAGGATGCTGCATATTTTTAAGATAAATACACTCTTAATATTGTTCAACTGTATTTTACATTCTAGCTGATGTAGCAAATACTTTAAAAACTTTACTAAGTGGATTACAAACTTGTTCGGTGCGTTGGAGCATCAACTCCAGTAATTCCCGCCTCCCCCTTCCTTCAGGCATCTACGTCTCTAGTGACACCTCAGAGCTTCAGATTACCCAGAATTGTGCCATCATGGAAGTCTGAAATTCCACCTTCCCGTTCTCTGGCAGTACCCTACACCGTTCACAAATTTTAACTTACATTCTTCAATGTGCCTATTATCTGACTCCATCAAATCCTCCAGTCCCTGGGCCTCTGCATGTTTTCCCTGACACTCCCTTCCATATCTCCATTTTTTCCTATCCAGCTTAAACTTCACAGCCCACTCTTTCACTACTCTTTGGCCAATACCTTCAAAAGCCTGCTGTTTTCCTTTTATCACACCTGCCTCCACCTGGGCTAATCAACATCGCTTAAAAAAAAAAATCAGAAATATGTGCAGATTAGCTCCACTAAAAGAATGTATATTAGATCCACTAAAAATGTGGGCCTTCAGTCCCAAAGGGACCCTCCACATGCCTGAGCCGGTCGCTCTTTCTTCCCATTTTCAACCATAAACATTTCAAAGCTTGTCCACTCTTCAAATCTTTTACCTTAATGCTCCCCCACCTCGCTGCATCTTCTCCATGAGGGAAAAGAAAAAAAATCCTGTGGGAACTCTGCCAATTTCTTGCCACTACATCGACAAATATACCTGTATCCATAAGTGCTTTCCTTCTTCTGGCTTATTTTAGGGGAAGAGATATTCTCTTTCTAATTCTAATCCTTGTTCTGTGTTGCATCCTTTTCCATCTTGTCAAGAGTTTTTACAGTATGTCCTGTCTGTTTAAGCTTCTTCTTTCTGCCATTTACCTAACCTCATGTGTTAAAAATAATAACAATAATAATAAAAGTGGGAAAAAAAATCTTCACACCCCTTCACTACTTCCAGGTTTGCCCCAAAACTTCCTGTGAAGGTGTATCTGCCCTCGTCTCTCACTTGCCATTTACTATTCAAACCTCCACAACTGGGTTTTGATTTCTGCCAATCCATGGAGAGTACTGTGTTTTGTTCTATTTTTTTCATCTTCCAGTTCTTTTTTAATGCATTTACATTCTATACACATAACTTTAAAAACTGGGGTCATACCCTATTTAGGGTATGACCTGAGCTCGGAGGGGACTCTGTATAAATAGACTGAAACACCTTTATTCTTAACCCTTATGGTATATTACCACACACAGCTCACAAGAAGCAAAGCAGTTTGACTTCAGAATATGAACCCCCAACCATGACACTAATTTCTAAATATATTTTGAAGTCATTAATATCTCTTCTCATTGTCATCATATTAATTCAAGCACCATCATCTTTCAGTAAGTTTACTAACAGCACTCTCTTAATGGCTTTCGTGCATCCAGTCTGGCCCTATTCCAGACTGCTGTTTCTAAAGCACAAATCTAATAACACTAAACATAAAACCATCTCATGGCTCCCCATCACCTCTAAAGAAAGCAGACACTCCAAAACATGTTTATAACTCCCTGCTCCATCCAAATCCTTAAGTCTGCCATACTGACCTGTACCTCTCTGCAGGCACTTTGCCCATACTTAAATCTGCATCTTTGTACATATGGGTCCATTTACTTCTGTTGGTCTTTTCTGTTTCTCCATTTGACTCTTTCTTCAGATTGCAACTTAAATATCATGTCCTAGTTAGAGTTGTCAGATTTAGCAAATAAAAACACAGGATACCCAGTTACAAATATTGCATGGAACATACTTATACTAAGGAATTATTCATTGTTTATCAGAAATTCAAGTGTAACTGGGCATCTTCTATTTTTTCTGACAACCCTATATCCTAGGGAAATCTTCTCTGAAACTGCATCCCCAGGATTGAGCTAATTGCCCTCTGATCTGCTCCCATAGCCTCCTATGCTCATTGCATCACAATATCCACTTCTATCTATTATTCATGTAATACATCCATCTCACCCACCATCCTTAAGGAAAGAGAGTGTCTTTTCCAACAGCATGTCTCCAGCGTCTAGATATCCAATGCTTCGTGCTCAACAAATGTTTATTAAATATTTTTATGACTGGATTCAACACCTTCAATTCTAACACTTTGCCATTGTAGGTTGCTATTAGTTGAACTATTAAGATATATTTTATACTTATTTTTGATGTGTTTAGTAGAAATTGCTTTTTGTATTTAACTTTGACATTCTCGTTTTAGAATTTTGTGGAACTATATAAATTATCTTCAGTTAATTCCTGGCCAGCCTCAGCTCCTCTAACCACAAAGGCAGAGGTATGCAAAGTTCAGTGGTAGGCTAAGTGTGTAACTTATCTAGATTGTAGCAAGATTGGACTTTCTTTCCTTTCCAGTGGCTGGAAGTGACAGCTGAGACACCAAATGCTGTCCACTTACCCAATCTAAGAGAAAAAAAATTTTTCTATATTAGTCATTAATATTTTTTGTCCATAATATGTCTTAAGGAACACTATCCCTCAGATTGATAATAGGTGTTGTTCAAATGAAAACACATTGTAAGTTTACCAGGTAGGCAAAACAAGTTTGGACAGATTTCTGTCCTCTAGGAATTTTCAGAACTTTAACATGTTCATGTACATAGTGAATCTCTAGGAGGTGACGTATAATATATAGAGTTGTTCTAGTCTGATTAATCACAGAATTTTTTTGTTAGTTAACACCTGATTTAGGAAATCCGAATGTAGATTTTGATACTCTCCTCAGGGTAAGTGAGTATATTGACTAGATTTTTATTGTTAAAAACAGGTTTTTTGGAATGCCTGACTCAAAGATGTGATCACAAAATTTATCAAATAGACCTAGCTTTATTGGGTCATGTTCATCTGTTTTGAACTAGAGTGCCAAAAAGTTTTCAAAATAAATGTCTTTGGGATTTAGTGTATATAAAATAAAGTTTGTATTTGACACAGAAATTGGTAAGCCCATAAGGAGGTATGTAAAATCCTAAAGCAGTTATATATAATTTGGATGGCTGAATATTTAGTATTATTGGATTTAAAAACAGGAACTTCAAAGGTAAAATATAATTCTCACTAATGAATAGCACATGTGATATGGCTGAAGCCCCCCCCCCATAGGCAACAGTCAGTCAGGGCAGGCCTGGTGTGTGATCAGAGTACCGGGCTGGCCCCTGTGAGCTGCAGTTTGAGGGCCCTGAGCCACAGATCTGCCTTCCAAATCATACTTCCCTCCATCATTTGAATGAGGTTGAGTGTCACCAGAGAGTTAACATATAACGTGTTGCATCTGAAAGGTGGCACATCACCTATTAACCTAGAGGTGAGGATGCGTTTGTTCCTATTATTGTCAAATGCCATAGCCCTAATTTTTTATAATTTCCATTTATTCAACCGCACATGTCAAGTACTGTGCCAGTTGCTTTTCATGATGATAGTGACAATAGCTAGTCTTTTTGAGCACTTTGCGCACTACACACAGTGCGAAGTTTTCTACTTGCATTGATTCATTTAATGATTTCAACAACCCGTTGAAGTCAATCTCACCATTTATATCCACTTTACAGATGATGACAACTTAAGAGACTTACTCAAGAGGCGTAGTATGTAGCCGAAAAGTGCTTTGAAATGATCTCTATCTGACCTGTGGGCCTGCAATCTTACCCACTATGCCATGATAATAATGCCACAGTTTGGATAGATCTCAGGATACTGATGTAAGTATTCTTATTACCTCTTAATGTGGAAGAAACCGAGGCTGAGAGGATATATGTACTTTGCTCAGGGTCTTGAGGGAATAGGTACATGGGTTTCATTGTGGGAAAATAAAGGTATAAATTGTGTGACACTACCAAAATAGAAGCATCAGACGTGAGGTCCTGGACAATAAGAACATACAGTTTTGGACTATGTGAAGAGGAGGTGAGATAAAGGAGGACCAGAAATGAAGTAGGATGAACTCCAAAGAGCAAACTGGTCTTCCTACTAATTCCGTTTCAGACTTTAAGGAAAACTCTGGCTATTTGAAGTGGATTGGTGTTTCCTATCTAATTTATAAACTGTATAAAATAGGTTTGAATGTAATATGATGTTTTTGACTGCTAAAAGCATTAGGAAATAGACCACTTGAGGTCAGGGTAACACCAAGAAGGATTTCCTAGCACTAAAATGAACCACATTGCAAACTCTTTCTAAGTGCTTAGCAATGTCCTGAAACAGCTCCATTTATGTGAGGCTTGAGAAACGAAAGGGGCCTCTTGTGAACTTTTCAACCACAGAGAGGAGTGTGCTTTAAGAAAATATACTCAGAGTGATATAACAAGTGTTAAATATAAGTTGGTGAGTCTCCTTACTTAAAAACAATTGTGAATAAAAGACATTCTTCCTGTTGAAAGTCAAAATAGTTCAATCTTCAAAAATTGTTTCTGAAAGCCATAATAATGAAATATTATATGCTTAATGTACTTTATATTCCATAATTGGTTTTTAATTTTTTTCTATATATTTTTTCATATATGTGATAGCCCATTAAAGATCTCATGATTCTTACATCTTATTGAATGACTGGGTAATAGAGATTGATGTTAATAAAAATGGACATTTAGTGGTATCAGACACTCTGCAAAGAGGCTTTGGAATATAGAAACTAAGAATTTGTCATGGTGGTTGTTTGATTTCAAACAACATCCCCTTTCAGGCAAACTTCCCCTGGAGAAAATGTTGGTTTTAGCTCTTATAGCCCGAATGGGAGTGAGATTATTAAAAATGGTTGATATATTACAAAGGTTAGTATAGCCAACTAGTATCCCCCTAAGCACTTCATCAACAATTTTCAGAATCATTCTGTGAGGCAGCTACTATTACTATTCCCGATTCATAGATGAAGAAACCGAGGTTTAGAGAGTAAGTAATTTATCCAAAGTAAAACAGCTAGTCGGTGGTAGAGCCAGGATACAAACTCTGGCAACCAGACTGCACAACCAACACTTGTAACCATTATAGTATATATGGTCTTCCACGGAAAGAGCATTGTTGGGGAACCAGTTCTGACACAGCTCTGACTTTAATTTCTGTGTCTCGGATTCCCCATCTGTAAAATGAGGCCAATCTAGCTGACTCCTGAGATTAACTGAAGGTCTGATGTTCTATGTTTCTAATTGTTATAGCAAAACATTAGAGAAGTGACTACTTGTGCAATGTCCAAAATGGATTATATTATACATGGAAAATCTAGAGAGAATGAATAGTGATTTATGAAAGAAGAAGTCAAAAATCATACATATTAATAACTTACGAAGTACAGTGAACTCATTTAGTGTTCCCTGTACACATGAAAAAATTACTTTTACAGATGCCTTTGGCAACTGCATACCTAGCCTGTGGAACTTAAGTCTGGAAAACATTCATTTTGGGGGGTTTTGTTTTATGTATTTGAATTCATACAGCTAATGTAGAGTGCCCTTTTTCTTAGATATATTCATAATTAATGGTAAATTAGAAAAATCTTGCCAAGGAGCCTCTAACCATCTATTTCCAAAATATGTTTGTCTGACTTTCTTGGGTATGACCAAAGAACTTCAGTCTTTGGATTCTCAAGTGAACTTTTCCTCTTTGTAACTCCATCTTCCATTTTATTAACCAGTCAAGCATGTTTTACTTTACACTGTGATAAGGGGATCAGAAACAGCTTCCCCACATGTAAGGCGATCTTAATCAACTGCAAGGAATACATGAGTGGCATAGTGTGGAAGCTTCCTGCCTCAAGGAGGACGAGATCTCCTTTGGATTATTACTTTTGATTCCATTGACAGAGGGAGAAAATTAGGTAACTTTGCAAACGAGATACTTTTGACTGTGAGCCATTTTGAAAGGACATAAGGTGAATTGTCACCCCCCCCTTGACCTTCAACTAACCTTTCACTTTTAATATATGTTTTGAAGTGCCAGCCATGTTGATTTCCATGCCTGTTTGGTTACAAGTTTCAGAGAAACCTACTGCCCCCAAGTCTTTAATCATTTTTTGAACTTTGAATATAAGCATTTAAGATGCTCTTAGGGCCCATAGAAGACTGGCTAACTGGCACTGACTGCACACACTCCCCCCCCAAGCTGCATTACAGAGCCCCTCATTCAGACACCTTACTACGAGGTCTCATTACCCAGGATGCAGAATGAGGCGTGTAAGCTCACTGTGCATATAGTTGTGAAGTGGTGATTGAATCCTGGAATCTACTGGACATCCTGAATTCCTGTTTTTCGCACAACCACAGGAAGGCCCACTTGTTTCTGGGGCATTTTCCAGCTTATGCTGTGAATCAAGCTATTGTGTGCCGATATTTCTTCTTTCCATGCCATGAGATATGAAAGAGTAAATGTACAGTTAATGCGAGAGGAGACTGACAAACATGAAAGCAATGTATCAAGGGTTCATTTCTGGCAAAGGCAGAGTAATCAAAAAGTGTAAAAGTGCAATTAATCATAAGCGCACATATAACATGGCCCTCAAAAGAAGAGAAGAACAGTGTTAAACGAACTGGATTCTCTCACTTTGGCTTCTGTAAAACAACTTTAACTCTTTCTTCTATTGTCTTTGCTACCAATGCTGCCGCCTCTGAAAAACCTACCACATTTTTTTTTTCTTTTTTTTAAAAGAAATAAGGTCACACGAATGGAATGAAAATCAAGCCTCACTAATGTCCAGGTCAGGGGCTGGCAGCCTTCCAGAAATGCTTTTCCAAAATACTGGTTTCAGGTTTTCATTGTTGAGGGAGAAGGGAGAGAGGGAATTTTGGGACGTTGAGAACCTCAGGGGATTATCACTGGCTCAGACACCTCATTACACAGCTTTCGAGGGCAAGCAACAGGAGAGCGCTGGAGGCCAGGGAGATCCTGCAGAAGAACTTCTTGAAAGTAGGAGTGTACACAGAAAAAAAAAAAGGAAGGAAAGAAAAGAAGGTCTTTCATTTTGTAATATTAATCGTGTGACCTGCCAATTTATGTGCCACCAAAAATGATCTTCTGTGCAAAAATATTTCTAAGGAAATAATCAGTATATCATGTTAATTAAATAAGGTGATAGGATTTACTGATGGGCAGCAATAGGAAGTGCTCAACAAAATTTTGTTGAATTAATTTAAGGTCATGTATGGACAATCTGAACATATACTTTGTGGCAAGCTGTGTGCTAAGTATCATGGAGGATACAGGAATACATCCTTAGACATAAATCCTGCCCTCCGGGGTTTATAGTTTAACTATGATCATAAACAAGTTTAAATGTTAGTCTTATGTGATGCAGTTGCATTAAATTGACCTTGAGTGAATGAAAAAAATGCCACTTTAAAAGTATTTTAATATTGGACTTTCAATTGGCAGGGATAAACTTTAGCTCTTTAAAGAACTCATGTAGCTCCTAAGAAACTAAAGTTTCATTATCAAGTACCCCAGTACCTTGTAGAAGAGTCCTCTCAAATAAAGATCCTATTCCCTTTACTATATAACAGCTATTTAAAACTAGATCTCAATGTGACGTGTGTGCTTATGTACGTGAATGTGTGTGTTTGTGTGTGTGATTGTTCACGTGCAGGTTAAAAACAAATGAAAGTAAGAGAGGAAGAAAGATGCTCTAAGGCCATGCTGAACCTATCTTTCATGAGTTAACGACTAACATTAGTTTGAAGAAAAAGCCGTTCCTAAATATTCCACATAAAACAAGATAAAAAGCAGAAATTTTCCACATTGGAATAAAAATGTAATCTATTCCCTGTGTCTACCTGGCTTACTGCATTTCTGCCTCTAGTCGTATCTGTCACGATCCAGAGCCCATCTCTAAACTGCAATCGAGTGTAAGACCCACATCTTATCAAGTCACTTCTCTGCTTCAGACTCTTCAGTGTCTTCAAGTGACTTAGGTTAAAGTCACAATCCTGTAACATGGTGGACAAGGGATTCTGTGATCCAGTGTCTGCTAACATCTCTAGCCCATGACCAATTGTTGTTCAGTTCCTGGATGCACTATATGCTCTTTTTTGATCTTTAGGGTTTGGGTTTTTTAACAACTAGATGTAAATTTCTTAAAAAGGCTGATTTAAGCATCTGCAATGGTGACTTCAACCTTGACTCCTGGCTCAGTAGTGATGGGAGTAATCTGCTTGACAATCTCAGAAGGACTGTGGAAGTCAATGAATCGCTTGTAGATCTTGATCTGAAAAAGGTCCCAAGTCTTAGAACCTTCACCACAAGGAGTTTTCTTTGTAGTTATTCTCAGAGTCTTGGTGGGCATCCAAACTGGTCCTTTCCCTTTGAGATTCTTTTCTATTAACTTTGCCTTGAAAAAATATTCTCTTTCTTCTTTATCTAGTTACCCTCCCGCCTTTTGAGTTCTAACTTAAAAGTCATTTATATCAGGAGGTCTTTCCTGACCATTTGCTGACATTGACCTAAGTGGTTCTGTTCAACGTCGCCCTGCACCTTCTATTTCCCTGGTTATGGCAATTATCGTACTTTGTTACAGCTGTTTCTGTGTCTAACTCCTCATTGCACTGTAACCTTCCATGAATATAGGGATGATGTCCTTTTTGTTCACAGAATCTGGAACATAGCAGAGATGCAATATTTATAGAATTCATTAGTTCATTCAAGAAATATTTATTCACTGATGCTAGACACTGTTGTAGGTGCTTGGTATAGAGCAGTGAATAAAGCAAACAATTCTCTGTCCCCATGGAGATTATATTCTAAAGGAATGAGTGAAAACACGGTATGTTACAAATAAGTGCTCAGTTAAAAAAACAAAGAGGAAAGAAGAGGTAAGGAAACACTAGAGTGGAAGAAGACTATGCTTATATTGACACGGTCAGGGGACATCTCTTGGAGAAGGTGAGTCGAAGGAGATGCAGAAGATGCCAAGGGGACATAGGGAGGAAAGGCACTGACACAGAGGAAATAACTGCAAGGTCCCAAGGGAGGATTCTCCCCACTGTGTGAGGGAGAACATGATACAAGGGACCAGTCACTAAGGTACCTGTGGGCTACTGTAAGAACTTGATATTTTTTTTACTTTTTATTTTGTAATAATAGATTGATAGAGAGTTGCACAGATAGTACATAGAATTCTTCTACACCCTTGACCAGGTTTCTCTAACGTTAACATCTGTCGTACCATCGTACATTTACCAAAATGAATCCATTACCATTGGTACCATATTATTAACTAAACTCAGATTCAGTAGTTTTTCTACAGACGCTCCCCCCTTTTTTGGGGCTCCAGCTCCCCTCCAGGATACCCCATGGCAGTTAATCATCACGTTTCTTTTGTCTTCTCTTGTCTGTAACAGTCTTTCAGTTTTCCTTTGTTTTTTATGTTCTTAAACTTTTTGAAGAGTACTAGTCAAGTATTTTGTAGAGGATGCCTCAATTTGGGTTCACCTATTTTTTTACTTATGATTAGGGTGGGGTTATGAGATTTTGGAAAGAATACCTTCAGAAGTGAAATGCCATTCTCATCGTATTATATCAGGGGTACATGATATCAACGTGGATCACCACTGGTGACCTTAGCCTTGATCCCTTGATGAAGGTAGTGTTTGATACTACCTATTTTCTCCACTTCAAATTTACTATTTTTTTCCCATTCCATACTCTGTTTGGGAGGGGAATTAAACTCCACCTCCTGGAGGGAAGAGGATCAAAGGATTTGTGGACATATGTTAAAACCACCACAGAAATTAATAAGTATTTGGGGGAGGTACTTTGAGGATACACAAATATCCTGTTTTCCCTTAAAGTTTCACCTGCTAATTACAGTGTTCATTCATGGATCTTGCCTGCAGCCATTATTACTGTGGCGTTCTAATGGTGACTTTCTATTTTCTTCATTTCTTCTACATTTATGTTTGGAATTCTTCCACAAAGAGGTTTAACCATATATGTATATTTAAACTATATTTATCTTTTCATGGTAAATGATAATTCCATTTCTAGTTTTTTAAGGGAAAATGAGATTTTCATATTTTAAAGCGACCTAAAAGGTAAAAAAGCAATTCGTAGTCCACATCTGAAATGCTCAGTTGGGAGTTATGTTTGCCGACATCAGCTCTACCAGGTCTGAAGCAAAAAGAGAACGGTGCTCCCTATGAATTAGCATGTATCTATTGAATACCATCAAAAGTGACATAAATATTGTCTTTTGAAGAGTACTCCAAAAGCTGTAAAGCTTTATATTTTACCTGATTACAGAGTAGATTAGCTTATGAAATAGCAAATAGTCCTTGAAAATAATGACATGTGTTCTAATTTAATGATTATTATATCAAATGCATGTTTACATCAAAATACCAAAAAAAAAATTCTCTGCAGCTCAGTTATGGAAATAGGTAGAATGCTCTAAGTAGGGTACTGTGCTGAACAAAGAGGAGTAATAAAGAAATTTTATGGGACTGAAATAGGCTTGGCAAATACTATTTACTAGCTTGTTAACATGACAGTTATCTTTCATTGTTTATCATCATAAGCCAAAAGGAAACAAACACGATGAAATAGCTTCCTTCAAATTCTTTTATTAAATATCTTTGCCTGGTTCCTTTTTATTCAAGATATATATGTGCATTTTCAGTGGATAATTGTAACAGGAATTTTAGAATGCTTAAAACATAGAACCTGTGTGCCTACAGGCTTACTAGACAAGGATAAATAAACCAAAAAATTTTCTGGATACACACAATAAAAGAAAACATTTCAGTGTGAGAGCCCTGTTGTCTGTGGGCATAAGTTTGCCTGTCCTTTCCCCCTCCTCTCCCCCCCACACACAGCACTTAACAGATGTTTCACCTTCATCTTTCTTCAATAGTTCCTGTTTCTGTGTTGATCGTTCCCCTTTTTTTTTTCTCCCTCCCTCTTCTTTCTTCTTTCCCTCCTTCCTTCCTTCCTCCCTCCCTCCCGCCCTTCCTTCCTTCCATGTTGCCAAATCTTGCTTTTCTTTTAGGCTTTGACCCTCTATCTCTCTACCCCTAACTCTATAATTCCGCTCTGTATTTCCTTAGCACTAATAATTCTATTTTTCCTTTTACCTTTCTCTTCTCTTTTTCAGAGTCATTACAGGGTAAAGAGAACAATCTGCTCCTTAAAAGCATTAACATAGTCGCTTCTATCACTTATGTGTCTCTCTTGTGCAGTGTAAACAGATATGCACACTGGTTCTTTACGCACACAAACACGGGGTACTGTTTTGTCTGTACCTGTCACGTCAGTCATAGAGTACAGCCTTCTCTTTTTCTCCTGACCTGACTGATTAAGTCAGTCAAAACATCAAACTGGTTTATATGACTAGACAGCATCACTCTGTGTCTTGTTTGTTATGACATGCATGTTTCCCTGACATTTTTGTAAATTTCAAGTTATGACATTTTCTTTGAAATCAGCTGCTACTGTTTCTTCAAAAACGTATCTGTGGAGTCTCCAGCTTTTCAGCCCCCCAGTTGGAACTCTCTCCTGAATGCTCCCACTACACTTTGATCATACCTCCATTACTTCATGTGTTATAGTTAGCCAAACAGCCAGTTGTTTCCTTTGCTAGATTATACATACTACAGAGAGTATTTTTTTTTATACTTTTAGTATTTCATAGAGTTCTTTTTATTTAGTAGCTGCCTAGGGACATATTCTATAAATAGGTGAATGCTTGCATTCTAATTTTCAAAATTAAAATTTTGAGTTAAGAGTAACCAAAAAAAAAAAAAAGATCATAAACAAACGGCAGCGAGATATGTGATACCTGATTTCAAAGGAGAATGTCACGTCACCACTATATTAACAATTAGCTCTTATGTTAGATGATACTTAGCAAAAATTGAGGATAGTTCATCTTTGCCTATTCCCCTCCCTGACTTTATAGATCCATGGAAAAAAATTAAATATAGAAGAATTCTTGTGCTTATTTATGGAAAGGTTTTTTTTGTTTGTTTGTTTTGCTTTCTTCATTGAATTAAAGGCAATGTACATTTTTCATAGGCCGACAAGCTTTGAAGATTTTACTTAGGTTTAAGTTTATGTAGCTTTTAATTGGTAACATGTGCTCTGGGGATGTCTATGTATATGAATGTGTACACAACATACCTATGAATATATATGTAAAAAATGATACAAATCCTCCTTATCTGTTTATATACTTCTGCTTTACAACTTCTAAAATTTACTAAATCCATCTAAGTACTATAGTACATTGACAAGTTAAAAACCATCTAAAAGTGTATTGATGTCTCTGTCTCTCTATCATAGCTACACATTTCCAGGCAGAGTAAAGAACAGAACAAAAAGGAAGAAGAGAAAAAGAGGAAAGAAATATGTATGTGAGTGGATGCATTTATGGGGTAGCATATTTATGTTTGTGCCTTTGGTGGGGGATCCATGAACACTGGAGTATATGAACAATTACATCCGTATCTTTATATCTCATTCTCTACATATCCAAATCTATATCAATTGGAGATTAAAAATATTTTGCTTATGTACATATTCTAATTTTATGCATATTTTGTTACTCAAAGTAACAATTATTAAAAATTAGAATGCTAATAATAATGAATAGCAATTACATAGATAATGCAAAGTTTAAGTTTTAGTATTACAAGTGTGGGTATTTAACTAAAGTGTAAATACAAGGAGTTTTTTCCATTTCTAGGGAATTTTTTAAATTATAATGCTTTTGCTCTCTAAAATGCAGAGTAAAATATCAAATTGGGATAGCTATTTGATTAATTTGACCAACTCAGGTTTTTATTCTTAGGATAGATTGTGCAATATGTATGTGTAACTTAAGGTGAAGAAATAGCTAAAAATCTTTAAAATTTTTGTTAAATGAAACATGTATTCAGTGTAATTATTATTTTTCAGTAACATGATTTCATATTACATGTGAAAACAACAACCTTATATGTGATTTGCAAAGCATAAAGAAACAAACATTTTCCCCCAAACAGGATACAAAACGTCAAAGGTAACATAGATTATTTGGTAAAACAGCTTATTCAAGAAGCAGTCCTCATCTTTCTTTATTATTCTAATTCTGAATCTTTCCTCTTGTCAGTAGTTCCATATTGTATTTGCTTATAAAGAACATTGATTAAATCTCTAGTGTAATCTGGCTAAGTTAAAAAGTTGTGAATCCTCAATACATATAATCACACAGCAAAATATTTGTTTCTGTGCCTATGGAAGCAGGCACAGAAACAAATGATTTATTAATATTATAAATATGGACATTTCAGTTTCAGTAAATTAACTAGAAGTTGTCAGCCTTGAGTATAGTATAAGGAAAGCTTTTGTTGAACAGCACATAGTAGAATGTCTATTTAAGCTGGAATATTTAGCTATTAGCCTGAAACAGATTCATTGCCATAATTTTTATTCTGATAGCATTTAAAGCATGTGAAATAGTAGATGTCATGGAAATAAATAATTGCATATTTGTTTTCTGGGATTTTATTTTAAGACTTGAGAAGGAAATCTTAGTCTTAGCTTCATATAGATGAATGTATTTCTTTTAGCCTTTTTCAAAACAAAGACTAATTTTTAAAAATTTAGGCAAATAAGTAAGTCTTTGATAATAATCGGGCTATAAACAAGATTACTAACCAGTCTGTTTTACTGAATTCAATAACCTTCAAAACTTGTTGTGTGTCGGAATAGGGCTGGATTTAATTATAAGAAAAAAATTGTCCACAAGCCATGTCCTGTAATATTTATGAATTAACCATCTGTCAGCTTTTCTGAGTCTAATTTTTTCAGTCTAATTGTTCACTGTAGACTCACTGTTTCTTCTTCATGACGATTTACATACATAAATACACACACACACACAAACACACATGTATTTATTTTATTGTAGGGGCTGAAGAAGGAAGGGAAACTCAAATCCTTATTTCAACTTGTTAGTATTTCTGGTAAGAAAAAGGGCACTGAGGAAGAGAATGAAACTGTACATTCACTAAAATTCAGGCTTAGGGATTTAAAAAAAATTATCTTCTTCAAAATTTGACTTGATAACTCCCCTACCCCCACTCCAATTTAGGATTTAAGGCCATAATGAACACACAGATATGTGCAGTTTTTAATCTGTGTGAATGACACCTGTGTATCATTCTAGCACTTTGATTCTCAGAACTGTCTCGTGGTCTTCACTGAGTTTCCCCGTTCTATACTCTCTTCCTCCACCATCCATCCTCCTTTTTCTTTTAGGAAGGGAGATCGGAAAACAATGATTTAAATAAAATGGGAGAGGTACAGAATATAAAAGGGAAAAGTGACCAGAAAGGACTAGAGAGAGAGAGAATTGCCTTAGGACACTGAATGATAAGACAGATGTGTAGGGCAAGATGTGCTACATATTTTGTTTCATTTCCTCTGTCATCTTTTTTCCTCTTTAAGATCACTTGAGTATATATAGGTATGAAGTATAGGAAGAAACACAGATTGTTTCAAAGCACACATCTAGTTCAGAAATGTATCCATGAGGAATGAATTCAATATTCATAACATTATTTTTAAAAATCTGTATTGAAGAATGTGACACAGCTTTTATATAATCATCTGATCAATTATAATTTTCAGACGATTAATTTTTTGTTTCTTTTAGAGTCCCAATTGTGAATATAGAGTGATGTGTGTCAATTGCTGTGGTTAGTACATTGATAGTATTTAGTTCACGGCTTTCCACTATACTGTATAAATATACAACAATTTCTAAAGGCAATGTGTTCTAAAAATGTCTTCATAATTCAGTTAACTGGAACTTAATAGACCTTTTTTTTTTTATCCAATAGTAAACAATGCTAAAAATGGTGGTTAAGATCTCAGGATAGTTCACAAAGACACATTTAGACATTTAGCCTGACTCTGCAGCCCAGCTTGTTCTTGCATGCATGTAAGAAACATTCCCCAAGAAAAAAAGATGTGCCTAACTTCCCAATCCCCCCAGCAGAGGTGAGGCAGTTAAATTCTACCTGCTTCTATAAGGTGTCTTCCTTTCCTTTCTCCCTTCTTCTCTCTCCACACTTCATCTTTAACCCTTCTCCCTCTTCCAAGATCACAATTGTGGGACAGCGACCAGCACACAAAGAGGGCCTTCTCAGCCATAGAGGGGAGTCAGTTTATATCTGTCCACTTGCCTTAGGCAGTGAGTACCTGACCAAAGTACCAGGATGGAAGAGAACTGAATGATTGCCTTGTTCTACAAATGACAGATTTTACTTCATGATGGGGATTTTCATTTTCTTTGGATTTTCTCAGCCAGCTCATTGTCATTGTGTGTGTTATACCAAATCAAAAAGTATTTTGATTGTTCTAGCTACACAGATCAGTACATTTTATCACACGTTTCTAACGACTTTGAACATGCTGCTGAACTTCTGAGAAATATACATACTGTATCTACTTATGCTTTTGCACATTGACGGAGGACTAGATGATAAACAACCATTTTCAGATTTTTCTAAAGGCAACATTCTAGAACTACAAATATTTTCATCTTCTCCTTATGTATTTTGTAATTCTTATATGAGAATTATGCTCTGTTTCATGTCTTTAAATTTCATTCAGTTGCATCCTCAATTTAGGCTCAGATTCATTCTGGGTGCGTTTAATATTACATCTCTAGATCTGGTCAAGGTTTCCCCTTAAACCTAAAGGAAATAGTTGAAAGGAAAAAAGCAGAATATAATATCATAGGAAGACTCAGACTTGGTCTGGCTATGTTTAGATTTCTTCCAAATTTTGGCTCGGTTTTAAGCTTTACTGGCAGACTCATTCAGAACTGTGGCTTTATCCTTTTTTTTTTTATTTGGCTAATATGATTTGTTAAAACATTCTCTGTTTATTTCTTCTTGCTTAACATTTTTCCACACAGCAGGCATAATGAATTTTTGTTTATGATGGGCTGTGCTTCCTGAATTATGGTATGGAATCTGGATCTGGTTTCTTTGGAAAGGTATTTCATTGCTCTTTGAGGGGATTTTTGCTGCTTCTGGTGTCCTCTTAGGCATGAGTGTTTCTGAAGTTGGTTGCTTAGATTTCTAAGGAAAGCTAGGCAGTATCTGCTGATAAATAGCACCAAAATTTGTTAGAAATAGAGTTCTTGGTATAGGTGTTGTCGTATTCTCTACCAAACTATCTTTGAATTGTGCAATACATGATTTTTAAAATATAATACACACCTTTTAAAAAACCAAAGTATAATAGATTTAGTGTTGTGTTAATTTCTGCTGTACAGTAAACTGATTCAGTTATGCGTATATATATATATATATATATATATATATATATATTCTCTTTTATATTCTTTTCCATTATGGTTTATCAGAGGATATTGAATATAATTCCCTGTGCTATACACTAGGACCTTGTTATTTATCCACTCTATATATAATGGTTTGCATCTGCTAACCCCAGACTCTCACTCCATCCCTCCCCCTTGGCAACCACAAACCTGTTCTCTATGTCTGTGAGTCTGTTTCTCTTTCATAGATAAGTTCATTTGTGTCGTATTTTAGATTCCATATATAAGTGATATCATATGATATTTGTCTTTCTGACTTACTTCACTTAGTATGATAATCTCTAGGTCCATCCATGTTGCTGCAAATGGCATTATTTCATTCTTTGTGGCTGAGTAGTATTCCATTGTGTGTGTGTGTGTGTGTGTGTGTGTGTGTGTGTGTGTGTGTATGCACCACATCTTCTTTACCCATTCATCTGTTGATGAATACGTGAATACAATAGCCATGTCTTGGGTATTGTAAATAGTGCTGCTGTGAACATAGGGGTGCATGTATCTTTTTGAATTATAGTTTTGTCCAGATATATGCCTAGAAGTGGAATTGCTGGATCACATGGTAACTCTATTTTTAGTTTTTTAAGGAACCTCCATACTGTTTTCCATAGAGACTGCACCAATTTACATTCCCACCAGCAGTGTACGAGGATTCCCTTTTCTCTCCAACCTCTCCAGCATTTATTTGTAGACTTTTTAATGATGGCCATTCCGATCTGCGTGAGGTGGTACGTCATTGTAGTTTTGATTTGCATTTCTCTAATAATTAGCGATGTTGAGCATCATTCCATCAATACTCACCTTTTTAACTGAAGTTCATCAAAGCTCTTTAAAGTGCCATATGCACTGGGGCTTGTTAATGCTGATTGGCTATAGGAAACACATATTGAAATATACTCTCCCCAGAAAGAGCTAAAAAGACCATATTTGTTTGTATAAGGAATATTTATATGGGCTACATTTTGAAATAAAAAGTACATGGTTTGTAGCTGAAGAAATGATTATGCCTCTTTGAGATGCCTCACTGTAAATTTGAATTGTCTAACATAAACTTTTAAAGAAACCAAACCACAATTTCCCAGTTTATCTGCCACCATATCATATAAATTGACTTATTAGAGTTTTCCAAGAGAGAATACTCAATAAACTCATTCATTTTTAAAATACATACTGGAATGGAATGCATTTTTTATATGAACAATTATGGTGTTTTCCTTGAGATACAAAAAGAAAGAGGCAAAACTCCAAAACCCTTGTGTGGAGTTACTTTTAGTTTATTTACTTGTGACATGGCCATCCAAATACCTGATATCCCACAGAGCATAGACTTTGAGGCTGGGCTGATCTCATTTGCAATAACAGCTCTACCTCTGAGTAAATTACTAAATCTATGTTGAGTCTGTTTCCTCATATGTAAAATAAAATTAAGAATACAGGACCTGACTGTTGTACAGACCAAGTGATGTAATGAATGCAAAATGTGTAGTATTACATCTGGCAGATATTATGTGTCCAATAAATAAATAAAGTAATAGTATTACTTTATTATTATGCATTCAGTGGTAATGACTGTTTCTTGAAAGACATTTTGAAATAGAAAGATGGGTGTCTATGACATGTTTTCTGAAAATATATACTTTGTATTTAATTACTGGCAAATAAAATATGGATCAACAACACAGAAATGGTATTTTTAAAGACAATGCTAATATAATATTGTAGGGTTAAGTAATTTTTCTCCGATGCTAATCCTTTTATAGGTTTTGGAGTCAACCACTCAGGATCAAAGAACTCAAAGAGAATTTCAGTGGGGATCCCCAAAATAATTAAATTAGTGATAAATAAGACCCAGGATAAACGGAATGAAAAAATGTTAGTGGATGTTTTTGTTTCCTTAGGTTGAGAGTTACTGCATAGTTCCGGTATTATAGTTGTTAACAGCACAGGTTCTGAGGTCAGGCTGCCTGACTGACCTACTTCCTAATTTTGTGATCTTAGACAAGTTGCTTTCATTTTTGCTTCTATTCCCTTGCATAAGATAAAAGCAAAATTAATATTAGTAGATCGACACTATTTTATTTTTCTTACCATTTACATGTAACATTTTTATAAAACAAGCAGATAAAATATCAAAAAGTTCATGCCCCTGTGTTAAAGAAGATTCTTCCTTTCCTTTTTTTAAAAATAATTTTTTTTATTTATTTATTTTTGGCTGCATTGAGTTTTCGTTGCTGCGCGTGGGCTTTCTCCAGGTGAGCAGGGGCTACTCTTCATTGTGGTGCGTGGGCTTCTTATTGCAGTGGCTTCTCTTGTTGCGGAGCATGGGCTCTAGGTGCGTGAGCTTCAGTAGTTGTGGCACGTGGGCTCAGTAGCTGTGGCTCGAGGGCTCTAGAGCACAGGCTCAGTAGTTGTGGCACACAGGCTCAGTTGCTCCGCGGCATGTGGGATCTTCCCAGACTAGGGATTGAACCCGTGTCCCCTGCATTGACGGGTGGATTCTTAACCACTGTGCCACCAGGGAAATCACTTACCTTCCTTTTAATGCCTACTGTTTTGGGCTCTATTGCCTGCTGTAAGTTTGATAGACACTGGCTCATAGTGCCTTTTTCATAATTTCAAAATTATGAAACTGTGAAAATTGAAAGGTGTTTTTTGGTAACTAATTTGGTAGAAAAACCCAATATGATCCAAATAAATCATTTGATTGCATTTGATTACAAAACATGATCTGAAATAACATGATGTCTAGAGTCATTTTTTGTCAATTTAGTATGAACGCTTATCTACATATCAGTCAGGATGAGCTAGGTTATGCTATAGTAATAAACAACCTTCAAATATAGTGGCTTAAAACAACATGTTCACTACAGTTTGACATGGTCACTCAAGAACCTGGGCTGGTAGAACATCCACCACCTCAGATACCACTGACTGTCATGCCAGAGGGATAGAGAACTATGGAGGATCTCACGTTAACAATTAATACTTGAATTTAGAAATGACACACATCACTTCCACTCACAAACAGAACTAGCTGCATGACTTTTCCCAACCACAAGAAGTATAATCCTACTCTGTGCCTGGAAGGGAGGAGGAGTGGACATATATTTGGTAAATAACACTAATGAATATCAAACTATGTTTCACTGCAGAAATATCATGGTGATTACAGGGTACAGTCGCTGATACCTGGTTGTGGTCTTATAGATTACATATCATATATACCATATTATTTTTCTAAAATCCAAATGATTCTGGATTCTACCAAGACCAAGTTTCAGATATGGAATTAAAAATGAGTACTGTGTTAAGCTCTAGGGATCTGAAGACAAAGACGACATGGTGCTTATTTTCATAGAGCTTACAGTCCAATGAGGGAGACAGACATGTAGTCATAAACTTTCAATGCAATACATAATGTGTTCCATTAGAAATTTGATGAGAGTACAGAGGAGGGAGTAAATAGCTAGGCCTGGACTAAATAGAAAGGCTTCTGATAGAGGTTACATTTAAGCTGGAGTTTGAAGTATGGCTAATAGGTAAGTAAGCATTGAAGGAGATGTTACATATTTCTGACAGATTTTACCAAAAATGTTTTTGTTGTTGCCAGGCTCTGTGCTTTGCTCTTACACAGTATGTACATAATTTGATTGTACCTACAATGTTCTGGGGTACAGTAAATATGATGGTGGTTCCGCCATGGGGAAAAGATAAGTCTGAATAAAAATTCATGCCTAATCATGAAGGGTTTGGAGATGCTGTAGTAAAGCACTTTTAATCTTATTCTATGGGAAGCAGAGGCAATCAACCAAATTTTTTGGAAGGAATTGTGAAGTTTTCTGTTCTTTGAAAAGGTCCTCTTGAACCAAAGGATGGAATGTAGGAATGTCAAACTCACTGGAAACAGTGATTTGTGAAAAGAGAAGTAAATATGATTTTATATTTTAGTTCTTTTTTAATAATGTATTTTCAATGTAGAGCTTATATTCAATATTAAACCTAGCTGGGAACTAAAATCTTAAACATCTTTACACTCATTTAGGCAAAAGGTCATACTGGGGTATTCCCTATATTTATGTTTAGGTTTGGTTGACTTCAACTTTTCCTTATGTATGTTGCATTTCTGAAGTCCTATCTGGTGTCAAATGCATTTGCCACTGTCATTCTATATTTTAATTCATGAAATATGTGAGTAGAATATGATGGATGAACTCTCTGTGCAAGAAGTGGTGTAAACACCTTAAAAAACCACAGCTGCGCTTGCATCAATCCTTGAAGTGAAATTGCAGGAAAATCTCTGAAAATGAGGAAAACATGAAAAAATAGAGCAGTTAACATTTACAGAGGAAACACTTCATTTAGAGAAAGATATGGACTATTTGAGAACTATGGAAGTCAGAATTTATTATTATATGTTGCACACTTTATATAAGTATAGCATTTAGAAAATGTATAGTCTAGTAGGATCATATGTTACTAACTTACGGAGAATATTTCAGAGTATGTACCAGTTTATATTTTTTAGTAGTATATAAAGTTTAAAATACTTTTCCATACATTAAATTCAGTAACTAAATGCTAAAGTCATTGAAGTGGTAAAAGTAAAAATTATGTTGTATCTTCATCAAGCAGATACCAGTTGAGAAGCATATTGCACTCAATCAAATAAAACTAGCCAGTATTAAAAATACAATGACATGACTTTTCATTATAGAAAAAAATATGTAAGACTTTCCTTGTGTTGAAAAAATGTCTCTTTAGGAATTAATAATTTATTGTCTATGTAATACAATTTCCTTATTTGCCTCATCCTATAGACCAACATAGAATAGAGTAGTGGACTGAACTGGAATTTTGATTGAAGTAGATGGGGATTAAAATCCAGGTTTGCTACTTATCAGCTATGGCCTTGTGCAAGTTGCTTAAACTCTCAGATCTCTATTTTTGCACATGTAAATTGAAGATCGTGACATCTAGCATAAAGAGTTGTGCATATGAAAGAAAGGATGCAAAGTTAATGCAGTGCAAAGGAGCCATGGCCCCAGGAAAAAAACTGTCATACCATTCTGATTTCACTGTTAATGGTCTGCCACTTCCACTCACAGAAATCCCACCTTCCTGATGTTCGTCATCCTTTAAGTAGAACAAAAGCTTACTTTCTAAGAAGTTTGGAATAAAAATATTCCAAAGACAGGTATCACACTGCATTGTTTTAATAAGAACCAGTTATGCATCCATGAAATAAGTTGTACTACAAACAGAAAAGTGGGATATCAATTGGGAACAACAGAATGCCATGCAGATGGGCAGGGTAGGAGTACCAAAAAAAAAAAAAAATCAGTCTGAACTTGATATCTGTGATATTGTGATTTATAATAAGATATATATATTTGGTCTTCAACCTCGTTCCTAGCACAGAGCTGCTAAAAGCCTTGGAATCTCCTGTGATAAGAGCAATAAAGGTATCATTTGTTATGTTAATGAGGCAACTTTTGGAAAGTCCTTAGTTGTTTACCAAAGGATGGGGGCTGGTTGCTAGGGGAACCAACCTAGGTGATCAGAGCCTTGGACCTTTCAGTACCATACCCCCAGCTGAGGAGGGGAGAGGGGCCGGAGGGCAAATCAGTAGTCAATAGCCAATGATTTAGTCAATCATGACTATGTAAAGAAGCCTCCATAAAAACCCAAAAGGACAGGGTTCAGAGACCTTCTGTGTTAGTGAACAGGTGAAGGTGCTGGGAGAGTGGCATGCCTGGAGAGATCATGGAACGTGATTGCCCTTTTCCCAGACCTCGCCCTATACATCTCTTCCATCTGGCTATTCCTGAGTTATACATATCCTTTCATAATAAACTGGTGATCTAGGAAGTAAAATGTTTTTCTGAGTTCTGCGAGCCTCTCTAGCATATTAATCGAACCAGAGGAGGGAGGTCTTGAGAACCTCTGATTTATAGCCATTCCTTCAGAAGTACAAGTGAGAACCTGGACTTGGCTACCGGCGTCTGAAATCCAAGGAGGAGGCTGTAGAAACCTCTGATCTGTAGCTGGTCAGTTAGAAGGACAGGTAACAACTTGGGCTTGCAACTGGCATCTGAAATGGGTGGGGGGTGGGCGTCAGTCTAGTAAGTCTAACCCCTTAAACTGTGGACTCTGATGCTACTTCTAGGTAGATAGTATCAGAATTAAGTTGAATTGCAGGACGCCCCGCTGGCATCCAGAGCATTGCTTGTTGGATGTGTGGGGAACCTCTTCACCCCCTACCCCACTCCCACAGTGGAATTTAGTTGAGAATCTAATTTAATATCAAAACTTCAGATCAGAAAGGTCCACAACATCATTAATGCTTCAGAATATATATGCTTCACGATGATATTCTCTCTTCCTCTTCCAATTTATGTTCCAGCCTATCACCTTCACTTTTCCATTCAAGAAATTTATGTCCCTTAAATTATAAAGACTTTTTTTCTTTTCCTGCATTTGAACCTGCTGATAACTTCTTTCTATCCTGATTCTGTTTTTAACCTTAAGTTCTAGGATGCCGTGGTCTCCTGGTCCTTCTGATACCGCCCTGCTCATTAGTTCTTGGTCAAGCCTCAGAAGTATTTTTCCTCTGACAGTTTTGTAATCCCCAGGATGCTATTCTCTATATTTTCCTCACATTTTCTGGGTGTGCGTCTAGTTTCATGGTTTTAACTATCACTTACCTATTTTTTTTAACATCTTTATTGGAGTATAATTGCTTTACAATCGTGTGTTAGTTTCTGCTTTATAACAAAGTGTTTATTCCTGGGAAATGAATATTTGTACCTGTGCTAGTTTCCCATAGCTGCTATAAGAGTCACAAAGTTACTGGCTTAAAACAACATAAAGTTAGTCTCTTACAGTTCTGGAGGTAGGAAGTCTAAAAGCAGTTTCACTGGGCTAAGATCAAGGTGTCAGTAGGGCTGGTTCCTTCTGTAGGTTCGAGGGGAGGATCTGTTCCCTTGCCTCTCCTTCCAAGCCTGCATTCCTTGGTTCTTGGTCCCTTCCTCCATATTCAAAGCCAGCAGCATAGCATTTTCTCTCCTTTCTGATCTCTGCTTTCATCCTCTTATCTTCTCTCTCTGACTCTGATCCTCCTGCATCTTCTTTCAAGGACCCTTGTGATGGCATTGTGCTCACCTGGATAATCCAAGATAATCTTCCCATCTCAAGATTCTTAATTTATTCATATCTGCAAAGTCTCTTTTACCTTGTAAGTTAGCATATAAAAGTCTCTTTTACTATGTAAATTTCCAGGTGTTGCGTGGGCATCCCTGGGGGACCATTTTGCTGCTTACCCCAGTACCTAAGATTCAGATGAATATCTCCAGCTAGATGTTTCACAGGCATTTCAAACTAAACTTGTCAAAATTGAATTCACTCCATTATCCTATCTCCTAGACCAAATTCCTCTTTTGTAACATCTTAGTTGTTGGTAAAGCCATCCCCTAGTTTACCCAAGTCAGAGGCCTAGGATTCATTTATGACTCTTCCTTCATTCTCCACATATATTAACTTGTCACCTCTTACTTTTCATTTTTTCTTTCCATGTCACTCATATTAATCTATTTTAAGTCAAATTTTTCTCTGTGTTTCCCTTTAGATTTTCACTCTCAAGTGCATCATGTTGCTGTCATCTAAATAAATACACATAGAAGCAAATCAGATCATGCCATCCCCTTACTTCAGTGCTCCTCCCGTCCCCATGTCTCCATCACCTACTAGATAAAAATCAAAGCTTCTCTTACCAATGTACTTTTCATTGTAATCCCACTAAAATATAACCACCTTGAAGGCAAAACTTGTGACTTATTCTTTGCATTCTACTACCTAATATAGTATCTGGCTATGCTCAATAAATGTTGATTGGAACTGAAATTTCTTATCATGAAATGAAAGATTGTTTATGATGGGGCTGTTCCTTTCTCTCTCACTGAAACTTATTCCACAGCAATAACAGAATTTATTCACTTTGGCAGATGCCACTAATGTGTGCATGAAAACAATTTTTTCCCTTCCTAAAAAAAAAAAGATAGAATATATTTCCCAGCCTCCCTTGCAGATGGGAGTGGCCATTGTGTTCTAGGCAAATGGAAATGAGGTCAACTACTTCCAGGACTGAAAGGAACCTCCCATAAGTTCTCTTACCCTTCTTTCAACCTGATGCCAAAAAGTTTGAAGACCTTGGAAGCTACATATTGATGATGGTGGAGATTTGAGATGGAAGGATCCAAGTTCTCTGAGTCATCACCTTCAGAAGACCCTCTTTGACATCAGGAACACTCACTTTGATAGTACATGTGTGAGAAAAATGAACTTCTACCAGGTTTGAGCCAATATACATTTTTGGGTTGGACTGTTATAACAGTTAGCATGACTTTGGCTAATATATATGCTGTCCAGTATCAGAACTCTGTGACTTTGTTCTGGCAGTCCTCTCTGTCTGGAAAATCATAGTTTCACCATTGTCATCATGCAAGATTCAGTACAGGCATCCCTCTTCCAGAAAAACTTCCTTGGCACCCCGCATTTTTGAGTAGAAGCTTCCTGTTCCCGCAGAATGTAAGCTTAGTCCTATTAGTATCATTCAATTGAAATTATGTTCACCTATCTTGTTACCAACCCCTTCAGCAAAGATTGAAGTTTCATAAAGGGCAGAAAAACAATCATTTTGTGTCTTCAGCCAGGAACACAATGCCAAGCTGAAGATAAAAAATGGTTGCAATAACCTGGCAATAAATTCTTGCTGGACTAACATCAGTGCAATTTCCTCACCTATAAAAGTAATGTAATAATTCAGACCCATATGGTTACTATGATGATTAAGTGAGGCAATATATGCAAAGCACCTGGCACAGAACAGGTGCTTACTACGTGTTCTCTTTTATCCCTTCCTTAACTACTTTGGTTCTTAGGTTCATCTTTTTATTTTAATTCTCTCCAGTCAGGATTACAATTTGTCTCTTAGTTATTTGATAATTATTTTATGTATATATTAGTGTTTTTTCCTCATCCAAACTGCAAACTCCTAGACACAACTATGTTTTATCCTTCTTCCTAGCCTCATCGCACCTTGGACAAAGGAGGTGTTCAATATTCACTTTTTAAGTTGGCTGAGATCTCTCTATAAGTATTCTATTATGTTGCATTAAAAACAGCTCCAAAGCTGGGTCTCCATGACGGAAAACAAATCTTTGGCCAAGGAATAAGCCATTGCATAAAACATGCTGTCAACTTGGCTTTCATACTAACCTGTGCAGGTGTGTCTATGTTTAGGGAGTAGAATATTATGGAATATCAATGTCAATTTGGGGGAAGGGGGAGTGGGATGTATGTGTGTGTGTGTTACAGATAATCTGTAAAATATAAAATTTTCTAGTGCTTAGCAACCATTTCCTAAATTTACTGGCTGTACTTCAGGAGTACATACACACTGACTCTAGAACCATATGAAGTTTTGTCATGATTTGACATACCGTCAAGTATCTCCCTAATTGACATCTTCTAAGCTCCTCCAGTAATACAACCCCTCTTATACCCACTCTTCTGTAACAATGTTCTGCATTCATCAGTTCAGTTTACACATGTTGTCAGAGTTGCAACACCAGAGAAATTCTGGGAAGTGGTCCAGTTTACTGAGAATGATGAAAAGAATGGGTATTCAGGGTTGAGATGCAGATAAGCTAAAGGTAATCTCAAGAGTACAGTACAAAGGGTAAGAGCACAGACTCTGGAATCAGATTACTGGGTTTCAGTTCTTGTTCTGCCTCTTGCTACATGAGGCAAGTGTGATCAAACACTTTAGATGTATTAAGAGCCTAGTATGTGCCAGACACTGTATTAGGTGCTCAGGAAAGAGCAGTGAACAACATAAACAAAAATTCCTTCTGTCATGGACCTTACATTCTAGTGGGAGAAGGCAGACGCTAGATAACAATAACAGAAATATGTAGAAGTTAGTGAAGTGCTCTGAGGAAAAATGAGAAAGAAATAAGGAGGCAGATATGGAATGCAGGGGTAAATGGGGGTCAGTTTTTAACAGGGGCATGAGGAAAGATTCTGCTGAGAATATAACATTTGAGAGAAGACTTTAAGGAGGAGAGGGAGAAGGTTCTACAAGTGTAGGGGAAAGAGCTTTCTAAGAAGGGAATAGCAAGTTCAAAAGCCCTGAGCAATGTAAGAGGAGAGGAAGATGGAGATCTTATAGGTTCCTTAGGTGGCTTCTGGTACTTCAGTTTTATTTGAGTGAGTTGGGAAGCAGTGAAAATAATTTGAGCAGAGTTGTGGCCTGATAGGACTTATGTTTTCACAGGATCACTCTGATGGCTGTGTCAAGAATAGATTGAAATGGGGTGAGGTCGGAAGAATGAGACCAGTAAGGAGGTTATTGCAAACATTCAGCCAAGAGTTTAAGAAGAGGCTTTGACCAGATGCTAGCAATGGTGATAATAATAAGAGGTCAGATCTGAGAACATATTTTGGAAAATAGAGCTAGTAGGCTTTGTGAGTGGATTGCTCATGGGGAATACAGTCAGGGATAACTCAAAGATTTCTGGTCCAATTAAGCAGAAAGAAAGGGTCAACATTGACTGATAGGGGAAAGGCTATGGAGAAAATTTTGTTGAATAAGAGAGAAGCTAGTTCCGTTTGTTAAGTTTGAAAAGCCTATTGTACATCTAAGGCCGTGAAATAAATGAAGGTTAAGTTCAGATGGAAAGGTCTGAATTGGAGATGTAAATAAGGAAGTCAGTTCACCATATAAATAGTATTTAAAGGAAGATTAGAAATCAGTATGTGAGTATGTATAGGTAGAAAAGTTCAAGACCTGTAAAGTGTACACAATAATGGGACCGACCTCAGTGGTTCATTGTAAGGATGAAATAAGTTATATGTATAAAATGCTTAGGACATGTTCTAGTACACAGTAAGTCCTTGGTGATCGCTAAATGTGACTGTTTTACTTTAAACAGAGTAGAATGAGGCAGCCTTGTTCAGATATCATGAACCCCAAATCATGTTGTAAAATGAAGACTATATTATTTGACACAACACACTTCTCATACATAGTCATCTCTCAAACATATTTTTCTATAGCTGTCTCATAAAATAAAAGAAAATGATTGATATTTAATATTAGAATTGGGACAGAGCAATGATTTTATTTATTCTGACTTTTCTTCCAAAGGGAAGTGGTATTTGTTTAGTGTCTCTATTCTATATTCTTCTGTGCTATCCTGTTGCGTACCTCTCTCATTTTATTTATCTCCATGTATCATAAGCTGTGTGTTTTACCCACTAGATTATGAACTTCTTGAGGATACAGATGTATCTTATTTATCTTTGTAGTCCCAGTGCATGATTTACGTCAGGAACTCAAACATTACTCAGTAAAGATTTGGTGAAAGAATGGAATGGATGGGTGGATATCAACTCTATGCTACGGATTACACCAGGGCTCTTTGATGGGTTGATTCATTTAATACCTACAAGAGCCTGGCTAGATTGGTAGTGTTAGCTCCATTTAAAAGATGGAGAAATTTCTGCACAGAGGCTAATTGATATGCTTGGGATTAACAATCTAGTTAGGTGTAGTTTGTATTATACCACAGGAACACTCTAAGACCCAAGTGTTCCCTGCTCTATCCAAAGTCTCTTTGACTGGAAAACTTTCAAAATGGAAAGATCACTAATTACAAATAAATCTATGCTATTATTATGTAACTTTAATGGATAGCAACCCTTATACATATTGAGCCAAAAGAAGATAGATTGTAGGGCTTCCCTGGTGGCCCGGTGGTTGAGAGTCCGCCTGCCGATGCAGGGGACACGGGTTCGTGCACCGGTCTGGGAGGATCCCACATGCCGTGGAGCGGCTGGGCCCGTGAGCCATGGCCGCTGAGCCTGCGCGTCCGGAGCCTGTGCTCCGCAACGGGAGAGGAAGAAGATAGATTGTAATAATATGATTATAGAAATTTCATATATATATATTATTGTGAACAATCACAAACATACAGAAAAGTTGAAAGTACATAGCACTGGGGAATATTTTTTTCTGAACTGTTCAAGTGTATGGTTCCAACATGGTGCCTTATCACCCTCAAACGCTTTAGTGTATATTCATTCCCAACATTATCCTACATAACCACAATACAAGCATCATAATCAGAAAATTAACACTGGTACATTTTTACCATTTAATCCTCAGACCTCGTTCAAATTTTACCAGTTATTTCAACAATGTCCATCATAGCGCAAGAATCCAATTCAGAATCATGTGTTATAGTTGCTTGTCATTTCACTTTAGTTTTTTTCATTAAAGAACAGTTCCCCAACTTTCATGATCATGATACTTTGGAAGATTACAAGCAATTTATTTTGTTGAAGTGTCTCTCAAATTGGGTTTGTGTAATGTTCTCCAATGATTAGATTCCAGTTCTGCATAATTGACAGGTCACTGGATCTTCTCATTGCATGTATACAATTTCAGCTAGTTCCATGCTGATGATATTCATTTTGATCACCTGATTGAGGTAGATTTCTCCACTGCAAAGTTAACCTTTTGCCATTTATAATTAATTAGTATTTTGTACACATGATGTCAATATTCCATTCCTCAACAAAAGTTCAATTAGTCCATCTCTATTTATAACAATACGGTCTCAGGGTTTATTCTTTTGGAGGGAGGATGGTCAATGTGTTATAACCTATCAATTATTTTTATATTCAAATCTTCAGAGATTTGGTCACTGGTAGCCCCTTTCAAGCTGGTTTCTGTATCCTTTTAACATGTCCTCATTATCTATGAAGCACCTTCCACTTACTGGTATAAGAAAATGTTCCAGTCTCACTTGTATTTTCCCTGTTCCAGCCTGGATAAACAAAAGGAAGAGAAGCAAGGAGGAACAAAAGGAATACCAGCAAGCGATATTCTTAAAAGTCAAATATATATGCTCATTTCCAATTTATTATTTTAAAATTTCTTATAAAAGGTTTTTCTTTATTCTTGTTATACTTCAGATTTTCAATTCAAACTTCTAGTACAAGATAGGCACAGAACCAGTCTCCAGAGTTTTGGGGTTTTTTTTTCACTTCACAGTTGCAAGTTTGTTTGCATTATTTCATTGTGTATCTAAACATAGAAGCAAAGAAGTTTAGGGTTAAAAGAAGTCCTAGAGGCTGTATTTTCCTAGCTCTCTCCCATTGCAGAAATCTCTGTAGATTCTTGATTCATTACCACCCAGTTTCCTTAAACCATTACAGAGATCTTTGTTACTTTTTGAGATTACCTTTCTCCATGTTGGTCAATTCTGATATTTCTTTATTATTATTATTTATTTATTTATTTTTGGCTGCATTGGGTCTTTGTTGCTGCGCGCGGGCTTTCTCTAGGTGCAGCGAGCGGGGGCTACTCTTCGTTGCGTTGCACGGGCTTCTCATTGCAGTGGCTTCTTTTGTTGCGGAGCACGGGCTCTAGGCGCATGGGCTTCAGTGGTTGTGGCTCGCAGGCTCTAGAGCGCAGGCTCAGTAATTGTAGCGCATGGGCTTAGTTGGTCTGCGGCGTGTGGGATCCCCCTGGACCAGGGATCAAACCCATCTCCCCTGCATTGGCAGGCAAATTCTTAACCACTGCATCACCAGAGAAGTTCCAATTCTGATATTTCTAATTGAGTAAAAATGTCTATTTCTCTGATTTCTACCCATTATTACTATTTCTGCATGTTGGTACGATACAAAGGATATACCGTCTTTTCTACATAAGTCATTCAAATGATGAAAAACACTTTAGTGCCTGCATTGCTGGCCTTCAAGTCTTCCTTGCCCCTGGTAAAATATCTCTAATTCTTCATCCTTCACAGTACATGTTTTTCTGATCCCTCATTTGCTTATACCATAAAAGTGTATTAAACTACTAAGAAGATTGAAAATGGAATCTCCAAGACTACAATCTTTCTATTTGAATTTAATGATATAAAATTGCCATTTTATATTTGGAATATTTAAGAAACCATTGCTCTGGGTTATTTCAGTGAGAATGAGTCTCAGTTGGAATTGGGACCCACCTTGCTACAAATTCAAGCATTTCTTGTACTGCAACTGATATGAACTGGAAAGTCTACAGTCTAATACCTGTATACAAATATATTGTAACATAGTCATTTCTTTTAGTATTTTAATACTACATTACATTTCACAGTCTATATTTCCAGTACTTCATCTATTTTAAGTATGAACATAATTCATTTTCCAATGTGATGTTGAATATTAAAACATTTCCTTGAAAGAAATTTTTAATTTTAAACTAATTCCCAGATATAGGTGAAAGAAGGAAAACTGAGAACGTTTCAGACCACTAGAAGAACTTTAATTAAATTCCAGTCCCATGAGCCCTCTGTTGAGAAGAGCTTACTCCTTATCCCTAATATGAAGCCTTGGGATTTTAGAATAAAACGTTATTCAGTTCCACCGCCATGGAGGTCCAGCAGGTGACTACAAACTATGGTGAGAAAGAAATTATGATACTATATCAAAATGGCATGAAATAATTCTCTGGGTATCTAAAACATTTTGGAAAGAGAATGTCTTTAGGAAAACTGAATGACATCAGCTTATGACCTTCTCTAAACCAGAAAAAGCCTTAAGTAATTGTGAGAAACCAGTGGATATTACTTAAGCTCTGATTTCATAAATGACTTTTTAAACTATGATTGAGAAATAACTGCACACTTTAGGGTTTCTTTGACCAGAATGTATTAGTGAGACTGTGCCACAATTTTTACTAATTTTACCATAGTACATTTTAATCATGATGTTTATGAGTTTTTAAATTGGCCCCTAGCCTCTGAATAAGGATATATATACATATATATACACACACACACACAGTATATATGTGTGTATATATATACATATGTGTATATAATATATATTTCCATTTTTCAGAGAAAATGGAGAATAAAATAATAACATAGAAGTGGTAAAAACATACCAAAGACATTGTTGCTCTAAACAATTTATTTTGCATATTTAGCCTAAAAAACAAATAAGGGAACAGATGCATTACTCTAGTTTCCCTATAAAGATATCTCCTTGTGACAGATATGGAATCAGTTAGTTAATTCAAGGAAAAAATGCAGACTCTAGTCATTTCAGGTGGGCAAGCAAAACATTAACTTTTAAATACATAACTTAACATTTTGCAACACATTTTGATGTATTTTTCTTTTTAAATGACACTTTTAAGTGACATTTACAGTAAACCATCTCCTAAAGGAAAGATTTTCTCAAAGTGATAAGCCTATTTGTAAATGGAGAGGATGGTAGTCAGATACAGGTTATTTGCTTTTACAGTTCTTGATGATGTAGCTTAATTTTGCAGTCTAAACAGGTGTGATTAAAAGTTTTGATATTTTTCCAAAAATAATTGGTCCTTATGTACGAATAAATCTTCTTTTAGCTTATTCAACATAAAATGGTTTCATAGGCTCATTTTTTTTCCTACTTTCTGTTAAGATTATTTAAATTTGGCAATGGAAATAACAAAAGAGTATTTCCTAGCATGTTTCATAATGAACAATAGTATCCTTTTTTTTTTTTTTTTGGCTGCGTTGGGTCTTTGTTGCTGCACGCGGGCTTTCTCTGCGGCGAGCGGGGGCTACTGTCCGTTGCGGTGCGCGGGCTTCTTCTCTTGTTGCGGAGCAGGGGCTCTAGGCGCGTGGGCTTCAGTAGTTGTGGCTCATGGGCTGTAGAGTGCCAGCTCAGTAGTTGTGGTGCATGGGCTTAGTTGCTCCGCGGCATGTGAGATCTTCCCGGACCAGGGATCAAACCTGTGTCCCCTGCATTGGCAGGCGGATTCTTAACCACTGCACCACCAGGGAAGTCCCCATTAGTATCTTTCTAACTAAAGAATAGTCTTTCAAGATTCTTCTTATAAGGCTAAATCTCAAAAATAATAGCAGAAACGTAAGACCAAACAGAGAACAATATTTAGTGGTGTGCTTAAAAAGAGAAATTCTTAAAACAACTATTACACCTATGGTGGACACACTTTTTTCCTAATTATATCTTATTGAGGGAACCAAATGTTCATGTATCAAAGAATTCCACAAGATAGATTTTTTGAAATTTAAATTTTACCACTATATTTGCAGATTTCCACCTTCACTGAAAGTAGATTTCAATATAAAGGATTTCAAGGGTTTAAATAAATGTAACAATATATTAACTATCAGGGAAAAGTGAAAATTTAAATATCCTAAAAATTGATTTACGGAGCAGCTATGAAAAAGGAACAGATTTGTTGGTATAAGTATTTTTCTTATCAATGATTCATCCATCACTCTTAATAGCTTGAAAGTTTTAATTGCAAAAATAATGCCACATGATTATAAACATTTGATATACTAACTTTTGTTCTGAATAATTGAATATATACTGAAAGAGACTTTTTAAAGTTTCATGGATTTAAAGTTTAGTGTGTTTTTTAAAGTAGTGCCCGGTCCTGCTGTATGTCTCCTGCCATTTGTGTGCTGGAGACATTCTGCTTTCCTCCTCTAATGAAATGCATTAGTCAAGAGCTCAGTGACCTCTGACAAGGCTCAGTATGGGATTATAGCCTGACAGGAGGCAGCTGGAAGGAACACTTGACAATTCACACTTAGAGTAATCCCTGAAAATTGCAGGGCAGTTATGAGGAAGTAACAGTTTGGCTCCCTTGTGAAAAAGAAATTTCAAGTAGAGTTTTGGGACACTAACTATAGTTTCTAAATTACAACTAAATGATCAAGTTCTCTAAGCATCAGTCAATAGGGAACAGTCTCTTGAATAGATTCAATCTACAACCCTATTTCCAGCAGCTACCACTTTAGTCTGCTGATAGAAGCCTGACTTAGCCAATGGATTATCTATAGTTAACTAACTTCTTTAATAGGGTTTTAACACATCTCACATGTAAAAGCATTTTAGTGAGGGCTCAAAGAGAATAATAGTTGTAATCAGAAATATGAAAGGTCATTCTCTGTAAAAATTATCACAAGAAATCAATAGTACAGATTTTTATATGTTGACCTGTATTTTTCTAACATGCTATTTTATCTGAAAATGTGTATTTTTTCAAATCACTGCTCTGCTATAATTTTGCTTAAAATCCCATTGTCTAACAGCAAAAATATTTTGTAAAAATAACTTTCAAAGATTAAATATGTTAAATAATTTTAAATTATCATGCATATTACAACATATTATATAATATATAATGAATAATATGCATATATTTTTTAAAAAACAGATACCTTAATTTCTCTAGTTACCTCTTCCTCTAAGTCTCAGAATATCAGGTTTCTTCCCACTATCTGCTAGTATTTTCTTACAGTTGTGACTGAAACTCACCCCATAACAGAGAAATGAAAGCACCAGATGTAGTTTCCTTGGAAAATTTACTATCTTTTATCTAACTTTGAATTTTCATCATGCACAGTATATGTTGATTGACGTACACCTAGCTGGCACTCAGTAAATGTATGATGGATTAAACTGAAGTAATTCATCAGCATTGTTCTCATAATTGTTCAAACTATCCTGAAATTGTTTTCCCAGGTCATTCAACAAATATTACCTGATATCAACTGTGTGACCACCACTGCTAAAGGCTGAATTCTACTTTACTAAATGTCTTCAAATCTTTTTTTTTCTGCTGAACTCATGGTTTAGCCTCTAAATGTACTCTTTATAAGTCTACAGTGCATTAAAAAAAACAAAAACTGGATAACTAGATTTAATTCTACCTGCAAACCTAGTGTCTAATTTATGCATATTCTTTTAACATTCTCTCAGAGCTTATCAGAAAACTTGCTTATGATCCTTATGAACTGTCTATCATAATTTAGGCTGAATGTCCATAACTAAGTTTGCTTATTTTGGTGACCTGAAGGCAGCTAAAGGAAAGGAAGGAGATAGAATATGTGCACAAACATCACTGATGGATGAACTCCTGATTCCTTTCTCAAATACTAGACTTTGGGGAGGTGCAAACTGCCTGAGTCCCAGCAGCAATGGACTAGATAGGAATGGCTGTGCAGCAGCTGTGGGCTAACCTAGCAGGTTGAAAGCTCTCCTGGGTCTCCTCTGGCATGTGTATTAAGAGGCACTGTTTTAGACCATGTGTCTCTTAGGTAAGAGAACTACTTGCTAGATGATCAAATTGAGTCATTATCTTTGGTTTAATGTTACTGAAGGGGATGACAAAATCTTGCTAAATTTAGTTTTTCACTTCCCCATTAATTTACATTCTATTGGAATTAGGAAGATCTGTTCTTTATTTATTGATTTGTATTTATTGAGACCTATTCAGAACAATATCATGCTACAGGAGACTTAGAGGATAACATATAGGGTATCATGCTGTTTCCCATTCTTGCAAATTACTTTAGGTGATTTGTCCTCATGGATTGTTCATTTTTACTTTTTTTTTTTTAAGGATTGATATTTTTCCCATTCTTGATGAGATTTTTAGTCACCATGTTAAATGGGTTAGAGTCCTGGACTTTACATAGTAAAACCCTAATTCTAACACTTGTAAAATATTTTACCTTAAGCTACTTGCTCAGTTCCCTCAAGGCCTGCCTACTTTCCTCACTGGTAAAATTGAGATTAAAATCCCATAATTCTTAAGACTGTAAAAGTTAAGTGAGTGAACATCACATATTTTGTAAAATCGAAGACTTCATAGTGATTTAAAATATTAATCTCTGTTTTAGTTGTTTCTTCCTTTTACCTGCTTTTTAATGCTGATATATGTAACAAATGAAACTAGACTATATTTGTTGTCCTTCAGAAAAGATTAGGTATAACACTGTCCAAAGGATATTTCCTATGATTTTGAAAAAAAAAAAAAAATCACCCTGGGAAGTTAGTTTTTTGATTTTATGGCTACGCGCTCTCTCATACCCAACTCACATTTCCTTTGTGGAGGTAGGTGTGGCTGAAAATAATGATGAGAAACCACAGATATATATTTTTTCCTGTTCTGAGCATATTCAATATGCATAGAGATTTTGTGTGAAGCTGGTTGTTGCTTTTAACTTTTAGGAAATAATAAAATACTAAAAGAGACTTTCAGAAATTTGGAGTTGCATTTAATACAAAGCAAATGAACATCTCAAAATTGCTTAACAAGAAGGCCACATCCGATTTTTAGCTACTGTTTCATAATCCTTTTATTTTTTTCTAACCTTACTTTTAAAGTGTTTATGCACATGTAATTGCTTTGTTTTGTTATGCAAAGTATCAAAACTGTGAAATCTAGCTTAAAAGACTATATATTTTAAGCTTCAGTTTCAGTGAACACATTTTTCTTCTTAGATGTAGTGAAACATTCTGTGGTTTAATTGCTCAGTGATGAACACATTTCTTCCAAAATGTGCTCAGCATTTTAGGGGTGAGGATGTCTGTAAACTGCTGCTGTGGAATACCTCAGAAAGTAGGGACTGCCCGCGCAGCTCAGACTGCTAAGTACCTTCACTTAAAGCCAGCCAGTGTTTCCTTCTGCCCAATTAATCGGCTTTTAGAGACCTCATGAGATGCAGCAAAATCATAATTAGTAGCTTGTGAATATGAGTAAGATTGATTATTTCATGCCATGCTTTTGTTAAAAAAAATTTGTTGTTTCCTGGAAGGTTTTATCAGCTCTATGCTAGCATGTCTGTGGTGTCCTCTTTGCATTTCAAAGTCATCAATGTAACCAGAGTTGACGATGCTGATGTTCCAACTCAGACTGTATGTAGCACCAACCTGTCTCCTTTAAACACACATTAGCGTGTATGTGCAGGTGTGAGGAATAAATCATTCACCGAATGTAACTCATGGGAAACCCGATGTAAAGAATGCTGTAATCGTGCAGATAATAAAACCTCAAGATTAGAGACCATTTTAATTATTCTGTGTATCCTAGTGTCTAATACAATGCCTAACATGGGGTAATGCATGATACATGTTTGTAGAATGGTTAATTGTTGAACAAGAGGCTAGAGAGTTGTTGAGAGATGATGGCTTATCAGCTCTGTAGGGTCTTCACCTGGTAGCTTCCAGTATCTCACGCATTATGGTTTTCCTCAGGTGATTATCTTCTGACCTTCACTACTCCAAGCACTCTCTGATACTCTCTCTAATTTGACTTTAGGGAATGTTTGTACCATTTCATGAAATGGCTAACTGATTCATGCACTACAGACCTGCAGAGAGACTATATTATCTGTTTTTAAAACATGATCAACCTGATAACATTGCCCATTTACTCAAAATTCCTTGGGAACCATTTAACTTGGGTTCTATATATAGGTAATCAAGTGCATAACAAGAGTTCTCTCCAGTGGAAGGAGGAAGAGTGCCTCACATTTACATAGTATTTTCACATTCAACTCATTTGACTCATTTGCATTCATGAAAAATGGATGAGGCAGAGCAAATTCCATGAAATTCTATGTAAAGTTGTGTGTGCTGGTATGAATTTAACTGACAAAAGGTGCAATATCTTTTTTTTTTTTTTTTTTTTTGCGGTACGCGGGCCTGTCACTGTTGTGGCCTCTCCCGTTGCGGAGCACAGGTTCCGGACGCGCAGGCTCAGCGGCCATGGCTCACGGGCCCAGCCGCTTTGCGGCATGTGGGATCTTCCTGGACCGGGGCACAAACCCACGTCCCCTGCATTGGCAGGCCGACTCTCAACCACTGCGCCACCAGGGAAGCCCGCAATATCTTTTTTGAATTAGGTTTTCAAATTGTTTCTTGACACCCTTCCTCCCCCGAGCCCCACTCCCCCAATTTAGGATCACTGATGTTGGAATTTTCTAAATAAAGAAGCAGAGTAAAAGCGACTTTTCGGCATAAAGTGAAACATGAGCAGAGTCCCCCATGTGAGTAAGTATAGGACGTGTTAAAAAATTCACATAATTTGCGGTGGTTGGAGTGTTGGGTACAATGGGGAGCTCCTGAAGATGAGGCTGCAGAGCAAGCCCATCAGGTATTGTGAAAGGCCTTGTGGTTTGGGCATGAATTTAAGCTGTATCCTGTGACCAGTAAGAGGGAATTACAAAATTTAAAGCAGGGAACAACAGTGGATTTTTTTAAAGACAGGTAGGTGTGAAAGGTGCCTTGGCGTGGGAGTAATTAGAGGCAAGGAACAGTAAGGAGGATGTTGTAATAGTTTAAGAGATGCTGATGAGCTGAACTAAGGGAGAATCATCGGTGAGAATAGCGGATAGAACAGGTAGAGACAAGCACTGAGAACAACTCTTGAAAACAAGAGAGCAAGCAGAGCTCAAGGAGGAAGGGAAGAAAAATGGGGAGAAGCAGGTGAGAGCAGTGTCGTGGAATCTAAGGGAAGCATTTTCACATTTTCTGACACATACAAAACATTCAGTAAATGTTAAGCAAATTACCGAATGCTCTCTTTAGGAGTATCAAATATCCAGAGGTCAAGTTGGTTAAGGACTTACACTAACTAAAGGCTATTACAAGGTCACTGGTGACCTCCCTGAAAGCAAATACAGCAGATTTGTTAAGACAGTAGTCATATTCAAGAGTAGTGAAGAATAAATTTGACCTGAGAAACTTGCATGATGATTATAAACTGCTCTTATAAGAAGTTTACTCCAAAAGAGAATAATTCAACTCAAGAAATATTTATTGATCATCCATTTTGTGTCAGGTTTCATGCTAAGTACTATGTTTCCTAATGGAGTTTAGAGCCCAGAGGAGTAAGCAGGTATTTAATAAGTAAGCTGAGTGTTAAGAAAGGCTAAGGACAAGGTGATATGAGCTAATATAATAAATGAGCTGACCTATTTTAGATCAAGGAAGGCCTCCCTTGGAAGAGACAACTAAGATGAGACTCAGTTGAGTTGGAGTTAGCCAGCAAACCTTGGTGGGGGGCATAAGAAAATGGAAAGAACAGGCTGAGAAGTATAAAGGGAGAGAAACAAGAGAGACCAGAGTTTTTAAACTGTGAAATAGATCATACCCGCAAAAATTCAGATATAACTTTCATGGACTTATCACCACACCTCCTTACTGGAAATAGAAATTGCCAATCATTTGGATGCACTTTGTGCTTCTATTCTTGTGTATCCCTCCCCCTTTCTTCAAGGTACACATATACATGTATATAGAGAAATGTACATAATATATTCTATATATATTATGTAATTACTATTATGAACTTTGTGTATATTATTTACTTGTCTTGCTTTATGTTATTAATATATGCATATATATCTTTGTTCATATATTGTTAAATTTTGTTTGTTTCTGAATTTTATATACATGCAATCTTATTACATATGTTATTTAATGATTTTCTTTTTTTTCATTCAATGTGTTTTGAGAGTCATCCAGGCTTATTCTTGCAGCTGAGGTCATTTAACTTTTATTATTATATAGCTGGCCAATGTAAAAGATATCAAAATTTCTTTATCCATCTATTAGACATTTGGTTTGTTTCCAGAATTTTGCTTTACCAACAATATAGCTCTAAAAATTCTTATATGTCACCTGTTGCCCGTGTGAAAGTTTTTCTGGAGTATTTAACCTGGGACTGGAATTCTGGGTCATTGGATAAGAACATGCTAAGCATTACCATGTAATGCCAAAATATTTTTGGAGACCATAGGGTTTTTGAGGACTTGAAAGAATTTGAGATTGTTAAAATAGAGAGAGACAGGATGGTAGGTTATGAGGAGACAAGATCAAGGAAAAGTTTGGTTAGTTTGTTTTTGCATGCGTGTGTTGGTTTGTGTGTTTTCAGCAAAGGACACATATAAGCATATTTAGGAGAGCACAAGGGAAGAAACCAGTAGAGAGAAAGATTCTAAACACTAAAGTAAGAAGCTGCACAATCGCACAAGTTCCTGAAAGAGAAGAGAGAATATGAGTTCAAGAGGTAAGAGGGAAAAGATGAAAGCAGGGAGACATCAAGTGATTAGGGACCACAAGGCTAAAATGTGAGAACTGAGAATAAAAACAGAGTCTTTCAGTTGCGCTGCCCAGGGTTTCTTTCCACTGGTTAAAACTGGTAACAAAACAAAACAAAAACCAAACAAACAAAAAAACAATTGCAGTGCAATGTATAAGTGAACACATTATTCCTTCATAATTTAAAACAAATGATATTTTAAATAAAGTGAGAGGGTGTTAAGTCATAGTTTTTCCCACATACTAACACAAGTTAACAGGGGGGAAACGTGTGAATAAAGTCCATGAGCACTATATGAATACTTGAAAACTATTCTCTTGGAATTATCCCTTGAAAAATATCTCTTAAAATTAAGCCAGTCACTATTTTCCACAGGTATTAAGGTGGTTCAACTGACATTTTTTAGTAACAGAGCTATCTATATTCTTTGAAAGAATACACATCTGGTTGAATACTCTTTTTCTTATTGCTGTTATTACAACAATAGTCAGGAAGCTATATGTTGAATATTACCCTGAGCATTACCAGCACAAAGACCAAGTTGGAGAAAATTCTAATATTTGAGATGTCCATGGATAGCTACTTGAGTCAGTTGGAATAACTGTGTCAGTTAATCAACTGCTCATAGAAGTGTGCATGACAGCTTTTTTATGTTTTGGCCAAAATCTGTGTGTGTATACACACACACACACACACACACATACACACACACACACACACACATACACATATATATTGATATAGCATATTCTGGATATATATTATACATAAAGGTACAAATCAAATATATATGAAATATTTGTATTATCTTCTAAAGATATATATTTTTTGAATATATATATTAAATATTTGTGTTATCTTTCAAAACTATTTTTAATTTTTTAAATGCTTAGACTTTTGGGGAAAGCTAATTTTTTCTGAATATGAGTTTCAGGATTCTACCTTTTGTCTCAAGAAATGGCTTTAAAAGTGTCATTTAAAAATGTGCTGAGAGGTAAAAATTAATCAAATGAAGGATAAATGCTTCCAGACTTTTGCTACTGTTTGTATCTAGGCTAGACAAGCCTTTTTCAGTTTATTGTTATTCCACTCTCCCTAATTTTCATTGTATTTAATGACTCTGTTACATGTGTCTGCTTTATGTTTTTCAAATACTTAATCATCTACTTGGTTTGTCCCAGAGGAACTTTTTATTTACAGATGCATCTTAAATATATATGTTGGTTCTTTACTATTTAATATCCCTGGAGGATAATCTCACTGGAAAATACTTTCTGCTGTCTTTCTTCTAAAGTCAATATCCATGCCTTGTTTTTGTTGCTGTCGGAGGTCAAAACAGCAAAAATCCCACAGCCAGGCTAGCTTTAGTTAAAAGCAGGCAGCTATACGTTTGGAAAGCCCATGTAATTTATTTGGTGCAGGCAATATCTTTAGCGGGAGAAAGGTTTCCAGTTAAGACTTGCTGTTCTTCCGCTCTAATGTAACACCTTGATATCTCACGTGAGGTCATCAGAATCACATATGCATTTATTCCTTTGGAAAAACTGCCATATGAGTAACGTATTGAAGCTCGACATGATTTTTCCATTGCTGCCAGCTCTAAGGTCACAAACAGTTCTAACCTCGGCTGGAAAGAGAGCATTTTATTTCTTACTTTTTTTAAAAAGAAGGTTTCTGTTTTCTTTATAACCCAGGTCACCTCAGAAAAGATTTGTGATTCCTTTTCCTCATTTTCCTAAGAGAGTGTTTTAGCTTCTGGCCCAAAGTCCTGATTTTTATACAGGTTGGGTTTTGGCATTTATTCTGTCCTTTGCTCCCAGTGGGGTACAAAGAACCACAACACAATACAAAACGGTACTTTTTTAATCCTCACTTCCCCACTCCGTATATATGCTTGAAAATAGAAGTTATATGAAAAAAATAGAAGTTATACAAAATACATGTGTTCGGATTTATAGTGGAATTTTGAAAAGATCCTGTTGTAAACTGAAAGTTATAAGCTGGCCTTCCCACACTAGTTGCTGATAACCTGCTTCATCTGTCTTATGTCTGAGAGCTAAGCTTAACCTGGAGATGGGGCAACCTTTCCAATTCCGAAGTCAACATGAGAATAAACAGTGATGTCGTAGGTAGGAGATGATTTATATACCTCTGGCTCCTCCTCAGACACCTGTGGAAATATTTCAATGACCTTTGTGCCCAGAATAGTTTTACTTTTTTGCTTGCAGTAGATTAGTAACTATATTGACTCTAGGAGCCTGTTTTAATGAGTTCATTTTTTTTATAATAGTGTGTAAATAATTTTCAAAGTATGTTTTCAGTCTTTATCTCATTTAGCTCGTTAGATCATTGTAATTTAAACAGACTAAATAAAATTACCCCATTCTCCTGTCAAAAAAAACTGAGGTCCAACGTATTTAAAAGAACCTTCTCAAAGTCTCATAATTAAGAAATTATGGAGGGGAATTCTAGATTCCTGGCTCTTAATCCAGTGTTCTTTTTACTATGCACCCTGTATTACGTTGAAATATGAAGCATTCTTCTCAATTCACGTTCAGAATCTTACCCTGACATTAAGTGTTTAATATTTTCCCTGGTTAGAAGCATGCTTAGACAAATTTGCTTTAACCAATAAATGACTGCATAAAAGCCCCTTTATCTGTGTTAGTATAAATCAATTAACCTCCTTTACTTTCTGCTGAAAGTTCCAAACTTTAAATGAATTGCCCATTAACTTTGTGTGCCCAGTGTACTAACAACAATAAAAGCAGACATCTATATGATGTGCTGAGTGTTCTATTATTATCAATTCCGTTTTTTTCTGCGTTCCTTAAAGAGGGACTTCAGGACTTGGCCCTGATATATTATATTGTGGCAAGGTTTTGCTGATAGAGAAGCTGCTATGGGTGACTCCATTGCAAGAATGACTATGATAACTTAAATAGTTTTTAAGCAATGTCCTTCCAACAATAAGGTGTAAGAATTTCTGCGCTCTGTATGCCAAGTAAGCGCATATTCACCGTGACATTCTCACAACTACACAATGGGAAAACGAGCCAAAGATGCAATTTACATAGCACTTTGCAAATGATTTATAAAGCTTCACTTTTTTTTTTTCCTATGAGTGAAGGTAAAAATAATTAAATTTATTTCTCTGAGCAGAAGAGGCCATCTAAATTTGTTTGAAGCATAACTAAAATCAAAGAACAAGTCAGGCACATGGCAAAGAAGTTTGCTGGAGTTCTGAAGAGGATATATTTGTAGTTTTTATTCCTTCCTTCCTTCCTTCTTTCCTCCCTTCCTTCTCTCCCCTCTCCCCTCTCTGTTTCTTTCTTTCTTGATGATGAAAGAAATGCTTACTTTCAAATGTAACCTGTCATAGTTTTATAAAGTCCAGAGCATATTATATAAATAGATAACTGCTTATATTTTCTCTATTTTTATCCACTTTTTGGTGACACCTGACTAACCACCCTAACATATCACATGTTGTATAACATGGTCCTCCTACCTATGCCTGGTTTGCAACTCCTAACACAGGCAACTCACCATATAAGTTCCACAAACCTGAGTTGGCCTCCACCCTATTCCAGATGACCGATCTCCCAATCAAATTCTTATGTCATAGGAATAACAAATGCTACAGGATGTGTCTAACTGCTTACCCTTAACTTCTGAAATTCTCTCTTCAAGGATTTGTAACCAGCTGTTCATTGCTCAAGCCACAATCACTTCTTCCCTGACCTTTGCCAGTAATAACTTTGCATTTGGAATTCTGTGTTCTGTGGCTCTCTTCTAATAAAGTTTCCACATAGAAGCCAGGGTGATCTGTATAGAATATAAGTAGTAGAGTAATTCATTACTTAAAATCCATCATACGCTTCCCCTTGTATTTAATGGTAGTCACACTTGACTGACAAGAGGCCTTACATGCACTGGCCCCTGGCCATCTTTCCTACTTAGTTTCTTTCTCTATTCCCACTTGTCACTGTGCTTCTGCTACTTGGCTCTGTTTTATTTAAGAACTTCTGTGCGCGTTCCTTCCTTGGCCTAGAATGCCATTCCCCTGCCTCTTCCTAAGGATGAATTCTGCTCATCTCTAGGTCAAGGACGGGCAAAGTTCTATAAAGGGCCAGATAGTAAATATAATTAAGCTTTCGGGTCATATGGTCTCTACTGCAACTATTCAACTCAGCCACTGTAGAGCAAATGCTTTAAATGAAGGAGCATTGTTGTGTTCCAAATAAACTTTATTTATGGACACTAAAACTAGAATTTTTTATAATTTTCATGTGTAATGAAATATTCTTCTTTTTTAAAAATTTAAATGTAAAAAAAAAAGAAAAAATATTCTTAGCTCAGGGCACATTAAAACAGGTAGCATAGCCTGCACACCTCACCACCTAAATTTTAGCTTAACACATGAAAAGCTGCTCAACATCACTAATTATTAGAGAAATGCAAATCAAAACTACTATGAGGTATCACCTCACACCAGTCAAAATGGGCATCAGCAGAAAATCTACAAACAACAAATGCTGGAGAGGATGTGGAGAAAAGGGAACCCTCTTGCACTGTCGGTGGGAATGGAAATTGATACAGCCACTATGGAGAACAGTATGGAGGTTCCTTAAAAAACTACAAATAGAATTACCATATGACCCAGCAAACCCACTACTGGGCATATACCCAGAGAAAATCATAATTCAAAAAGACACATGCACCCCAATGTTCATTGCAGCACTATTTACAATAGCCAGGTCATGGGAGCAACCTAAATGCCCATTGACAGATGAATGGATAAAGAAGATGTGGTACATACATACAATGGAATATTACTCAGCCATAAAAAGGAACGAAATTTGGTCATTTGTAGAGATGTGGATGGCCCTAGAGACTGTCATACAGAGTGAAGTATGTCAGAAAGAGAAAAACAGATATCATATATTAATGCATATATGTGGAACCTAGAAAAATGGTACAGATGAACCAGTTTACAGGGCAGAAATTGAGACACAGCTGTAGAGAACAAACATATGGACACCAAGGGGAGAAAGCAGCAAGGGATGGGAGTGGGGGTGTGATGAATTGGGATATTGGGATTGACATGCATACACTGATGTGTATAAAATGGATGACTAATAAGAACCTGCTGTATAAAAATTTAATTAAATTAAATAAATAAATTTTAGCTTAAATGTCATTTTAAAAATTTGTTATTTATTTATTTGCCACACTGTGCAGCATGTGCAATCTTATTTGCCTGACCAGGGATTGAACCCATCATTCTCAATGGTGAAAAACTGAAAGCATTTCCACTAAGATCAGGAACAAGACAAGGTTGCCCACTCTCACCACTATTATTCAACATAGTTTTGGAAGTTTTAGCCACAGTAATCAGAGAAGAAAAGGAAATAAAAGGAATCCAAATTGGAAAAGAAGAAGTAAAGCTGTCACTGTTTGCAGATGACATGATACTATACATAGAGAATCCTAAAGATGCTACCAGAAAACTACTAGAGCTAATCAATGAATTTGGTAAAGTAGCAGGATACAAAATTAATGCACAGAATCTCTGGCATTCCTATACACAAATGATGAAAATTCTGAAAGTGAAATCAAGAAAACACTCCCATTTACCATTTATAAAAAAAATAAAATATCTAGGAATAAACCTACCTAAGGAGACAAAAGACCTGTATGCAGAAAATTATAAGACACTGATGAAAGAAATTAAAGATACAAATAGATGGAGAAATATACCATGTTCCTGGATTGGAATAATCAGCATTGTGAAAATGACTCTACTACCCAAAGCAATCTACAGATTCAATGCAATCCCTATCAAACTACCCCTGGCATTTTTCACAGAACTAGAACAAAAAATTTCACAATTTGTATGGAAACACAAAAGACCCCAAATAGCCAAAGCAATCTTGAGAATGAAAAACGGAGCTGGAGGAATCAGGCTCCCTGACTTCAGACTATACTACAAAGCTACAGTAATCAAGACAGTATGGTACTGGCACAAAAACAGAAATATAGATCAATGGAACAGGATAGAAAGCCCAGAGATAAACCCACGCACATATGGTCACCTTATCTTTGATAAAGAAGGCAGGAATGTACAGTGGTGAAAGAACAGCCTCTTCAATAAGTGGTGCTGGGAAAATTGGACAGGTACATGTAAAAGTATGAGATTAGAACACTCCCTAACACCATACACAAAAATAAGCTCAAAATGGATTAAAGACCTAAATTAAGGCCAGAAACTATCAAACTCTTAGACGAAAACATAGGCAGAACACTCTATGACATAAATCATAGCAAGATCCTTTTTGACCCACCTCCTAGAGAAATGGAAATAAAAACAAAAATAAACAAATGGGACCTAATGAAACTTCAAAGCTTTTGCACAGCAAAGGAAACCATAAAGAAGACCAAAAGACAACCCTCAGAATGGGAGAAAATATTTGCAAATAAAGCAACTGACAAAGGATTAATCTCCAAAATTTATAAGCAGCTCATGCAGCTCAATAACAAAAAAACAAACAACTCAATCCAAAAATTGGCAGAAGACCTAAATAGGCATTTCTCCAAAGAAGATATACAGACTGCCAACAAATACATGAAAGAATGCTCAACATCATTAATTATTAGAGAAATGCAAATCAAAACTACAATGAGATATCATCTCACACCAGTCAGAATGGCCATCATCAAAAAAATCTAGAAACAATAAATGCTGGAGAGGGTGTGGAGAAAAGGGAACAGTCTTGCACTGCTGGTGGGAATGTGAATTGGTACAGCCACTATGGAGAAGAGTATGGAGGTTCCTTAAAAAACTACAAATAGAACTACCATGTGACCCAGCAATCCCACTACTGGGCATATACCCTGAGAAAACCATAATTCAAAAAGAGTCATGTACCAAAATGTTCATTGCAGCTCTATTTACAATAGTCCAGAGATGGAAACAACCTAAGTGTCCATCATCGGATGAGTGAATAAAGAAGATGTGGCACATATATACAAAAGAATATTACTCAGCCATAAAAAGAAACGAAATTGAGCTATTTGTGATGAGGTGGATGGACCTAGAGTCTGTCATACAGAGTGAAGTAAGTCAGAAAGAGAAAGACAAATACTGTATGCTAACACATATATATGGAATTAAAAAAAAAAAGAAAATGTCATGAAGAACCTAGGGGTAAGACAGGAATGAAATCACAGACCTGCTAGAGAATGGACTTGAGGATATGGGGAGGGGAAGGGTAAGCTGTGACAAAGTGAGAGAGTGACATGAACATATATACACTACCAAATGTAAAATAGATAGCTAGTGGGAAGCAGCCGCATGGCACAGGGATATCAGCTCAGTGCTTTGTGGCCACCTAGAGGGGTGGGATAGGGAGGGTGGGAGGGAGGGAGATGCAAGAGGGAAGAGATATGGGAACATATGTATATGTAAAAAATAAATAAATTAAATTAAATAAAGACTATTACAAGACACAAAGAAGGACACTACGTAATGATCAAGGGGTCAATCCAAGAAGAAGATCTAACAATTGTAAATATTTATGCACCCAACATAGGAGCACTTCAGTACATAAGGCGAATGCTAACAGCTATAAAAGGGGAAATCGACAGTAACACAATCATAGCAGGGGACTTTAACACCTCACTTTCACCAATGGACAGATCATCTAAAATGAAAATAAATAAGGAAACACAAGCTTTAAATGACACATTAAACAAGATGGACTTAATTGATATTTATAGGATATTCCATCCAAAAACAACAGAAAACACTTTCTTCTCAAGTGCTCATGGAACATTCTCCAGGATAGATCATATCTTGGGTCACAAATCAAGACTTGGTAAATTTAAGAAAATTGAAATTGTATCAAGTATCTTTTCCGACCACAACGCTATGAGACTACATATCAATTACAGTAAAAAAAACTGGAAAAAATGCAAACACATGGCGGCTAAACAACATGCTACTAAATAACCAAGAAGTCACTGAAGAAATCAAAGAAGAAATCAAAAAATACCTAGAAACAAATGACAATGAAAACACAATGACCCAAAACCTATGGGATGCAGCAAAAGCAGTTCTAAGATGGACGTTTATAGCACTACAATCCTACCTCAAGAAACAAGAAAAGGGCTTCCCTGGTGGCGCAGTGGTTGAGAGTCCTCCTGCCAATGCAGGGGACACGGGTTCATGCCCCAGTCCGGGAGGGTCCCACATGCCGCGGAGCAGTTGGGCCTGTGAGCCATGGCCGCTGAGCCTGTGCATCTGGAGCCTGTGCTCCGCAACGGGAGAGGCCGCAACAGTGAGAGGCCCATGTAACACAAAAAAAAAAAAAAAAGAAGAAGAAGAAAAATTTCAAATAAACAATGTAACCTTATACCTAAAGCAATTAGAGAAAGAAAAACAAAAGCCCCCCAAAGTTAGTGGAAGGAAAGTAATCATGAATATCAGATCAGAAATAAATGAAAAAGAAATGAAGGAAACAATAGCAAAGATCTATAAAACTAAAAGCTTGTTCTTTAAGAAGATAAAAGAAAATTGATAAACCATTACCCAGACTCATGAAGAAGAAAAGGGAGAAGACTCAAATCAAAAGAATTAGAAATGAAAAAGAAGTAACAACTGACACTGCAGAAATACAAAGGATCATGAGAGATTACTACAAGCAACTATATGCCAATAAAATGGACAACCTGGAAGAAATGGACAAATTCTTAGAAAAGCACAACCTTCTGAGACTGATTCAGGAAGAAATAGAAAATATAAACAGACGAGTCACAAGCACTGAAAGTGAAACTGTGATTAAAAATCTTCCAACCAACAAAAGCCTAGGACCAGATGGCTTCATAGGCGAATTCTATCAAACATTTAGAGAAGAGCTAACACCTATCCTTCTCAAACTCTTCCAAAATATAGCAGAGGGAGGGACACTCCCAAACTCATTCTATGAGGCCACCATCACCCTGATACCAAAACCAGACAAAGATGTCACAAAAAAAGAAAAGTACAGGCCAATATCACTAATGAACATAGATGCAAAAATTCTCAACAAAATACTAGCAAACAGAATCCAACAGCACATTAAAAGGATCATACACCATGATCTAGTGGGGTTTATCCCAGTAATGCAAGGATTCTTCAATATACACAATCAATGTGATACACCATATTAACAAATTGAAGGATAAAAATCATATGATCATCTCAATAGATGCAGAAAAAGCTTTCGACAAAATTCAACACTCATTTATGATAAATATCTATCCAGAAAGTAGGCATAGAGGGAACTTACCTCAACATAATAAAGGCCATATCTGACAAACCCACAGCCAATATCATTGTCAATGGTGAAAAACTGAAACCTTTTCCACTAAGATCAGGCAAAAGACAAGGTTGCCCACTCTCACCACTATTATTCAAATATAGTTTTGGAAGTTTTAGCCACAGCAATCAAAGAAAAAAAAGAAATAAAAGGAATCCAAATCAGAAAAGAGAAGTGAAACTGTCACTGTTTGCAGATGACATGATACTATACATAGAGAATCCTAAAGATGCTACCAGAAAACTACTAGAGCTAATCAATGAATTTGGTAAAGTGGCAAGATACAAAATTAATGCACAGAAATCTCTAGCATTCTTATACAATAATGATGAAAAATCTGAAAGAGAAATTAAGAAAACACTCCCATTTACCACTGCAACAAAAAGAATAAAATCCTAGGAATAAACCTACCTAAGGAGACAAAAAACCTGCATGCAGAAAACTATAAGATACTGATGAAAGATATTAAAGATGATACAAACAGATGGAGGGATATACTATGTTCTTGGATTGGAAGAATCAACATTGTGAAAATGACTATACTACCCAAAGCAATCTACAGATTCAATGTAATCCCTATCAATCTACCCCTGGCATTTTTCACAGAACCAGAACAAAAAATTTCACAATTTGTATGGAAACACAAAAGACCCCAAATAGCCAAAGCAACCTTGAGAATGAAAAACAGAGCTGGAGGAATCAGGCTCCCTGGCTTCAGACTGTATTACAAAGCTATAGTAATCAAGACAGTATGGTATGGGCACAAAAACAGAAATATAGATCAACGGAACAGGATAGAAAGCCAGAGATAAACCCACGCACATATGGTCACCCTATCTTTGATAAAGGAGGGAAGAATGTACAATGGAGAAAAGACAGCCTCTTCAATAAGTGATGCTGGGAAAACTGGACACTGTAAAACTCTTAGAGGAAAACATAAGCAGAACACTCTATGACATAAATCACAGCTAGATCCTTTTTGACCAACCTCCTAAAGAAATGGAAATAAAAACAAAAGTAAGCAAATGGGACCTAATGAAACTTTAAATCTTTTGCACAGCACAGGAAACCATAAACAAGACGAAAAGACAACGCTCAGAATATGAGAAAATATTTGCAAATGTAGCAAGTGACAAAGGATTAATGTCCAAAATATACAAGCAGCTCATGCAGCTCAATATCAAAAAAACAAACAACCCAATCCAAAAATGGGCAGAAGACCTAAATAGACATTTCTCCAATGAAGATACACAGATTGCCAATAAACACATGAAAAGATGTTCAAAATCACTAATCATTAGAGAAATGCAAATCAAAACTACAATGAGGTATCATCTCACACTGGTCAGAATGGCCATCATCACAAAATCTACAAAGAATAAATGCTGGAGAGGGTGTGGAGAAAAGGGAACCCTCTTGCACTGTTGGTGGGAATGTAAATTGATACAGCCACTATGGAGAACAGTATGGAGGTTCTTTAAAAGACTAAAAATAGAACTACCATATGACCCAGCAATCCCACTACTGGGCACTACTGGGCATATACCCTGAGCCAACCATAATTCAAAAAGAGTCATGTACCACAATTTTCATTGCAGCTCTATTTAGAATAGCCAGGACATGGAAGCAACCTAAGTGTCCATCAACAGATGAATGGATAAAGAAGATGTGGCACATATATACAGTGGGATATTACTCAGCCATAAACGAAATGAAATTGAGTTATTGGTAATGAGGTGGATGGACCTAGAGTCTGTCGTACAGAGTGAAGTAAGTCAGAAAGAGAAAAACAAATACTGTATGCTAACACACATATATGGAATCTAAAAAAAAAAAAGGTTCTGTAGAACCTCGGGGCAGGACAGGGATAAAGACGCAGATGTAGAGAATGGACTTGAGGACACGGGGAGGAGGAAGGGCAAGCTGGGATGAAGTGAGAGAGTGGCATTGACATATATACACTACCAAATGTAGAATAGATAGCTAGTGGGAAGCAGCCACATAGCACAGGGAGATCAGCTCCTCGGTGCTTTGTGACCACCTAAAGGACTGTGATAGGGAGGGTGGGAGGGAGATGCAAGAGGGAGGGGATATGGGGATATATGTATAGCTGATTCACTTTGTTATACAGCAGAAACTAACACAACAATGTAAAGCAATTACACTCCAGTAAAGATGTTCAAAAATAAAAAATTTTTAAATTTTTAAAAAATGAGCTATGTCAAACTGTTTGTTTTAGGACCTTTAAAACGCTTTGAAAATGGAACTTACTCAACATACATGTCCTGCTGTGTTTCTCATTGTGTCCTGTCTTCAAATTAAATTTGAGAGAATATTTAGTCTTATTTGTTCAATCTATAAATACCAATGCATAACAGGCATAACAGTGCAAAAAAACCCACTTCTGTACATTCACACCTGTGTATCACATTGCTTTTATAGAAAGATCAAAGAGACAATGCATTATTATAAGTCTTAAGAAAAGATTTTTATTTGACATTCAAATTACTATCATTATCATAGAAATGGATTCCTGTGGTATCATTTGTAAATCTCATGGTGTGTCTCTCTTGGATAAAGAACCAGAAGAAGCAAAATAGTTTTGGTGCTCACTGTGGATGCCCAGTTGTCACCCTACTTTCCCCACCCACTCCTTTCTCAGTGGAAGAGCCCCAGTGTGATCATGAGCCCAGGAAAGCTAACCCTGCTTTAGCCCCAGAGTGAATGTTGATAAGTCTTAGCCAATCTTGACAGTTCCATCCCTCCTGTTAATGGAATCACCAGGCAGGGGCCAAAAACACCCAAGAGGTTTGTCTTGGGGCCTTTTGTGAAAGATATTCCTCCCTGTCAAAAGGAGACACCGCCCTTCCTGTGTTTCAACAAGGTCATGTGAAGGCATGATGTCCAGAGCTGTGGCAGCCTTCTTGGGAACATGAGTGAGAAGCTAAGAAAATTAGAGAGATGCTGCCTGGGAAGCTGGAACCTACCTTCCAGTTCTGTGAAATAATGAAATATTGTGTTGATTAAGCCAGTGATTCTCAAATTATAATGTGCATCTGATTCACTTGGGAATCTTGTTAAATTTAAGATTATAGTTCAGTAAGTCTGCATGCTCCCAGGCGAGACTGATCCTGCTGGTCCAGGGTTTCAACTTTTAGTAGCGAAGCTTTAGGCCTCTGTTAATTTTGTATTACTTAGAGCTGGAAGCACCTTAACTGATACATTATACAAACCAAATCTGCATAAAGAGCAAGAAGCTGGTTTCTCTCTATTGCTATATGTATTAGTCATACTAACGAATACAGATTGTGTAATTTCTTCATGTTGTTTTAATCAGAAAAAAAAAATCATGTTATTCTGTCTTCACAACGAGTCTGCCGTTCTCTAAGTATTGAAACCCATAGAGGCTGTCTTATTTGATATCACTATGCGTTATATTAAAATTGAAACCTGATTTTAGAACTTAGTATTGTATTGAATTTCAGTATTGTGAAATTTATTATTGTGAAACTTTAGTTTTGAAAACTAGTTGAAACTTTAGTATTGTGTTTGTATTTGATGGCAATATAATTATTTTCATCACAATTTTTCAAAAATGTTGAATGTTGGAAACATCATATGAATTCTCAAAGAGACGTTCACTATTAGATATGTTCGTTTGGAAATTAAATCAGTTAAGAAGAAAGTTTACTCAACTAAATTTTTAAGTAGGCATGTAAACCACCATTTTTTTTTTTAATTACACAAAATTTTTTTGAAATGTTTTTTTGGAGATATGGCAACATGGTCTGAAATAGAGCGGAGACAAAAGAATCAAGATAGTGAAAAATTAAAGATGCATCTAAAAACTCAGAAAAATTCCATTTTCTGATTTAGATCTTTCATTTAGATATGTTACAGGCATTGCCTATCTGGAACAATGCAGAGGTTTAAAGGATACTCTTGGGAAGGGAACATAAACAGTAAACAAAATTGCATCAGTACAAAATTAACCTGGGAAAATATAAATGATGCCCTGAGGATGAAAATTGTTTGAGTCTCATGATAAACACAACATGGCTTCTTCTGATGATTGCTTGTTACATACAGGAAATTGATATTCTTCGTATATGTTGTGATTATTGCTGTCGACCCAATAACATTTATCTAATGTGCTAAAAATATGTTTTGTGTAACAAAAGTAACTGTTGCAAAGAGATCTAATTACATCACACTTTTTTTTTCATAGTTTCCGAATCAAAATAAAAGTTATGTCAGAAATCATAAGTTCATTCTTTTCTGAGAATAACTAGCTAGATTAGCAGCCAACCCAGATGCAAGGGCAATTGATGGGTCACAAAACAAGTCCAGCAATCCAGGAACATGATGTTGATTTTGGCCAGTCCCTAAAGAATGTTAGTACAAATATTCAGGGTGGAGTTGACTTTAGTCTTTCTTTCTTCTAGCAGAATGCTTAAAATGAAATCTGCAAACCTCCTTCTTAAAAGTGTTTATTCTCTGATGAAATTGTAAAAGAAAGTTTTTTAAAATTTCATGAATTTTCTAGGCACTTAATGAGATCAATTTCTACAAAAACCCATGATCTTGTGTAAAAGAGATAAGGAAATGGGATGGTTTCCTAGGCCCCAATTTTTTAGGCAAATCATTATCAAGGGCAGATTTATGTTTCTTTGGTCCTATAGAATCAATGCCAACTCACCATTCTCTGAATTATAGAATTCCTCAAATCTCTAACTATATGCAGACTTTGAGTGCTACAGATTTATAAAGTGTTATCTAATGCTGTATTCAGTGTTGAGTGATTACTATGCTCTTTGCTTTTGTGTTGTATAATTTGTTTATGTGTTTTATATACATAGCTCATGCATACTTTTTATATTCTGTTTTAGATATTAAATTATAAGTTGAATCATCTAGATTAAGAACTATAGATCTACATAGAAATCTCATTTAATTCTTTAATAAGTTTGGCCATTTAAGCTCACAAGGGAATAACACTTAATAAAAAATTAAACACACTTTACTAAAGTATTTTATAAATATTGTTAAATAAAAAGTTTAATAAAACATTTAAGAAAAAGTATGTATCATCACAAATGTGTATTCATGGTACCAACCATGAATTGTTTTGGATGCTAAAATGATTGATCAGTATGTTAAAACAGGTCATTTTCATTTAAAACCTGTTTAGATGCACGTGCTGGTACTCAGCTAAAGGGAGTAAACAAAGGTTTCCAAACCAATTCATACATTTTGGGCCCCATTGCATAATCTCATGCTGGGCTACAGTTGTTTCTTTCTTGTAGAAGTTAAAAAAAAAAGAGTGTTGTTGGGTGTAATGAAGTAAAGATACTAGAATCGAAGATGCTACTGTTCCATTTAGATACCAAGATTCCACATCATTTCACAACTTTTTCAAATTTCCTTTAACACTTACACCTCTAGGTTTTATCCCTCCAAAAATATGTAATGTTCTGTAATAAAGATAAGTTATTTTTAAATGTGGCCAAATGATGAGGGTATGACAACTTAACATCACATATTTAGAAAATATAGAAAGAATTGATAATATCTGCATGTTTTAGCCAGTCTTTCTTTCAGCATCTTCAGCTGAAATTTACTAGCAGTTAGAGTCTTTGTTTTCTTACAGTAAAAGAGCAAATGAACAAATCAATAGATCTTTAAGTTTTAAAAGATGTCATGCGACATTGTTAAACTCTAGGTTACTAAGGCTATTGCAGAAAATTAAAATTATATGATGCTGCTTTCTTTTAAAAAAGATCAATAAAAAGCAATTTTATTTGAGCTGTCATTTTCAAAATTATAACCCACAGATTTAGATTCACTGTATAACCAATTCAGCGATGAGCAGAGTATGATCATTAGGAGAGCTTTAACAGAATGGGCTGTTAAAAGAAAACTGAGTTTAGTCATCACAGATAGTCTATATACATTTTGTTTTCTATATTTAAAGAGACATAATTAAAAATAATAATTTAAAAAATCTGCAGTGCTGCCCATTTTGTGTAATAGTATTTTCTGGGATTAAAGACTGTAGTACTGTGTATCAAGTGTAGAATTGGCCCCTATAATAATGCATGACACACACTGGGTACTCACTATGGGGCAGGTGCTGGGCCAAACACTTGATCTGCATCTCTCATTCCATCATGCAACCGCTCCTAAAAAGTAGGTATTCTTTTTCTTTCTGTTTTAAAGATCTGGAAACTGAGGCTTCAAGTGATTGAATAACTTGCTCAAGGTCAAATCATGGGCAAGTATTTGTACCCAGATTTGAATCCAAGCAGTCTAGGGGTCAGGAACCATGGCTTACTCATCTTGGCATTCCTAGAGTCTAGCACAATGCTGGGCTCTTAATAGGCTCCTAAGCCTTAAGTGCTTTAAAAAAGAAATACATGGAGCCCTTGTGCAGCCGACTAGCCTTTGGAGGCCTTGAGAAACTGAAGGGAAGGGCTGAATCCTGATCTAACATCCAGGCTCAGCCGTGTGAAAGGCCCATCACTGAATCATCCTAGCACAAATTATAGGCTTTAAAAATGGTTTGCAAATGTTACATTTTTGAGTTTGCTGCACTGTATGATATCTTAAATTTCACTCCCCTCTCTGGGCAGCGTTCATTCTGATTGTATGTTGGTTTGTCCGCTCAAGTAGAGAAAGCCAGATTGAAAACAAACCAAGAATACAGATTGCTTTCCTACTCTGATTCCTCCTTTGTGTTTATCACAGTATCAGAACTAGGATGCCCTTAGAGATATGTGCAGAAGGGCTACCAGGAATGAAATTTCAATTCCAGTTTGGCACTAAGTAAGCAACTCTTCCAAATGTCTTTACAATGTGCTGACTGTAATACTTTGACCAGAAACCACTGGTAATAGCAAGAAATTAGGCCCTGGTTAGAAACATATTACTGCATTGCCAAATCCTTCTGTGGAATTCAACTGCTACATATTTTTAGGTTAAAGAAAACTGGATCTTCTGCAATTCGGCCAAATCTGACTTTGGTTTCAAATTACCTCAGAGAAGAATTTTTAGCTGATAATTCACTTTATATGGTTTGTTTCACATGGAGATATATTCACAATATATTTGGTAAGTAAACCTCTTTTCTATTAAAACGGCAATACTTACTAAATAGTAGAAGTTCCCAGTGGAAAATACTGGTTATACTTGGGGGTTGGGGGGGGTGAGTGGATAGGAAGTATGAAATCTTAGATCACTGGAAATCGGGAAGTGGGGATTTAAGAAGAGAAAGAAAGACTGAGAGAAGGACTCTGAGGACTCCAGAAAAGTATCTGGAAAAGTCTAGGACCTTATTCTAGGGAACATTCCTGCTTGGGTGGCATTCTGATTGGGCTTGGTTGGTTGTTTACATATGTCATACATTGTATGTATACATTGTATATGTATACATTGTATACACTGATATTTTTCATTTCTCTTGGTTAATCTCATTCCTTTTATCTTGAAAGATAATGAAAACATGTGGATGAAAAGAGACTTCCTGGAATATCTCTCCTAAACTGTATTAGGTAAGATAACAACGTGAAGTAGATCCACATTTCTCTAGTAACTTGTAATCTTCAGCCTTGTTTAAATGAGCACATCAGGAATACAAATGCCTCAGGAAAAAAATAGAATTTCTAAAAGGAAAACCAAAACATTTCTAGGACAACAGTTGATGCCAAGGAGAGACTTCACTACTTATTCAACGAACACTTATTGAGTGCTTGTTGTATGGAAATAGTGAAAGTAATAGTAAAAAATAATAATAATAATTAACAAAAAGACATTATAATTCATAGTCCCTTCTCCAGAGGTGCTTATTTTGTAGCAAAAATTTCCAATTTGACATTTTGAAATTATGGGTTCACTAAGAAATTCTAACTCCCAAATTCTGATATAGATTCTTATTTGTGATAAGCCCGAGCCCTGACCTTTGTAAGTTTTACTTACTTGGCCATTTTTATAATTGATCTTAATGCAGGTTTTCTTATTTTGCAGATCCCTCCCAAGTCATTTCTGACAATTAATTTTACTAACTGCTAACCCTAATCCTGTAAAGTGATTTGTGTCTACTTGTTCTGAGCTTGTTGTCAATCTAAGAGATTTTAATAAGCAACAGTGAATATATTCTCAGCAAAAGAAGTTCATTTTCTTTACCTAAATAAAATACCTTTGTTTCAGTGATAAAACTGCTAATATGCTTATCCACAATTTTTTTTTAATTTCAAAAATTTCTCTTGCATTTAAGGAATGAAAAACATTGCAATTTTACTTCATGACATATTAAGAAGGCTTCAAATACAAACTTTGGTCATAATGTTAGAGAGGAAGAAATTTTCCTCTACCCTTGTAGGTTCTTCTGGCTGGTTTAAGAATTAAACGGACATGAGGAAGATTAACAGGAGAAAAATAGAACAGAGTTTAATAACATGTATACATGGGAGAGACCCAGGAAAACTGAGTAACTTACCAAAATGGCTGAAACCCTCACCTTAAATATTATCTTCAGCTAAAGACCAAAGAGGATTTTGGGGGTAGTGGTTTGAGACTTCAGAGGAGAGGAAGGCAGTTCACATGGAGATGGAAAAGCAAACATTGGGTAAACAAATGTTTGCTGGGCCCTGCAGAGACAGTGGGATATAGAGTGGGCTCTGACCCACCACACCTAGCCCGTATTATTTGCAGATATCTCTGGTGGTGATAGCTCTATTCCAGGAACAGGCCCTTTATATCTAAATTCATTGAGGCAGTTAAGGGGAAGGTAAAAAGAAAGACTTTCTGAGTCTTCCGTTTCTTAAAAATAATCAGCCTAAATTAATTCTCATGCCAAAAGGGACACAGTTTGCCGTGGCAAATTTTGCTCCCCTACAATAGCAATTACAATAGTTTCTGCTTATTCCTATTTTAAAAAGGAAGCTTTTAATTGAAATACATACAGACAAGTGCACAGAACAAAAACATATGCTTATTTCTTTGGACTAACTAGCATAGTCATATACAATCATGGACTACATTATATATGTAAAGTGATATCACTTTTTAAAAAACTTAAAGGTTTTAAGTTTTGGATTCTTTCCCCTCATTTCCTTTCTTTGGAAGCAAATGTTAGAACAAAATAACCCAGTTTCCTTACATTTGAGGTACACTTTTTTTGTTTAGAGAATTTAGAAGCACTCTTGGGTGATACATTATGAAGGAATGTAAGGCCTATACATAGACATATTTGCATTGCTAAGGAGGAAAATTTCCAGTCGTTGTGAACATTCTTCTTTTGCAGGTTTTCCTCAGCTCTTTATAGAGGATAATCACCATGCCAAAATGCGGAGAAACTAATGGTAATCAGCAATGAGGATTTATCTGTTTGTACACTCCTTGGAAATAGACATCCTCTTTGAAAGCTAATCTTTTCATTAATTAACAGATTGTTTTACCTACTAGATGCAAGAATAATAACGAAAGAGTTGTAGCATATTCAGTAATATATTTAGTCATACACACAATCAAATGTGTCAATTTATTTATCAATCTATGTATAAATACTTAATGTAGTTGACTTATTGAGGTATATGAGTTTTCAGGTACAAGTTCAAATGATTTAGACTACAAAGTTTGTGAGAACTTGGTATAGTATAGCCAAAAAACACTAACATTACAATCAAGAGACATGTTCTGATTTGTATTCTACCAGTAAAAGCTCTGTGACTTTTGGCAGATTATTTTAGCTCCAAAGGCCTTGATTTCCCTATCTCTTCAAAGTCCACCCATTTCTAACATTCAGTGATTCCTTATGGCTGAGAGCCTATATAGAGATCAATTACCTGGTTTGAATAAATTCAATGTTTTTAAATGATTACCTAACTGGCTTACTTAAATTTATCCTTGTAGTTCCTTTCATGAATTTCACATTGTTGTGTTGTTTTGTTTTGTTTTTCATAGCATCATTGCTTCTGATTGTTTAACTGCTATCTATAATTTGACATAGGTGCTTGATGACATAACGTATTTTTATTTAGGACAGGTGCAAAATACTGATAGAAATAGCAAAGATGAGCATAGAAATCCATGAGCAGGATTGTGTATGTGAAGGAGAGCACTGAAAAGATAATTTAATTTACTGTATCCATTTTTTTAACCTCTTTATCACCACGTAAAGTAACTAGCCTGTCACCTGTGCCATTTTAACCATTTAGTTACTTATTCGGACATTTAGGATTACTATTTAGCTAACTAAAATCTGAACCTTCTCCTCATCTTTTCCATGAAATTGCTCTTATTAAGGCTTTTTAAATACCATATTGAAGCATCACTTTTCATTCCTTGTTTTACTTGATCTATGCATGATATTTACACTTGCTTGAATCCCCTCCCCATCTCCGCTCCCCCCCCTCGTTTGAAATCTCTTCTCTGACCGTTTTGATTCAGAATTCTTTGCCGGCTCACTGTATGGTCAGCCCACTCAAGATGGCTGTTCTCTTGCTCTTTGTACATACCCTGCTCTACCAATCACTCACATGACTATCCAATCCTCTTAATTATAGGGCTTAATCAGTAACTGCCTTTGTGTTTGCCCCCAGCCCCAGCTGTTGGTTTCCCTGGTAACTGATGAGGCAACCCGAGGTCAATTCCCCGTAAATGGTAGCCTGCTTCTACTCCGAGTGGCAATGCTGTGTCCTGCCTGCTGCCTGCCTTACACAGTGAGGTGTTGCTCCAGGACCTTTTGCTTCAGACATGTAAGATCCCCTGTCCAATAAACCATGGATGCCTCTGTCGCTGTTTCTAGGCTCTTTCTTCGCTCTCAGGCTGGGCAACTACAAGGCTTGGGGGCCATTGGGGTGCAGCCCAACACTCACCTTCCTTTGTCTACATAATATTGATTTTATCCCTAGCTCCATTCTGGGATCTCTTCTGACTCCACTCACTCTTGGGTGAGTTCATGACTTCAATTCAATGCCCTCCAAATATCTATCTCATTTTCAACCCCCAGATTCCTATTTCTAAGAGCAGCTTACTCTGTTTCGATCTCCTACAAGACCCCCAAATTCAACAAGAACAGAAATAAATTTAATTATCTCTCCCCTCCATTCCCATCATGCTTTTTCTCCTCGTTATACTTTTAATACTGGCATGCTGTCCATGTGGCCATCTAAGAGAAAAATCGAGGACCCATGTTATTCTTTATTTCCCATGGTTTCCTAGTTATAAAAGTAGACTCTAGAGTCCTTGTTTGAGTTTGAATTCCAGCTCGACAGGGCCTCTACTTACTATTGGTGTGAGCTTGGGGAAGATACTTGACTGCTCAGTGCCTTAGTTTCTGCATTTGTAAAATGGAGATAAAAATTGAATGAACACCTTGGGGTTCTGAGCACTAAATGTGCTATGTATAAAGTTCTTAGAATGTTACCTGGCAAAGAGTGTGCACTCAGTGTTGGCTTTTATTGTCATGATTATCACCATTATCGTTACTTTCAGGTGGTAACTCCTGATTCACTGCTATTGCCTTCTGGGACTTTGTAATCTCTACCATGGACTATTGAGCTTAAGACTCCTCAATGTTTTCTTGCCTTCAGTCAATCCCTGTCTTAATTTATGCTTTGCTCTGCCACTTGAGTGAAACTACAGGTTTATTTTTTCTTTTTTAAATTTTTATTGGAGTATAGTTGAGTTTCTGTTGTACAGAAAAATGAATCAGTTATGCATATACCTATACCCACTCTTTTTTAGATTCTTCTCCCATATAGGTCATTACAGAGTATTGAGAAGAATTCCCTCTGCTATACCTACAGGCTTATTTTTAATCTACTCTATATTCTATGCATATTGTTTGTGTGTTTCTCTACTTGGCCAATATTAGTAAGAGGAACAAGAATATCTTACAGATCTTTCTATTTTCAGTGCTTGGCATAGAACTAAAATGTAAATCTTTGTTAAACCAAATAATGAATGAATGTTCATTTATTTAGAACTATGATGTAATACAAAGCCTAAAATTTCAGTCATTGTATTATTATATTTACTAAATAGAGTCCTGAACAGACGAGAGAGAGAAAAAAAGTAAATGTTGCTATTACTCTTTGTGTATTTAAAACATATAATAAATAAAAGTTTCATGAGCAGGAGTGAGCTTGAATATCTAAAATAATGTCTGTTGGGTTTAAACTCCATACTCCATTTAGAAGAATTTTACACAGATAGTTGCAGGAAGTTTCTAGGTTTAATTTAACACCTTTCTGTCTAAATAGACTTCCTCTGGCTAATCTTTTACCCTTGAATGAGGCCAATTAGAAACCACTTTTAAATGTTTTCTTAGAGAATTAAGAATCTATGATAGGCCCTCTATAACTAACCCTGCTAGGGAATTCAAGAACTTCATGACTGTTGAGCCCGTCACTAGGTGACAGACAAATATATGACACCTCCCTCTTTGCCAGGGTGCCCAGGACAACACAATGGGTTCTCCCATTAGATGAGGTAAGTTAAAGCCTACAGTCCACATTTTATTCTGGTTAGTCAGCATCCAATTGACTGTTACTCTTTTAAAAAAAACGGAAGTGGTGGAAACTTTGCAGTTATGACTAGCTATTTTGAAAAAACAAGGATTAAAGAATAATAATTTCTTCTGAGCTTATTCTTTGGATACATTCTGGCTGTGCCAAAGGACTCATTAATTCAATCAGTACAAGCATCAAATCCAAATCATTCTGGGAAAAAATCAGTTTATTCAATAATAATTTATTTTACTTCAAATTTAGACATGACCATAAAATTATACTCAGAGCAACAATTCTGAAAATTGACTTAATGATGGGTTTGATTGGGCTTGACAATTAATTAGGGCTTTCTGAAAGTAGAATTGTATGTTTTTCTTTGGCGGTGAATTACTGCCTGAGATTGAAGAGTCAATTTTCCATGGTTTTAAATGGCAAAGACATTTATTTCTAAATGAATAAGGATTTATGCATAACTACCTTAATTATAAATACTAATTTGAGAATATAATACTTATTTTGTATATTACTCAAATAGGAAATAATTACTATATTTTCTGAAATCATTTAAATTTTTATTATCATTCAGTGTCTATATTCGAATTTAAGTTTTTCCTTATCTATGCTTCGATTCTTTACTAAATTATATGCTTCCAAATTGAGAAATTGCCTTGGATATGTCTTTGTCTTATCTTTCCACAATGCTTTTAACATATTGGATATATAAAAAAATAACCAAAGCTTCCATTTAGGTATATAAATTTACTGTTTATATACCTTTTAATCCACAAAGAAACTTTATGGGGTAAGTACTACTGTGTATATTTTATAAATGAAAAATCAGAGATTGAGAGATTTTAAAGAAACTTTCACCCAGTTTCACTTGTGTAGAAAGTATAGAGGGGGCTTCCCTGGTGGCGCAGTGGTTAAGAATCTGCCTGCCGATGCAGGGGACACAGGTTCGAGCCCTGGTCCGGGAAGATCCCACATGCCGCGGAGCAACTAAGCCCATGTGCCACAACGACTGAGCCTGCACTCTAGAGCCCCCAAGCCACAACTACTGATCCCGCATGCCACAACTACTGAAGCCCATGCGCCTAGAGCCCGTGCTCTGCAACAAGAGAAGCCACCACAATGAGAAGCACGTGCACTACAATGAAGAGTAGCCCCCGCCCACCGTAACTAAAGAAAGCCATTGTGCAACAACGAAGACCCAATGCAGCCAAAACTAAATTAATTAATTAATTAAAAAGAAAAAAGAATGTATAGAAGATGTAAAGGCCCATGACTCTTTCCACCATGCCATACTGCATGGCATATTGATTATTACTAAAGACAGGCCCTTAAAAAGTAGTATATAAGTCCCAGATAAATCTTTGGTTAAAAGTTACTCAGCGGAATAATTGAAAAAAATTCCATGGAATTTGATAAAATGCCCAAGATCAGCTAGGAAGCTTCTAAGGAAGACCAGAAAACAAGGGCTTGCCATAGCCAATGTCAGAACTTACTATGAATCTACAGTAAGTCAGATGGTATGGTACTGGTTCAAGGAGAGAAAGAAAAAAAATGACCAACAGATTACTTAATAAAGATCCCAGAAAGATATCCACTTTGTTACTGTGTAATGTGTCATCTTAGCTAAGTTTGAACTGTGCTTCTTAGAGTTCCCATAGTTTTGCTTAGAATGACATTTTTGAAACCTTCATTCATTACACTAGCTCATTCATTACACTAGTTCAAGGGCCAATTCACAACTCCTACCAATAATTTTTTTCCAATCACCTTAACCAAAAGTGGATCGTACCTTCTCTGTACCTCTGTGACACCTCCTTACCTATTCTTTAAAAGAACAGATCTTCTGTAGAAAAATATCACAGTATTTAACCTTCAATTTAAGTTAAAAACTACCAAAATTTAGTATTCCAAGGTTGCTGCTTGGTTGAACATTTTATTAACATGACATTTTAATATATAGAATAAGACTTCTCAAACTTTGCTCTTTTAAGATATTAATAGGTGCTTTTAGAAAGAAAGAAAAAGAAGAAAGTAAATTTGGATACATTTGGCAAATGCTGTCAAATATTAACTACCTATTGGTTACTAACAGTGATAACTAGCTTACAAAGTTCTCTGAAAAACCTGGAAGTAAAGAATTCCTAAATTTGTTTAAGCCAGTCTTTTCTATACTTTTTGCCCACAGAACACACTTTTCTTCCAAAATCCTTAAATTTCACTGCATTTAGAGTAGAAAATTCTTATGGTGCTTTCTGTCATTTTTCTTAAAATTTAGTTTAATTTTTTGAATAAATAATCCATATGTTTCAAATATCAGAATAATGCAGAAACATTACATTTAGATTTTTCTTTTCCATCCTGTGCTTGTCCATTACTCTCATGATTAGCCATTTTTTAGATTCTTGTCTATGCTTCCAGTGCTTCTTTCATCAAACACAAGGCAATTAAAACACAGCAATATGTTTTATTTATCCTTTTTTCTTAAAAAATAATACAGTATATTACACTGTTCTATACTTAATTTTTTTCACTTAAAAATATATCATGGGGGCTTCCCTGGTGGCGCAGTGGTTGAGAGTCCACCTGCTGAAGTAGGGGACATGGGTTCGTGCCCTGGTCTGGGAAGTTCCCATGTGCCGCAGAGTGGCTGGGCCCGTGAGCCATGGCTGCTGAGCCTGTGTGTCCGGAGCCTGTGGTCTGCAATGGGAGAGTCCACAACAGTGAGAGGCCTGAGTACCACAAAAAAAGAAAAATATATATATATCATGGACTTCTTTCCACATTAGTATATAAAGGGCTTCTTTATTCTTCTTTACAGTTGTATAATATTCCATTGAGTGGACATGTAGTGGCTTATTTCATCAGTTCCCTAAATTTGGATAAATACATTGTTTTAAAACTATTGCTGTTACAAAAAATGCCACCATGAATAAACTTGTATGTGTGTCATTTCATAGATGTGGCAGTATATCTATAGGATAAATTCCAAAGATTAGTAGGTCAAAGAGTGAATACATTTGTAATTATTAGAAATTACCAACTCACTCCTCATAGAAATCTCATTCTCCTCTCCCACAGTCTGTTTCACTGTAGCCTTGACAACAAAATGTGTTTTCAAACTTTGAATTTTGCTAAAGTTATACTTGGAAAATGATAATTTAATTTATATTTTCTCTTACTATAATTGAGGTATGGAGCATTATTTAATATGTTTAAGGATCATTTGTATTAATTTTTCCAGGAAATATGAATTCACATCCTTAGTTTATTTTCTTTTTGAGATTTATTATTAATGAGATAGTATTAATGAGATGAGCCCTTTGTGTGATATGAGTTCCAATTCTGCTTGCCATTTATCTCCTAATTTTGCTTCTGATAGTCTTGATATTTATGTCATTAAAAATGTTTAATCTTTTTTCTTTCTTTTTGTGGTTGTTTCTGAATTTTGGTTCTGGAGGATTGTGTTTTCCTAAATGATCACAAAATCTTCCATCCCACACACTCTTCTTACAATGTAACTGAATTAGCTTGCTAGGGCAGCTATAACAAAGTACCACAGGCTTTTTTAAACAACAGAAATTTATTGTCTCACAATTCTGGAGACGAGAAGTACTAGATAAAGGTGTTGGTAGGATTGATCTCTTCTAAGGCCTTTCTTCTTGACTTGTAGATGGCTGTCTTCTTTGTCTTCATATAGTCTTTGATCTAATCTCTTCTTATAAGGAAACCATTTATACTGGTTTAGGGCACACACCAATGACCTCATGTAACCCTAATTGCCTCTTTAAAGGACATATCTCCAAATACAGTCATATTCTGAGGTAGTGGGGATTAGTGAATTTGTGCGGGAACACAGTTTAGCTCATGATGGTAACTGTGACATTCTTACACCCAAGAAGTGGAATCTGTTTCCTCCCTTTAAATCTCGATGGGTCTTTTGACTGCCTCAATCAGTAGAGTATGGCAGAAGTGATACTAGGTGACTTCCAGGGCTAGGTGTTAAAAAAGACGTAGATCCCACTTGAATCACTCTTTTTGGAATGCTGGCCCTAGAGAAGACAGCCATTATGCTGTGAGGAAGCCCAAATTACCACACGTAGAAGCCGATGTTGAGGAACTGAGACCCCCAGACAACAGTCACCAACAACCTCATGCAAGAGAGTAAAGAAGCCTTTGGATGATCCCAGCATCCAGCCTCCAGGTCTTTGAGCCTTGGCTCTAGGCATCATAAGACCTCCTCTGCTCTACCCCATCAGAATTTCTCACCCTTACTTTACACCCATCTGAGGATTGCATCTCCTTTGGAACGTTTTCTGACATACAGTGTGTAGTATTGATCAACATTTAACTTCTTCCAGGTGATTATTCAGTTCTCCGAATGCTATGAGTTAAAAATTTATGTTTGCCCATGATTTAAGATGCAGGGGTTTTTTTAGAATTTTATTTTATTTATTTTTTTATACAGCAGGTTCTTATTAGTTATCCATTTTATACATATTAGTGTATATATGTCAATCCCAAACTCCAAATTCATCACATCCCCCCACCACCACTGTCCTCCCTTGGTGTCCATACGTTTTTTTCTCTATATCTGTGTCTAAATTTCTGCCCTGCAAACTGGTTCATCTGTACCATTTTTCTAGGTTCCACATATATGTGTTAATATACGCTATTTGTTTTTCTCTTTCTGATTTACTTCACTTTGTATGACAGTCTCTAGATCCATCCACATCTCTACAAATGACCCAATTTCGTTCCTTTTTCTGGCTGAATAAAATTCCAGTGTATACATGTACCACATCTTCTTTATCCATTGGTCTGTCAATGGGCATTTAGGTTGCTTCCATGTCCAGGCTATTGTAAACAGAGCTGCAATGAACATTGGGGTGCATGTGTCTTTCTGAATTATGGTTTTCTCAGGGTATATACCCAGTAGTGGGATTGCTGCATCATATGGTAGTTCTATTTTTAGTTTTTTAAGGAACCTCCATACTGTTCTCCATAGTGGCTGTATCAATTTACATTCCTACCAGCAGTGCAAGACGGTTCCCTTTTCTCCACACCCTTTCCAGCATTTATTCTTTGTAGATTTTTTTTTTTTTTTTTTTTTTTTTTGCGGTACGCGGGCCTCTCACTGTTGTGGCCTCTCCCGTTGTGGAGCACAGGCTCCAGACGCACAGGCTCAGCGGCCATGGCTCACGGGCCCAGCCGCTCCACGGCATATGGGATCTTCCCGGACCGGGGCACGAACCCGTGTCCCCTGCATCGGCAGGCGGACTCTCAACCACTGCGCCACCAGGGAAGCCCCTCTTTGTAGATTTTTTGATGATGGCTATTCTGACTGGTAAGAGGTGATACCTCATTGAAGTTTTGATTTGCATTTCTCTAATGATTAGTGATGTTGAGCAGCTTTTCATATGCTTCTTGGCCATCTGTATGTCTTCTTTGGAGAAATGTCTATTTAGGTCCTCTGCCCATTTTTTGATTGGGTTGTTTGTTTTTTTAATATTGAGCTGCATGAGCTGTTTATATATTTTGGAGATTAATCCTTTGTTCATTGATTCATTTACAAATATTTTCTCCCGTTCTGAGGGTTGTCTTTTTGTCTTGTTTGTAGTTTGCTTTGCAAAAGCTTTTAAGTTTCATTAGGTCCCATTTGTTTATTTTTGTTTTTATTTCCATTACTCTAGGAGGTGGACCAAAAAAGATCTTGCTGTGATTTATGTCAAAGAGTGTTCTTCCTATGTTTTCCTCTAAGAGATTTTTTTTTTTAAAGACACCAATTGTACTTGAACATTTGTAACTTTTTTAAAAATTTAAAAAAATTTTTGGCTGTGTTGGGTCTTCATTTCTGTGTGAGGGCTTTTTCTAGCTGCGGCAAGTGGGGGCCACTCTTCATCGTGGTGCACAGGCTTCTCACTATCGCAACCTCTCTTGTTGCGGAGCACAGGCTCCAGACGCGCAGGCTCAGTAGTTGTGGCTCACGGGCCTAGTTGCTCCACACCATGTAGGATCTTCCCAGACCAGGGCTCAAACCCGTGTTCCCTGCATTAGCAGGCAGATTCTCAACCACTGTGCCACCAGGGAAGCCCCCTCTAAGAGTTTTAAAGTGTCCAGTCTTACATTTAGGTCTCTAATCCATTTTGAGTTTATTTTTGTGTATGGTGTTACGAAGTGTTCTAATTTCATTCTTTTACATATAGCTGTCCAGTTTGCCCAGCACCACTTATTGAAGAGACTGTCTTTTCTCCACTGTATATCATTGCCTCCTTTGTCATATACTAGTTGACCATAGGTGCCTGGGTTTATCTCTGGGCTTTCTATCCTGTTCCATTGATCAATAATTCTGTTTTTGTGCCAGTACCATATTGTCTTGATTACTGTAGCTTTGTAGTATAGTCTGAAGTCAGGGAGTCTGATTCCTCCAGCTCTGTTTTTTTCCCTCAAGACTGCTTTGGCTATTTGGGGTCTTTTGTGTTTCCATACAAATTGTGAAATTTTTTGTTCTAGTTCTGTAAAAAATGCCATTGGTAATTTGATAGGGATTGCATTGAATCTGTAGATTGCTTTGGGTAATATAATCATTTTCACAATATTAATTTTTCCAATCCCAGAACATGGTATATCTCTCCGTCTGTTTGTATCATCTTTAATATCTTTCATCAGTGTCTTATAGTTTTCTGCATACAGGTCTTTTTTCTCCCTAGGTAAGTTTATTCCTAGGTATTTTATTCATTTTGTTGCAATGGTAAATGGGAGTGTTTCCTTAATTTCTCTTTCAGATTTTTCATCATTAGTGTGTAGGAAGGCAAGAGATTTCTGTGCATTAATTTTGTATCCTGCAACTTTACCAAATTCATTGTTTAGCTCTAGTAGTTTTCTGGTGACGTCTTTAGGATTCTCTATGTAAAGTATCATGTCACCTGCTAACAGTGACAGTTTTACTTCTTTTCCAATTTGTATTCCTTTTATTTCTTTTTCTTCTCTGATTGCCATGGCCAGGACTTTGAAAACTATGTTGAATAATAGTGGTGAGAGTGGACATCCTTGTCTTGTTCCTGATCTTAGAGGAAATGCTTTCAGTTTTTCACCATTGAGAATGATGTTTGCTGTGGGTTTCTTGCATATGGCCTTTATTATGTTGATGTAAGTTCCCTCTGTGCCCACTTTCTGGAGAGTTTTTATCATAAATAGGTGTTGAATTTTTTCAAAAGTTTTTCTGCATCTATTGAAATGATCATATGGTTTTTCTTCTTCAATTTGTAAATATGGTGTATCACATAGATTGATTTGCATATATTGAAGAATCCTTGCATCCCTGGGATAAATCCCATGCGATCATGGTTTATAATCCTTTTAATGTGTTGTTGGATTCTGTTTGCTAGTATTTTGTTGAGGATTTTTGCATCTATATTCATCAGTGATATTGGTCTGTAATTTTCTTTTTTTGTAGTACTATTAATTTTCTGTTTGGATGATCTGTCCACTGGTGTAAGTGAGGTGTCAAAGTCCCCCACTATTATTGTGTTACTGTCAATTTCCTCTTTTATAGCTGTTAGCAGTTGCCTTATGTATTGAGGTACTCCTGTGTTGGGTGCATATATATTTATAATTGTTATAGCTTCTTCTTGGATTGATCCCTTGATCATTATGTAGTGTCCTTCCTTCTCTCTTATAATAGTCTTTATTTTAAAGTCTATTTTATCTGACATGAGTATTGCTACTCCAGCTTTCTTTTGATTTCCATTTGCATGGAATATCTTTTTCCATCCCCTCACTTTCAGTCTGTATGTGTCTCTAGGTTTAAAGTGGGTCTCTTGTAGACAGCATATATATGAGTTTTGTCTTTGTGTCCATTCAGCGAGCCTGTGTCTTTTGGTTGGAGCATTTAATCCATTCACGTTTAAGGTAATTATCGATATGTATGTTCCTATGACCATTTTCTTAATTGTTATGGGTTTGTTTTTGTAGGTCCTTTTCTTCTCTTGTGTTTCCTGCCTAGAGAAGTCCTTTAGCATTTGTTGTAGAGCGGGTTTGGTGGTGCTGAATTCTCTTAGCTTTTGCTTCTCTGTAAAGCTTTCGATTTCTCTGTCGAATCTGAATGAGATCCTTGCTATGTAATCTTAGTTGTAGGTTCTTCCCTTTCATCACTTTAAATATATCATCCCACACTCTTCTGGCTTGTAGATTTTCTGCTGAGAAATCAGCTGTTAACCTTATGGGAGTTCCCTTCTATTTTATTTGTCATTTTTCCCTTGTTGCTTTCAATAATTTTTCTTTGCCTTTAATCTTTGTCAATTTGATTAGTATGTGTCTTGGCGTGTTTCTCCTTGGTTTATCCTGTGTGGAACTCTCTGCACTTCCTGGACTTGGGTGGCTACTTCCTTTCCCATGTTGGGGAAGTTTTCAACTGTAATCTCTTCCTCTTTCTCCTGTTGTATGTTTGTCACCTACTGCAGCCTGTCCTTTCTCTCTCTCTTCTCCTTCTGGGATCCCTATAATATGAATGTTGTTGTGTTTAATGTTGTCCCAGATGTCTCTTAGCTGTCTTCATTTCTTTTCATTCTTTTCTTTTTCCATGGCAGTGAATTCCACCATTCTGTCTTCCAGTCACTTATCCATTCTTCTGCCTCAGTTATTCTTCTACTGGTTCCTTCTAGTGTATTTTTCATTTCATTTATTGTATTGTTCATCTCTGTTTGTTTGTTCTTTAATTCTTCTGGGTGTTTCTTCTTTAATTCTTCTAGGTCTTTGTTAAACATTTCTTGTATCTTCTTGATCTTTGCCTCCATTCTTTTTCCAAGGTCCTGGATCATCTTCACTATCAGTGAATTCTTTTTCTGGAAGGTCGCCTATCTCCACTTCATTTAGTTGTTTTTCTGGAGTTTTATCTTGTTCCTTCATCTGGTACATAGCCCTCTGCCTTTTCATCTTGTCTATCTTTCTGTGAATGTGGTTTTTGTTCCACAGGCTGCAGGATTGTAGTTCTTCTTGCTTCTGCTGTCTGCCCTCTGGTGGATGAGGCTATCTAAGAGGCTTGTGCAAGTTTCCTGTTGGGGGGGACTAGTGATGGGTAGAGCTGAGTGTTGCTCTGGTGGGCAGAGCTCAGTAAAACTTTAATCTGCTTGTCTGCTGATGGGTGGGGCTGGGTTCCCTCCCTGTTTGTTGTTTGGCCTGAGGCAACCCAACACTGGAAACTACCTGGCTCTTTGGTGGGGCTAATGGCGAACTCTGGGAGGGCTCATGCCAAGGAGTAATTCCCATAACTTCTGGTGCCAGTGTCCTTGTCCCCGTGGTGAGCCACAGCCACCCCCCGCCTCTGCAGGAGACCCTCCAACACTAGCAGGTAGGTCTGGTTCAGTCTCCTATGGGGTCACTGCTCCTCCCCCTGGGTCCCAATGCGCACACAACTTTGTGTGTGCCCTCCAAGAATGGAGTCTCTGTTTCCCCCAGTCCTGTCGAAGTCCTGAGGTAAAATCCCCCTAGCCTTCAAAGTCTGATTCTCTAGGTAATTCCTCCTCCCATTGCCAGACCCCCAGGTTGGGAAGCCTGATGTGGGGCTCAGAACCTTCACTCCAGTGGGTGGACTTCTGTGGTATAAGTGTTCTCCAATTTGTGAGTCACCCACCCAGCAGTTATGGGATTTGATTTCATTGTGATTGCACCCCACCTACCATTTCATTGTGGCTTCTCCTTTTCTTTGGATGTGGGGTATCTTTTTTGGTGAGTTCCAGTGTCTTCCTGTTGATGATTATTCAGCAGTTAGTTGTGATTTTGGTGCTCTCACAATGGGGAGTGAGCACACATCCTTCTACTCCGCCATCTTGAACCAATCTCCACTAGATGCAGTTTTCATTATACAATAAATACAGTGTGTGAAATAGGATCTCTTTTCAACTTTCAGTTCTGTTCTGTACTATTCATGCTATAATACCACACTATTTTAATTATCAAAGCTTTATATTATGTTTGCTATTTTACTCTCAGGTGGGGCTAGTCCCTCTAGTTATAGTAACGTAATCTTTAATCTCATGTCCACTGGACTGTCATTAAAAAAGGCTACACATGATCAATAACTGTGCCCTGAAAGGGCACTCAATGTCAAAAGAATCTTACATTTCTGAAAGCCATGGGTCTTGTTTGGGCTATCTCTGATGAGGATTGATATTTTAAAGATGATATTCATCTACCTCTCTTTCAGCATCTGTAAATTTCCATTCATTAAGATGATTAACATATATCAAAGAATTTTCTTGTGGAACTGGCCAAAGTTGCTATCTGCTTTCTGTTCAAGACAATGAGGTTGATGCCATATACATGCATATATGGTTTTTTTAGTATCTGCTCTCCTTTTTGTTTCTGTAATTTAAGCCTTTATATCTGAAATTGTTTTGCTATTTTACTTCTGTTTTCTTCCTTCTACTGGTTTCCTCTTTCTCCTGTTATATGTTTGTCACCTATTGCAGCCTGTAAAACTATACTGAGTTCTCATATTTCTCATCTTCCACTGAATCAGAAATTGCTACATTAAGGTGTTTTTGTTGTTGGTGTTCATGCTGTAATGTTGGGTTATAATTTCTAAATGCTTTGTGACAGCTTTTTTTCCTAGTGAATTTTATTCTAGTGAGTTTTTCTCATATTTATTGTAGTTTTGTAACTTTAACCTTTTCTTGTAACATTATATTTTTTAAAATTTCCATAAAACATTTGTATTTAAAAGAGATGGATTTACCTGGATAACTATGAGCAGATGATTTCTCTCTCTCTCTCTCTCTCTCTCTCTCTCTCTGTGTGTGTGTGTGTGTGTGTGTGTGTGTGTGTTGGTGGCAGGGGGGGTGCAGTGGTGCTGCTGGGCTGGGAAGGCAAGAAAAGGGCCAGGATAGCTTCCAAATTTACAATCCTGGATCCTTGTCCCTCTAGGTATTGCAGGATTCTGTAACATTTAAAATGTATGGCCCCTGTATAATTTTTTCTTATTTCACTGGTTGTTTTGAAGAAAAAGTCAAGCACAGTTCTGCGTATATAATGAACATACAGAGTATGGAAATTCTCTTTTTAGCTTTTCTTTGACCTGATTTGACTGTTCTATAAAAGTTAGAAAATGGTTGGCTTCTATTTTTGCATACATTTAAACACAGAAAGCAAATAAATGTTGCAGTTTGAATAGCTAAAATCTTGCCTCAATAATTCTGTGTACTTTTCTTGGCATCAACCTCACTGTCTTGAACAGAAAGCAGATAGCAATTTTGGCCTGCTCCATAAGGAAATTCTTTGATATTTGTTAATCATCTTAATAAATGGAAATTTACAGATGCTGGAAGAGAGATGGAGGAGTATCATCTTAAAAATATCAATCCTCATCAGAGATAGTACCAACAAGACCCTTGGCTTTAAGTGATGAAGGATTCTTTTGACATTGAGTGCCCTTTCAGGGCACAGTTATTGATCATGTGTTGCCTTTTTTTTATGACAGTTCAGCGGACAATATAAGTACAGTTATCATGAAATTAAAGATTACACATTTTTGACTAATGTATGAAATCAATAATCATTCAAATGTATCCCTTCAGTTCAAACCTATTTGTATACATTTAATAAATAAAAAGGTTTTTTTATATTTGATGTTTGAATGGTTTAGCTAAACCAACAAAAATAAAGATATAAATTAAAACTATGTAAATCTTGTAAATACATGCAAAAATAAAATCAGCATGTACACTGTAGTGGAAAAAGTTATTGTTTATTCTTTATTGAAAATAGATATATAAATTTAAAAAATGTATCTAAGTTCATTCTAGTTCACATATATAACCATGTGAAATTATTTTATGTACCTGCATAATTCTTTATGGAGAATTGTGTCATCTTGACATATTAAGAAACAAGACATTTATTAATATACTGTAATAATCTATACATACTTTTAGGAAATATCTTTCAGTATATACTTTAGGAAACTTGGATAATTTATGAAATTGAACTTGGCAGCTCAAAAGAGAGAGAGAGAGCCAAAATTTATGTTCTCTGGCTACTGTATTTCAGTAGCTTGCTTATGAAATAGCTATTTAAATAATTTTTTAGGGAGAAAAACTTAAAAAAATCTAAATTTATTGTCATTTGTTGGAAATTGAAATATTCATAAGTATTTATCGGCATAAGTGGATTTATTTTTGCCATTTGAAACCTAAGCTAAAAGCTTGGTGAAAATTAACTTCCTTTTCAAAGATTTACAATTCTTCATTTTTTTTTTTTCTGTGGGAACAGAAATGCTGAAATATCATTTTCCCTTTAAGAGTACAGTATTTGTGTTTCAGAGCCAAACCAAACTAAAGCCATCTGGGAACTTGCTATTCCTCACCTTTCAACTTATTCACTGAGTGGAGATGATGACCCACAGCTCTCATTGTTTTGGCACTTAAGTTCACCTCAACAACTGTTGAATGAATGCCATTCATTTGCCCATGTGATTTTTATCTGTCTTTATTATTTTCAATTTGTTTTCTGTAAGTCTGTCTCCTGATCCAGCAATAAGTTCTTAACCATGTATAATTATTTTTTTATACATCTCAATTCTAAGTATAGTGCTAATCACGAAATATAGGTGAATAGTTATCTGTGAATTCCATAGAAAGTGATGACCTATAAGACTTAGAAGATTTCAGCTTCCAAGTCTGGTAGAGAGCATTTTAAAACATTCTATTCTAAAATCCTTATTGCATATCACTGAAACTACACAGCATATTATTGCAAACATCTCCTGTGTTCTTGCATTACATGTCTTCTCCAGTTTGCGCTTAGTCCAGACCTCGATACCCCAGAGATATGATCAGTGAGAAGGATAGTGGTTCTTCCTTCAGGGAGGTCCAGCCACTTAGAAATGATAGACTAAAAAAGTAGTCAAATACATAAAAGTTAAAAATTGTGATAAATGCTATTAAGGAATAAATTAGGTCCTGAGATAGAGAGTAACAGAAGACTTACTTGATTGGGTAGTCAGAGGATTCTTCTCTGAGGAGGAAATTTAAGGTGAGAGATGAAGTATAAGAGCCAGCCAAGTGAACAGATAGAGATACATTATGAATTGCAAAAATTTCAGAGACAGTATATGTCTTAAACACTCCATTTGTATTTACTTCTACTGATAAAAAATATTTATTTATAACATTTTATTTACCACTTATCTTGTGCCAAGCACTGTTCTAAGGGCTTTATTTGAATGGTCTCATTTAAAATTCACAACCTATTGGGGATGTTATTAGTGGGATACTACTATAATTTTTTTTTTTTATAAATTATTTATTTTTTGGCTGCGTTGGGTCTTCGTTGCTGGGCGTGGGCCTTCTCTAGTTGTGGCAATCAGGGGCCACTCTTCCTTGCACTGCATGGGCTTCTCACTGCTGTGTCCTCTCGTTATGGAGCATAGGCTTTAGGTGAACAGGCTTCAGTAGTTGTGTCACATGGGCTCAGTAGTTGTGGCTTGCAGGCTCTAGAGCACAGGCTTGGTAGTTGTAGTGCATGGGCCTAGCTGCTCCTCAGTATGTGGGATCTTCCCGGACCAGGGCTCGAACCCGTGTTCCCTGCATTGGCAGGCAGATTCCTAACCACTGCGCCACCAGGGGAGTCCAATACTACTATAATTTTTATTTTACAATTTGAGAAAATTGTAGCCCAGAAAGGTTAAGTAACTTGCTCAAATTTGTTTCAGTTAGATCCTTCATTATGGGGCACCAGTAATGAAAACTTTTTGATCATCAATTGTGCTAGAAAATAATCTATTTTTTTCCTTTATATAAATTTATTTTTTCTGCATATAACCTTAGTGATCTTAAAGTAAGTTGCTCATAAATATTTGATTATCCTAATTTCATAAACACAATTAACATGTTTACAATCACACATGATGAAAATCTTGGAATTGAAGTCATCTTTAACTCCACCCATTGCTTCTTCCTCCACATCCAATCAATAGTCAAGATGTATTGGTTCTACTTCCCTGTAGCCTTGTAACCTTAGTGTCTTCCTTTTTGTTCCTATCGTCTCCACTATAGTTACTTTATCATAATATTCTTTAAACCACTCTAAAAAATTCCTAACTAATGTCCTACTCGTTTGTTCCCAGTTTAATTCATCCTTAACACTGCTTCCAGATAAATCTTCATGAAGCACAGCCATGATCATGTGATTCACAGTTTCAAAACTCTTCTAAAAACTCTGTCTTGCCTCGTGAATTACATCCTTATCTCTTGACTTTGACATTTAAGACATTCCACAATGCAGTCTACCTGTTTTACAGCCAATAGAGAAAGCTTATGCCAGCTCCCAAGAGTGAATGTTAACTTTTTAGCAATTTTGTTAGCCAATTGTCAAACACAGCCATTAAAAAATTAAATTATATAGGGGCTTCCCTGGTGGCGCAGTGGTTGAGATTCCGCCTGCCGATGCAGGGGACGTGGGTTCGTGCCCTGGTCCGGGAGGATCCCACATGCCGCGGAGCGGCTAGGCCCGTGAGCCATGGCCGCTGAGCCTGCGCGTCAGGATCCTGTGCTCCACAACGGGAGAGGCCACAACAGTGAGAGGCCCGCGTACCGCAAAAAAAAAAAAAAAATTAAATTAAATTATATAAACATAATTAAAAGTCTTATTAAAAACAAAGGTAATAAATACTCAAAACTCATAACATCTTAATCATTTTACTATATTTTACCATTATGCTCTTGAGGTTATTTGCATGTATTGTATCTGCATGGTGGAAATACTCTATAATGAAATACTACTTTGCATCTCCTATTAACTGTGCATGCAAGAATGTGAACTTGGTAGATTGAAATCACCATTGTGGGGATAGCAAAATATAGGCTGTGGACCAGCTGTCTGGTTTTGTATTAGAACTCAGCCATGCTTGTTCCTTTATGTATTGTCTATGACTGCTGTTGCACTGAAATGGAGACTAGTTTTGACAGAGATGGTTGGCTCCCAAGCCTAAAATATTTACTCTCTGGACCTTTAAGAAAATCAGGGGTTGGCCATCGCAGCAGAAAGGCAGCTAAAGTTAATAGGGAAGAAAATAGGAGTGGCCCCACCTCCTAATACTATCACGTTGGGGATTAAAGTCTCAACACATGATTTTGGGGGGGACATGAACCTTCAGACCACAGCATTCATCAATTTCTCTCTTCTTATCTGACTCCCAAGTTGAAGACCCAAGATGATTTCCATCTCAAGCAGGAAATATTCCCTGAAAATAAGAGCAAAAAGAGAGTTTCTTTGTCTGAACTTCAGTATGTTTCACTTATCCTGTAATCTTCCTAAATTTTATGTGTAAAAATTTTACCTCCCTAACTGAAGTTAGGTTTCTTGAAGAAAGGAATTATGTCTTCCTTATGTTCACACAGCACAGAGTACTTCCAAAGCACTCAGGATAGAGCCTTGCACTCAGATGCTGAGAATGTTTCATGAATGAATAAATTTCTCATAGGTCTCTGTATTCCCTACAGTGCTTAATGGTGCTGAACACATTGTATTCACTCAATAAATAGTTGTTGATTGATTGATATGTTAGGAAACATAAAAGCTGAAAGTACTTGAAAATTAGACTTATATTTTATTGAAATGCAATAAAACTATCTTCGGTTTCTAAGTATTTTAATGCTTTCAACTATTGTTTCATCTTTCCATCACAGTCAAATTTTTATGCAATGTCATGAGGCTGTTGTCTGCTCAAATTTATAAGACGCTTAAAAATGCTCAGACCCCATAGCAATGCCAGGATCTAGGAAATCTGCAGTCATTTATGATTAATGATGCTCTGTGTTTTGTGAGGGATTATTAAAAACAGAAGCCTATGACTTCACTGTTTCTGACAATAACTTTGAACACAGGGTCAGTCCTTCAATTTTAACTTTTCTTTGTGAGATTAAAAGAAAGTAAAAACAATGGCATTGGGAGCTTCACCCAGATGTGACAAAATAGGAGACACAAGTTTTCAATCTGTTTCTTCCAATGAAACGCCACCTCATTCATAGAATATTGATGATGAGCAAATGTTACTGAAGGGCCAATCTAGTCATCAGAAAAACATAGAGTTCAGGACTCTATCAGGCATCACATGGTCAATTCATAGAAGATGTTAACCAAAAGACTTAAGAGCAACTTAAGACTGACTCATAACAAATGTAGTTTAATATTTGCATTTCCCTCCAGATGAGTAATTGGAACAAGAGTTATCAAGTTCCAAAAAAATCAAAGTATTCAAGGTTCTATCAAAAATGTAAGCAAGTACTGAACGTTTCCTGAAGAAAAATGTTGTACGACATAAGGACCATTTTTATTCAATTACTTAAAAATAATAATCATGTGCTCCAGCAAATAAAAGTAATAGGAACAACACAATAGTTTGCTTTTAAATGGAAAGTCCAGATTTAAGAACATACATAGTTCTCCCTCTGCTATCTTCTTATTTACTAAATATCTATAATTTACCTATAATCATCTAGGATAGGTTATTTGATTGCAGTTATTGATGTTTTAAAAAGGAATGTATGCTTTGACAAAAATGAATTCAAACTTTTCAACTCTGCTCACTGGCAAAACTTTACGATCCGTAGGAAATAAAGACTAACTTCTTAGAAGAATTAGTACAGCCTTCAAAGTACACCATTGCACTGAATTCTCTCTCTACTACCATCTTAGAAGCATTCTCTTTAATTGTCAGGTAATGTGGCAACCATATTCAGAGTAGCTGCCTGGCATGTAACTTTTTCTGTGTTACAAGCACCTCACTGGTTGCTAGGCCACAGTCTGACCTTAAATTTGTATGAAAAATTAAGTGGAAGACCAACGATTGAGTTGTGGTTTTTTTCAGTTTAATATGATTGCCCTGGAGTCTGGCAGGGGAAGAAAAAACCAGCTGCTTGATAGGAATTGTCACTTTCCAGTCCTTCAGTGAAACAGCATAAAAAGGATTTAGCTGGAGCCAGCTTTCAGCCAATCCTTCTTCCTGAAAATGTGATGATGTGAGGATAGACAGGCCTAAAGGACAGAATAATACAAAAAGTTTCTTCCTCACTTTATTACTACAAGTTAACTTCTAGGGACTTTTTGTTTTTCTTTTTAAATGGCTTCATTTGTCCTTTTTGTTTCAAAGCAGTAAAATGATATGTTAAAGCTATACAGTTAAACAGTCCCGGGCCGTAAGAACAAAGATCCTATCATGTCATGTTTTCAGTCGTTACAGTAACCCCAATTTAAGATAATCAAACAAGAGATATCTGAGAAAGAGCGCTCATTCATAATTATGGAGTTTCAAACCTTTTCTATTAAACTGAACAGAATGTGTGAATTAGAGGGTGTTGTAACATGTGCTGAAGTAAAGCTCTTTGCAGTTAATGTCACAAGGAAGTGAGTTATAATTTTGTATTAAGACACCTTTCTCTTTAAGTAATAAGTTATGATGTTGCTTTCTACCACAGAGAAAGCAGTCCTCAATTTGTAGATTTGTTTTTTTTGGTTGTTTATTTTAATTACATTACCTATCCTTGCATCTATGCCTTCAGTATTTGACCAATACTTTTCAAAATACTGTACATTGTAACTAGACCAAAATGTTCTGGATGTGGATATCTAAAAATGTTGGTTAAGCTCCAAGAACTGGAAAATACAAATAATTGGCTCAAAAAGATTGTTGTTAGTATTTCTTCTTTGCATTTTGTAGGTCAAACAAATTAGAAACAAATAATAGAAATGTAAAATACTTTGCTGTGTTTTAAAAATTGTCCCAGACCCGTGAAGTAAATCAACAACATACCTTGTACCCTCCCCCTACAAAGGAATGCAGTTTTCAAAAACTCTCTATGCACTCCTGACTTTCATTCATTCACTCCTTTCTACAGTAAGTATTTATTGAGCACCTATCATGATGAAGCATTATGCTAGGTCCTGAAGATGTAGTAATAAAGAAGGCAGGCATGAAACCATTCTCATGAAGCTTACACATCTAGTGACATGAAATGGACTATAAACAAGTACATTAAAAATAATGAAAAACATTAGGAAATGATGTCTCCCTGTGGAGGTGACTTTTCAGCTGAGATCTAAATGACTGCATGCACCAGTTATGTGACTATCTGTACAGAAAATCTGTACAAGCAGAGAATGCAGAGGCCCTGAGGTAATAAGCTTGATGTTTGAGGAACTGAAGTAAAGGTACCCATGGCTAGAGCCTAGTGTGAGGGAGCAGAAGAGGTTGAGAAGAGATGGGAAAGAATGGTGGGGCTAGATCACATACAGCCTCACTGGCAGGGCAGGGAGGTTGGAGTTTCTTTAGCTGTGATGGAAAGCAATTAGAAGATTTTAAGGAGGGGAGTAATATGATTTGATTTATGTTTTTAAAAAGATCCCTCTCTCTGCTCTTGAAAAGAACAGATTGTAAGAGAGCAACACTTGAGGCTGACTTCTAATCACTCTTATTGCTGTAGAGGAGACTATGCGAGACAACCTTGAATAGGAAAGGGGTTTGTGTATCTAATGGAATTCTCATAAACTTCTCCTGTTTTGTTTTTTAAAAATCTGTCTTTCATGTGTGCTGTGAGCATTACCTTGCCTCTGTTCCCTGAGATGCTGTTTTTCCCCCATTCCCCAATCTTCTGTATCTACAACGTATATCTCCTTTATGAAATCTTCCTCTATCATAATAGAGTAAATATATATGGAAATAAATACATCTTCAATAACAAATCATAAATTAGAATAATAGGTAATAATAGTAGCTATAAAAAGAACTGCTAATAGCCATAATAATATTATAATAATTGGGGCAGATTCAATTTATCTTAACAAAAAGATGAAGCAAAAGATATTGTTCTCTTATACAAATAAAAAAGACTCAAAGGGGTCAATAAATTGACCAGCTGCTGAGTAGGGAACCACAGGTTTTCTAACAAAAAAGCTTCTGTTTGTTTTCACTATTCTAAGTTGTCCTTTTAGTGGAAAATTTATTCTTTTTTGCCAGTTACTGGGGATCTTGGCAGGAGTCAATATCAAAGAGAAGAATGCTCCCATGTATGCTTGCAGGTACAGACAGAAATATCAATAGGTAAAAGTTACTATTCTAACCAGGGCTAACATCCTCATGCTTACAAAATATGCAATGAAATATGAATATGAAATAGCAGAACCTTATTTCAAGAGACTAGGAAAGGAAGGAACACAGAGTGATGGTTAATAACATGTAGTTGTGTTCCTGTTCACATGTACAAGGGATACTGCATGCTTAATAACGTAATTGTGTTAGTGCCTTTTCAAACAGTAAAAGTCTATAGGTAACAGCTTCACATCCAGTTTGTGAATACAGTGTGGTGCCATAACACTGCCATGGTCATCATTATCTCCCTATTTTAGAGTAAGTGATAGCCACAGAATTATACAATTGCCAAAGCAGAATGAATCAGATAAAAAACTGATCCTGTTTACCAATTTCCCCCTTTATCACCCATCCCTCCTTGGCTACATTAGGTAGTAGGAGCATAAGAAAAGAATGATGCACATAAATTATCTATGAAGACCGATTTCGACACACATCCTGAAGTTAGAGTTCTTGAAAGTCCATTGTGGATTTCCTTTGTTGCACTATGCCAGGAACCACTTTTAAGTCAAAGGGAGTAAATTATGGTACCTAATTATCCTTTTGGCTGGTTGGATTCTAATTACAATCTTAGCCCACTGAGGTAAATAGAAATTGCTTCTGAATCAATAATTTGAGGTTGATTCTCACAGGGTAGCTACAAGGAATGTTTATCAGTCAATCCATCTATAAAACTGAGCTGCCCAAGAGGTTAACTTTGTTTTGTATTAGCACATAATGGAAGAATTAAACAATGCCTGATTTCAAAATAGATTTCACTTTAAACAGAGAAAGGTTGAAGAGTATAACCACATTAGGTAGCTTAAAATAAAATTAAAAATATCATACTTCACCTATATAAAAAACAGATCTATATTGTAATTAACTTTTAAAAGGATGAAAAAAAGGGGATGAAAAATTATGCCCTATTTTGAATTGCAGAATGTAATTTTTATTTTCTTAAAATTCCCTTTTGGGCTTCCCTGGTGGCACAGTGGTTAAGAATCCGCCTGCCAATGCAGGGGACACGGGTTCAAGCCCCGGTCCAGGAAGATCCCACATGCCTGGAAGCAACTAAGCCCGTGCACCACAACTAATGAGCCTGCGCTCTAGAGCCCGCGAGCCACAACTACTGAAGCCCGCACGCCGAAAGCCCGTGCTCCGCAACAAGAGAAGCCACCGCAATGAGAAGCCCGTGCACCACAACAAAGAGTAGCCCACGCTCGCCGCAACTAGAGAAAGCCCACACGCAGCTAAAAATAAATAAATAAATTTAAAAAGAAATTCCCTTTCTATTAATTTCCCACTTTTGCTACTGGAAAGTTATGTAACTTAGACTCAGTTAAATAACTTATATTCAGTTTTCAGAAACACTTATCTGATGTTTAAAAAACTTTATGAGCATTTTGAAACATGTTATGTAAAACCCAAAAGCTATATTTTCCCACCAGTATAAAGCTGGATTCAAATTTGGAAAGATGGATTGATTATTCTATCAGAATTGACAAATCTTTATTATATATAATTACTCACAGTCTGTCCTGATTCAAATAAATTTAATAAAACTATTTTAATGTTGCAGTGTATCCACTTTGCATTATAGAGCAGTCCATATTTAATACATACTTTGATTCACAATTGTTGAGCTACTATGGGATTTTAGAAGAGAAATTAAATAAATGTTGTATCTTTTTTAAACAGTTATGTGAAAGATTGTATTTCAAAAGAAAACTTACTATATTTCCACATGAAAAATGGAATATTCGGTCATCTAATTGTTTGGACTACATAACAACAAATACCAAGATATTAAACAACATTGACATTTTACGAAGTATCAAAACAATAGAATTTTATTTTACTTTTTACTCACATTTTGGTTATCATTTAGAAATAGTATTAGATTCAAATTCAGTTAAATATATTTTTCAAAAAGCATTATTTAAAGCAAAAAGCATAGCTTACTCTTCTTGTTTGAATAGAGCAATGGTTCTCAACGGGGGTTTATTTTGTCCCCAGGGGGATGCTTGGTAATGTCTGGAGACATTTTGATGGTTGTCCATGGTGCAAGTTTGAGAAACCCTGGAGCAAAGAGGTATTAAAGAACCTTAATCCTAGACAGTGCTTTAAAGATGAAATTAAGAATGTAAGCATTAAGAAGTTAGGGCCTGGGTCTACCTGACTAACAATAGTCTTGTACATTGTAGAAACTTAGTAAACATTTGTTGAATAAATACATTAATAAACAGGTAAAATATAAACAATTGTTCCTGAAGCCTTGTTCCATTTTTTTGCGTGTAAAAAGACACAAGTAGTTATTCTTTTCTATACCAAAACTGGTTAGTAATCATCGCTGTAGGGCAACATATCCTATTTAAGGGAAACATTTTTAGGATTATATTTATGACATACTTCAGAATGCATGTAAATGAAGAGTTGAAATATGTTTTAGCTCATTCTAGTATAAGGGACATATTAAGATGGATTTGGAAATACATACGTGTAGCCATTTTATTATACTGTGAAATTACTGTTCATTCTTATGGAAAAATAAAATTTGTGGAAAGGGCCTTTTTGCAATTTTTAGTCATAAGTGATAGAATTTTTATATACCCCAGGCAGTAATATTACTTATAAATTTATACCATACACCACTTTAACTGAAACTTTTTTTTTTTTTTATTAAGAGGAGTGATCAGAGTCAAAACCATATGCTGTGGCTTTGCCCTTTGGAACTCTCAAATATACTGTAAGAATAATTATTCCTACTTAATGGAGTTACCAAAGAGAATGTGGTGCTGGATGGTAAAACGTATGTAATCTAATGAAAACCCTCTGTAAACTCTCTAAAGCCTTGTGCTAGGAGTTTTGAGTTTTGTGGGTTTTCTCTTATTAAAAGACTAAATAGCAGTTGAAATCTCTAAGAGAATAAATGGATGTTAAAGATTCAAAAACGTTCCTTCTCAGAGGATTCCATCGTAAGCGTATAATAAAGAGTATGGTCCTTTGGGAAATCAGAGTCTTTATGAGAGAGAGGGAGGAAAGCTTTTTATTATATTTATATTTCTCAAAAATATACCATGTTGAATTTTTCTTTATTTGGAAAGTAAAACATAAATGTAGACCCTCATCATTTTCTTTTGATTAGCCTCCTAAGTGTCTTTCTGCTCAGCCTCTTTTCCATCCAGCCCATTCTTTGGAGCTTTGTTTTATGTTTTCAAAAGCACAGATCTGGAGGTGCCTATCCCCAAACTCAAGATACTTGACCACCTTAGCATGTGAGAAAAATTCTTTTAAAATCTGCTCCTTATCCTTCTTGCCAACTCTGTTCCCACCACCCGTGCAATTTCCACACGCATCTTCTCCTGTCTCTACAGATGCCATGATCTTTTATGCTTTTATGCCTTTGTTTTTTCTTTTCTTCTTTTCTAGCTGGGTAATGTCAAGGTATCTTTCAAATAGTGTATCTCTAAAAGTCTTTCCTAACCTGTCTTTGACTTCTCTTCCCTAGGTTCCTAAAAGAACTTCTACACACCTATGTGAAAGGACTCACCACATACTAAAATTATGTTTATGTATATTCTCATCGGCTGCCACATCTGTGAAAGAAGGGGTATATGTCATTAATCTTTGTATCCTTGCTGCCAATGCCTGGCACATAAGTGTTTTATAACTCAAAGGTGAACCACCTATTAGAATGGATAAAATTAAAAAACTAATCAAACCAAGTCAGTCAAGGCAAGGATGTGAAAGAACTGGAACTTCCATACACTGCTGGTAGGAATAGAAAATAGTACAAAAACTTTGGAGAATAGTTTGGCAATTTCTTAAATAATTAAACATCTATTTACAAACAACCTGGCCATTCCATTCCTAGATGTTTACTCAAGCATATGTCCATACAAAAACATGTACATGAATGTTCACTGCAGCTTTAATACCCCCAAATTGGAAACAACCCAAATTTCTGTCAGCAGGTGAATGGATAAACAAACTGGTATATCCACACAATGGAATACTACTTACAGCAATATAAGAGTGAACTATGGAGAAATGCAGTAATGTGAATAAATCTCAAAGTAATCATGCTAAGTGAAAGCAGCCAGACAAAAAACAAGTACATGCTGTATAGATCAATTTTAATTTGCTATTAAAATGCAGACTCTCAAAATGCAAACTCTTCTACAGTGACAGAAAGTAGCCTCATGGCTGCTGGGGTAGGGATGGGGTGAGTACTGGAGAGTTGAGAAAAGGGACAGGAAGGAAGGGTTGAGGAAACCTCTGAGGGTGATGGGTATATTCACTATCTTGATTTTGGTGATTGTTTCATGTCTGTAAACATATGTAAAAATTTGGCAAACAGTGTATTTTGAATATGCGCTGTATGTTCGGAGTCAATTATAACTCAAAGCTTTTTTAAAAGGAAAAGAATTAGAAGGTGAAATCCTGATGAAAAGATATTTTGCGGGGAATTTATAAGGTAGATGCTGCTGGTTTTCTTAGGCTATAAGTGGGTAAGTATATATATTTATTGACATAATTTGATAATACATATTTTCCTTTTTCAAGAACTCACAGAATTATTGATTTGGGATACGTAAAGTCAGACACTATTCTACTCTATTAAAAATTTGTATATTCTTCTCTGTTAATAAAACATGATTACTTAACATCTCTATTTACTGTGGTGTCCCAGCAAGAAAAATTGAACTGAGCATAAGTCTAGTAATTCCACCAAGGTCACTGTGTGGCTGCTGGGTAGGTACTCTAACCTTGTTGGGCATCAGCACTTCATTTTGTAAAATAAGGCTGTTGGTGTAGAATGAACACAGTTCAACAAATATTGAGGCAGTTTTTTACAAAACACTTGGGAAAGGCTATTTTTTTACAAAGACACTTAGGAAAGTGGTGGGAGTGTTAAAAGATAAACTGAGGTCCATTAAAATGTTCAAGTTTACTTGAACAAACACTGATTAGAATCCGGCCTGCGGCGGCAAACCACAAATGATTAGGCGGAGTTTTAGGCGCAAACTCCTCCCACGGAGTCGGCAGAGGCTTTTAGGGAGCAGTGCTGGCGGGAAACCTCGGTGCTTCCCAGGTGAAATCTGAAACTGCACCGCTGTACAAGGAGGGCAAGGAGATAGAAGAAAGAGGCAGCCACTCCACATTGGTAAGTGGCTGGTTTAATAGTCAAGGGAACTTAACATCGGAGGCTTGTCTTGGGCGCTGCAAGCTGAGTAGATCTCCGCTCCACTGGCGCCTGCCAGAGTCTTACAAATTTATACAAATTTATACATGGCTCAGTCTGTAACGTCCAGATCGTCTCAACAACACATTGCTCTCTCAAGGCTGAGTCTTTGAAAATGGCTCCCACTGTGGCAAAGGTGGGCAGAACATGCGTTCCAAGGACAGGGGAGCAGTGGGGAGCCCTCGCGCATGCCTGGATCCAGCTCCCAGGTCAACCCTGGGTCACGCACCCTCTAGATGACCTGCTCCAAGCAAACACAGGAGCGAAGCAAGGAAATTATTCGATTGGCTATAGCTTAAGTGGTTGCCTTATTTGGGAAGGCCTAGTTGGCTGTCTGTGCTTGGTTATTCTTAAATTCATTTTCTCCAGTAGCAGTGCATTTACAGGAATTAGCTCTGGCTTAGGTCTTGGTTTGCTCATGAGGGTACCAAAGCTTTAGAGCCACCTCAGTCTAATGGCCTCTTTGTTTAATTACTTTAACAGTAGATGAGATTCAGGGTCTCTCAAGAAGTTTAAAATCTAGAAGGGAAATGAGGTCATGCATAAATCATTTTAAAGATGCATAAATTATTTTAAAGACATGCTAGGTACATACTATTGTTATGTGCAACATAGGAGCCAAATACTCTGAGAGGACGGTGAGGTCCCTTCTGACTGGAGAATGGAAAGCTTGTGAAGAACATCTCATTGGATTCCGCCCTTGAGGGATGGGTAGGCTTCCAGTAAGGTGGAATTGTGCTCTTGTGGTAGCACACAGTCTAAATATTATTGGGCCAAACAGGTGGGAAAAAAGATCATCTAAACAGAGGTGACTTGGCCGCAGTGCAAAGAGTAGGTTTGATAAAAGGTAATAACTGATGTTGACTGGAGCAGACTATTCTTAAAAACAAGTGGGAATATGAGAGGGTTTGGAAAAGGTTTGGTGCAAATCCCAGAGGGCCTTGCATGCCATTGTTAAGAAGTTTGGATTTGTGTTATAGAATCGCATTTCAGAAAGCAAGTTTATGAAACTCTGCACTTAAGCATAGCTACAGAGTAAATATGAAAAATCTTTTTTGGAAGTTAATTTTGCTCTACCTAGTCTGGAGAACACTGATACTCAAGCTCAAGCACACAACTGGATTATCTGGTTTACAGGGAAAGGGATTAAACTCAGTTTTCCATATGTCGAATTTGAGGTGCTAGTGAAACAGTCAGGTACAAATGGCCATTGGGCAACTGATACTAAAAAGTTTAGAATAAGCCTAAACCCAGAGAGGTTACAATGAATGAAAGACGTTTTATTTATTGATGGCTTATGGTATACAAGGCATTGTTTTTTAAAAAAAAAAAGCCTGTTAGCTTATGTAAATTCTCACAATATCCCACCGGGACACTTTTCGGTCTGCCTCGTTTCAACTCACATCTCTGACCTCTAAACATGAGGAAGAATACTCCGAGCCTCAGTCTTTGACCCCCTTTTCTCTTCTCATTCCCTAAGTGGTCTTGCCTGCAGTCTTATCTTGGAGCACAGTCTTTATGTTGAAGACATGTATATAAATGTCCTGGGCTAGACTTTCCCAGAACTTTGTATGCCTAATAGATACACTGAACTTAACCAAAGGCAAAGTCTTGATTTCACTTTTCTCACCTACATTTACTTCTGCTCTTTCATATCTCAGAAAATGGCTACTCCAAACTTACTGAGGCCAAAAAATAAAACAAAACAAAAATGGAGCCATTCTGTACTTATTTTCCTCTCTTATACTTCACATCCAATCCATGATAAATCCAGTAAGCTCTACCTTCAAAATATATCCAGAATTCATCTATTTGTCATCACCTTTACTGCTACTACCCTGGTATAAAGCAACATCATGCCTCACTGGATTAATACAATTATTCCCTAAATGGTCTTTTCCCACTTTTGCCCCCTTCTAGCCTGTGATCCATATACCTGTCAGAGTTGTTCCTTTAAAATATGTCATATCATGCCACTCCTCTGCTAATAATCCTCAGAATAAAAAAGCCAGAATCCTTACCAAAATGCCTAGTGACCTTTCTAACCCCCTCTAACTTCTCTGCCCCTTGTTCTAACCAGGGCTGCATTTCTAGCTATTCCTGGAACTCACTGAGCAGGCTTCGCTCTCAGCGCCTTTACACTTGCTGTTTCTTCTGCCCTGAATGCTCTTCTCTCTTATATTTCTAAGGTTCACTCCTTGCCTACCTCTAGGTCTTTGCTTAAATGTCACTTGTTCAAAGAATCTTTGCTTAACCATTCTGTATATAAACAAAACAAACAAAACTAACCTTCTCATTTCCATCACTCCCATAGTAGGTGCTCAAATATATTTTAATGAATATTCAACATTTCAAAGAATCATAAAGAATCATCTGTATACTGAAAATAAATACCTTGTAACTTAAATGTCCCAAAGTTTTTTTTTTTAATAGATCTTTATTGGAGTATAATTGCTTCACAATACTGTGTTAGTTTCTGTTGCAGAACAAAGCGAATCAGCCATATACATACACAAGTCCCCATATCCCCTCCCTCTTGAGCCTCCCTCCCATCCTCTCTATCCCACGCCTCTAGGTCATCGCAAAGCACCGAGCTGATCTCCCTGTGCTATGCTGCTGCTTCCCATCAGCCAACTATATTACATTCAGTAGTGTATATATGTCAATGCTACTCTCACTTCACCCCAGCTTCCCCCTCCCACCCCGTGTCCTCAAGTCCGTTCTCTATGTCTGCATCTTTATTCCTGCCCTGCAACTAGGTTCATCCGTACCATTTTTTTTTTTTAGATTCCATATATCCCAAAGTTTTATATCTGGTGTGTTGTAGGGCTGAAATTTGAATCAAATTCTTTTTGACTTCAAAACTTTATGAGTATTTAAAATACTATGAATATTTGAATACATGAAAGTCTTCTTCAAAGAGAAATATTTGAAACTGTCAGAGGAGATGGAATTATGTAGTGGCTAGATTATATAGATGGGCTAGGGAGAGACACTAGAGTAGGGATTCTTACTCTTTTTCAGGTCATGAATTCCTTTGAAAATCGAATGATACTCTTTGGCCCTCATTCCCTAAAACACACGTAAGCATGTACCACAGTCTTGCATAATATTACATGTAATTTATAGACTCTACCTTCTGCTCTAGCTGAAAGAGACAGAAAGATGGTGGGAGAAGGTGGATTTGGAGAGAGTTTGTGCAGACTAGTCTTTTGGGAATTTTGAGAGTAAATGTAAAGGGAGGGCAGTTGGGCCTTCCAGATCCGTAGGCTATGTCTCTGACTTCTCTGTTTATGCCTAAGTCATTCAAACATCATGGTCTCATAGAGTCAAGACAGAAGGGACACAGGAGATCATCGACTACCATCATTTTGCACATGAAGCAGCAGGGCCCACATGGCCCCAGTTTCTTGCTTGTGTACCTCCAACTGGCCAGTAGCAGAGCAGGGATTAGATTCCAGGTGTCATGACTAAGGCCAAAGCTCCTTCTACTGTACCATGTGGGCTCCTCAAAAGCATTGGGTTGTCCTCCTGTATTTCTGAGCTATTCTCAAGGTGCTTCAGCATACAGGATATTGGTGTTTTTCGGTATCAAAGTGTATATTGAGTATAGATGTTGGACAGAGCTTTGCACTGGAATTATTCTTTTCTATTGCTGAAACGTGCCAAGAAGTCATTTTGTAACTAACTCATGACTTTGAGCAAATTACTGGTTAGTTATAACTGATGAAAGAATATTTGATGGTTAAGTGGGAACTTTAAAAATCTAGATAAGGCTTAAAATACTAGTGCAAGAATTTCATTATCCAACTCGCTTTAATCTGCAATTTGGTTTTCATTGTGGAGACGGCTGAAAGAGTGCAAGATTGTGACATTGTGGTCAATTGCACAATTACGAGGAATGTTATACATTCCAGATCTTTGTAGAAACAGTACAAAATGTCAGTATATATTCATTCACTTGGAGAAGCTTAAATAGTACTTAAAATCTTCAAGATCTGATAGTAATACTGAAGAGTAATTAAAGGAAATAGTGAACCCATGTATTTGTATTTATCTATTTTACTCTCCACTATCCATTTATCCATGGATTTAAAAAGAAAGGGTTTTGCCAAAAAAGTGGAAATCCTCCTACATTATTTATGAGCTCTCTCGGAGTGACTGACAAGACTACCCAGAGTGCTAATGTCCTCTCTTCTCTAGCTTATCAGTTAACTAGTGAAATTTAACGCGAATGGTGTCCGCTTTATATTTAGAGTGTAACTGTGTAAACAGAAGCCACTGAGAGAATCTTGTTTTAGAGTTTTCACCTCATTTAAATTCTTAATTTATCCCTTCAGTTTAGGAAAGGCTATTGTGGTGTGGTCCTGCTTCCAATTAATGAGCTTCAGAAAAGGATTAGGTTTGCCTCACTCAGTCTTTCCAAAATAGACTAACCTTGAATCACACAAACTCTGAAGAAAAGGTAAATACTCTGTTCTGATTCAAATTAACTTCGACAGGGAAGACAATCCTAGGTTGTTTATTTTATTATAGCATGAGCTAAGAGTCCCAAAGTTTTAAAGCTGATAAAACAGACATTTTTTGAAAGTTAAAAAAAAATTAGTTTGGTGCACTTTTTACTTTTATTCCATTTTTTTCACTTATCTAATATTTTTTGTTTCTAGTCATTCAATAAATAGTAGCAGTAACTAATAGCTTGTATCAGTGTCATAAAGTCCAGAACGTTTGGGTGATTTTGTTATTTGAAGTTAAATCCTGAGGAGCCAGTGACAAAAAACTCCAAATATATTAAACATCTTAAGCGTACTATGAAATTATAAAGGAAACATAATTGTGTATATATTTGGAAGGTCACTTTAAGGATATTCATTGCCCTATGATGAATTTTTGATGATTTCATAGAAATCAGGACATCTGAAAGTATCACAGTCTAGCTTCCTTTTTCATGAAGGTAGGTATCCATCTCCCCCTCAAATCCATCCCCATACTCATATCCAAGATCAAAGACTACATGTGATGGAATCTAAGATGGCATCAATTTCTTAGTCCATCTTTGGCAATACTTTTAAATGTACTTCTACCGGAGTCTGATTTATTTATTCCTGAATTCTTTGAAAATATTCTGATCATACCCATAAGCACATATATATTCTAGTCCCTTCCAAAGATAAAATAAGCTCATACCTTACTTACATGAGAGGAATGTAGTACATCTGTTGGTGTTTAATTATTAAAGATAAGAGTTTTTTTTAGAAGTAAAGAAAGCAACAAGAACATTCATTGATTTAGGTCAAAGTATTCATGTTGTTAAAAACAGATCTTAAAGTTTTGTTTCACATAAATCTCTCAGCCTGGGTTAAAGCAATCAACACCACTGTGAATGAAGATATGTTTGAATTAAAACAATTAGGCTTGATTTTCTTGTCTTGCATCTCACAGCAGGTATTCAAGCACAGCCAAAACTTGGATGTGCTGATACCTGTAATCAACACGAAAGGTCTCTTTTAAACTAACAAATCATCCCTCCTGGTAGAAGTATAAACAAAACCCTAATTGCAGATTTTGCTAACTATTCTCCCCTGCTGTGAATACTAGTTAGTTTCTAGTGTTTAAGCCTAACCTCAGCTATAATTTATAATTGGCAAAAGATAAGAGCTAATTCTCTAGATTCAGCCAATGTTACTGTGAGTTCTTAAACTGAGCCTATACCAATCAACGATTTCCTAATTACCAGCTAGTATCAAGCATCTTGAAATGATTTTTTAATTGCAAGGGACAAATAATAAAACATATAGTGGTGATAAAGTGCTAGACTGGAAGCACTTTTATTTTTATTAATTCATTTAATCTTCACAAAGTACATCTGAGGTAGATACTAATATTATTCCCACTTTACAGATGAGGAAATTGAGGCTGTGTAGTAGCTTGTCTAAGCATCACAGCTACTAAGCAGTGGAGGTGAGATTTGAATCCAGGCTATCTGTGTTCAGGGTCTGTGGCTTGCCTTTGCCACTAAAAGTAAAGCTATAAATAAATAAAAATTAACCACTATTCCATTTTATACAGATAAATTGAACATATCTGCTGAAAAGATGCTTCATGCAAGCTTCCTAGGTCTTACGCATCACCCAGGAAAGGGGTTCATGGATTCTAAGAACCATAGTTTGCAAGTCAAGGCATAGCTTTGATTAAAATAATTGATTGGGAGAAATAAATGAAATCTAAGTACACAATGAACGAACACCCCTATCTGTTTCTCAATGTGTCTATCAAGTGCTTTACGGCTAGATTCTCCTGTTCCCTGACATATTCTTAGCCCACAAACTCAAAACTTTTGAAAGTGTCATTAACTCTTTCAGGTATTATATTAGTGTAATCAATGTAAATAGTGCCACAATTTTAGTCAAAGCCTAGTTTACTTGTTTAAAGCCTTGCTACTCTCGTGTGGCTGTCAACCACCTACAACAGCATCACCTGGGAACTTGTGAGAGATGCAGAATCTCAGGCAGCAAATCCCAGACTTATTGAATCATAATCTGCTCTTTAACAGGATAACCCAAGTGATTTTTATGTAAATACTGTTTAAAAACAGGTGGTTTATATCACTCTATTTAAAGACGAAGAAAAGCTGACGTTTCAAGTCCCATAAAGTAAGTTCTTACGAATTTGTGTGTTTCTTACATCTGTACAAAAGAAAAAGTAAATAAATATTAGCAGAAAATAAATATGACACCATAGGCAGTTGGATTAACCAATGAGATTCTCATTTCATTTTTATTTTATTACTTTTTTTTTACCAGAATGTGAAGCAGGAGTAGGCTAGTTAGGCTTGAGGTGTTAACTATGTACAACTGTGGTTTTAACCTCTCCACACATCCTTTTTCTTAATTAAAACCCACTCCTTCCCAATTAACAGTCCTTGTTGTTCAGTGGGACTAACCCCACGCCTTACTCCAGGTTTAAGGGTCGGTTTCAGACCCTGGCTCTGCCAATAAGGGTATATAATGATTGGCCCAGGGATGACACATGATTCCACATTGACCAATGAGAGCTCTTCCCAGGGCTCTCCCCACCCACCCGCCTCCGCACTCTAGGGGAAAAGCTGTCCCTATTTGCTGAGATGGCAATGACTAAGGGCCAAGGGAGCCTGGAGTTTCCAGCCACCATCTTTGGCCATTCTGAGGCTGGCGAACCATGCCTGAGAAAGAAACAACAGAGAAAAAAGCAGACCCAAGAGACAGAGATGCTTGGTGACTCTGGTCAGACACCTGGATCCAGTCACAGCTTTGGATTCATCTCGTGAACTTTTCAGGTATATGTCAGTCAAGTTCATTTTTTTTTAATTGAGATATAATTGACATAACATTATATTAGTTTCAGGTATACACCATAATGATTTGATATTTGTATATGTTACAAAATGATCACCACAGTTAAGCCTAGTAAACATCCATCACCATACATAGTTATAAATTTTTTTCTTGTGATGTGCTTTTAAGTTTTACTCTCAGAAATGTTCAAATATGCAGTACAGTATTATTTACCATAGTTACCATTCTGTAAATTACATGCCCATGACTTATTTACTTTATAACTGGAAATTTGTACCTTTTGACCCCTTTCACCCATTCCCCAACACTCTCCCCATTCCCCGACCACCGATTTGTTTTCTGTATCTATGAGCTTGGTTTTTTGTGTGTTTGTTTTAGATTCCACATATAAGTGAGATCATTACAGTATTTGTCTTTCTCTGTCTTACTCATTTCACTTAGCATAATATCCTCAAGGTTCATACATGTCACAAATGGCAAGACTTCATTCTTTTTTTATGGTTGAATAATATTCCTCTGTGAGTGTGTGTGTGTGTGTGTGTGTGTGTGTGTGTGTATATATATATATATGCCACATCTTCTTTATCCATTCATTTGTTGATGGACAGTTAAGTTGTTTCCATATCTTGGCTATTGTCAATAATGCTGCAATGAACACAGGGGCGCAAGTGTCTTTTCATTAGTGTTTTTGTTTTCTTTGGATAAATACCTAAAATTGGAATTGCTGTATCATATAGTAGTTCTATTTTAATTTTTTGAGGAACTTTCATACTGTTTTCCATAGCAGCTGCACCAATTTAAATTCTCACCAATGGTGTACAAGGGTTCCCTTCTTTCCACATTCTCCCCAACACGTTATATTTCTTGTCTTTTGGATAATAGTCATTATAACAGGTGTATGTTGATATCTCATTGTGATTTTGATTTGCATTTCCCTGATTAGTGATGTTGAGCACCTTTTCACGTACCCGTATGATGTCTGTGTGTCTTTTTGGAAAAAATGTCTATTCAGATCATTTTTAATCAGATTGTTTGTGTTTTTTTTTTTTGCTGTTGAATTATATGCATACTTTATGTATTTTGGATATTAACCACTTTTCAGATGTATGATTTGAAATATTTTCTCCCATTCAGTAGGCTGCCTTTTCCTTTTGTTTCCTTTGGTGTGGATTTTTATTTAAAATGTGGCTATTTTCTGTTTTGTAAAAATAATTTTCTCCATTCCAAAATCTTTTTATTTAGTTGACCATGTATTTTTATTTTAGTTTGCATCAAAAAGGGTTTAAGGCGACATACTAAGATGCAAGCATAGAGTTTGAGAGCTTTAAATCCAAAACTTTGCTGCCTAGATTTGCAGTCTTGCTTTCTTATTAGCTGTGTGAGCTTGGTCATATGACTTTACTCTTTCCTATCTTGGTTTTCTTATTTGTACAATGTAGATACTACCACAGTCATATATATTTCTTAGGGTAATTAGGAATATTCAGTGATTCATATCTTAATTGCTGAGTACAGTCGTGAAATATGATAAGTACAATGGGCTTTAGGTCCTACTAAGATACAACCATAGGCTTATGTAAAATTAATTGAAAATAGGCAACAAAAATGGGAGAAAGTAAAATAAGGATTAGAAATGAGAATGTGCCAGGTGTAAGTTAGAACATAAAACACGTGCCACAAAATCCTGCACACATGCCAGAAGCAAGCCCAAATTTTGGTTCCCAGCTTCTTCGTTGCCAAAGTGGAGACCATCAGTTACTTGATTCATAGCCTCAGATGAAAAATTCTTGCCTTGGAGCTGTTCAGTTGTGCCTGATTTTTACATGAACCGATCTTACAACTGAAATATTTTTGTGCATAACTTTTTAATGTGATTAGCATAATTTGTTTTGGATAGATAACCAGGACTGAAATTGAGGTCAGAAGGTTTAAGCATTTAAAGGTTTTTATAAAACATAGTATACTTTTAAGTATTGCAAAGGGTGTACTGTATACAGAAGTGTTTTAACCAATCAACCCCTCAGTAAATTTTGGTAAAAACTTAGGTAATTAGCTATGAATGTAGTTGTTAATACTGAAAATATTTTGCATTTGTAATTTTTATAGTTGGAGACGTTGTGTTGTTATTTCTATACTATCACGAAGCAAACCATTCAGAACAGATATTTTACCAATGTCAATCCAACAGAATTAATTTTCTACGTGAAAATTTTCTTTTAACACACACTAAAATATCATTTACTAAATACAGTATTTATTTAGAAGAGTTTAAATGTGTAGCTTTTAATTTTTGACAGCATTAGTAAATGTTTAGAAAGAAACACAAATTTAAAATTTTAGTAGCTTAGCTTCACCTTACAATTCAATGTAGGTATTTTTGGTTGGGATTGAGGAGGGCCTCTGTTCCATTCAGCACAGTCAGGGACTCAGGTTGATGGAAGCTCTGCTATATTTAACAATGGCTTCCACAGTCATTCAGAAATCAACATCCAATTCATGAGTTGGTGAAAGAGAGTATGGAGAAAACATATCCATTTTGGTCTTGTCCCCAAAGTGACAAATCACTGTTATCACCATTCCATTAGTAAGAACTAGTCATATGGCCTTGCCTAAGCTCAATTTGTACAGCCTTGGGAATATTACATAACTTTCTAAGTTTCAATTTTCCTATTTGTAAAATGGGGATAACAGTAGTGATCAGCTCACATGGTAATTGTGAAGGTTATATACTATGTAAAGCACTTAGCTCAGTGTCTGATTCATACTAAGGGCTTAATTAATAATAATACTCATTACTGTCATCATTTTTAGTATTAGAAAAGACATGCAACTAGATATATATTACAAAAATATTTTAAATTACATATAATTACATTTAATAATTCTTCAAAGAAGCCTGAGAAACAGGAAAAATGTTACCTACCGAAAATAAAAAAAATTAAGTCTGGGCTCAATACGTAAATACCAGGAAAAAAAAAAAAAGAAACAGAGAGTAAAAAATGTTGTGGTCAAGAATTTGATCACTGGACTAATGTACAAGGCATGTTTATATGTGTAGTTATGTGGAAAATATAGTATCCATTCTTCATTTAGAAAAACAAACGAAGATACACTCTGAAAAGCTAAACTGAAGCATGAAGAAGACTTTGGATAAAAGGGATGGTGATAAGTTCTAATATTCCGAGTTAAGTTTAAACATCATTACAAATATTAGTACAAAATAATCTAAATATGAAGAATAGTTATTGAAGGATAATGTGTGTTGTGAAATTAATAAAGTGAGATCGAAGCATGAGATTATTAAAATAAAGGAAAATGTGAAGGAAGATGCTATGAAGGCTGCTTTGCTGCGAATGAGGGGAGAGGAGTGGCTTGGAATGAGGCTGAGGTGACAAGCAGGGAGAAAAACAGAAAGAACATTTATCTGTATATTGGAAGTGTGCATGTGTTAGAAAGTAGGGATACATGATAATATCTGAGCTTTCAGCAAATCACTCTGGATTAATTTTGGTGAATGGACTGGAAAACTCTAAGAGTGGATGTGCTGAGTCCAATTAGTAGGCTGTTAAAGAAGGTTAAGAAGTGCTGATAGCTCACACAAGATTTTTGGCATTAGAATAGAGAGCAATTGGTACATTTGAGAATATTGACTGTAGAAATGGTAAAAACTTAGTAATGGTTTGGGCATGTGGATGAGTAAAAGAGTTGTGAAGGTGACTCTGGGTGTCTGGCTTGTGATCCTAGGTAGTGGGTGGTAATGCCACTTAGGACCAAGGTTGAGGACGTGTAGGAGAGAACTTGAGATTAGTTTGTGACAAACTGAGTTTAAGTGACATTGGGACATGCAAGTGGTGAGGTTATATAGACATTTGGATGTATAGATTAATGATTCAAAGGAGCTATTTGTAGTTAAAATATTAATGCATAGTCATATAGGTGGTATAAATGAAGCTTAAATCAGTTTCTTGACCTTGGCACAATTGACATTTTAGGCCAGTAATTGTTGTGCAGGGTGTGCTGTACATTGCAAGATGTTCAGATCATCCCTAGCCTTTACCCAGCAGATGCCAGTAGCACCCCCCACCCCAGTCATAATAACCAACAGTGGCTCCAGATTTTGCAAATGTTCCATGGGTGGGGGAATCAGCCCACTGAGAAACACTGGCTTAAATGATAGTAACTAATAAAGAGAATACAGAGTAATAAGAAAACCATATAGCCCTATTAAAACCAGTAACTTGGTTCCAAACTACGTGGCTCAGGCAATTTTCGTTAGTTGGAATAATTGTCATGGATATAAGAGGAGATAAGAACGGGAACACAATGTATTTGTATGTGCAGTTGTAAGACTAGTCGAAGTAGCATCCAAGGTAGATGGAGAAATGAAGCCAGAAGGATTAGAAATTTCCAAATGGCTGAAGATGGGATTTACCAGAAATAAAGAATTAAAAACGTATGAAATATCTGTAAATTCTAAATTGAAAGTGGTATAGCCTCTTTATATAGTTAATCCTGCATATCTATGACTAGCTTAACTGAGTGACAATGTTCTTGCTGATGCCATTTTCAGAAAAAGCAGGTTTAGATTATGTCTCCGGAGTTAACGTGGACATTGATCAGAGCAGAATCTTTCTCGTTTGAGTTTAATGACAATGAATTCTAACAGCTCCACAGAGAGTCTTGGTATCCTTGAGGGTTGGTAGAATCTCAGGACTTTGTTGAGTCCTATAGAGTAACATTATTAGTTACGTGGTACTATTAACAGTATTTTCAATATATAGTTCTTATTATCTGCATACATTTAGATTATGCATGTTAGAAATATTTGTTCCAATCATTTTGTTGGTAAGTATCCCTTTCGTTCCTTGAAAAATATGCAAATATATAATCATTTTACAAAACGAAACTAGTAGAGCCTGAAGTACAGTTAAATTGTACATTTGTTTTTCTTTTTTTCATTAAAGTCATTTTCTTCATTTACAAATATTCAGTTGAATAGTGTTTCCTAAAGTACTTGCATTTAACTTGCACTTGATTATTTGTACTATAGAATGCTCTTGATAGAAACTTTTGATTTTCTTTGCTGTTTAACTTTGATATGGAATACCCAGTTGGGCAAGTTGTAATTTGCCTACAATGCCAACTCCTTTGAAAGTGAGAATGAAAAAAAATGGAAATCTCTTTTAAAATAATTTAAAGATCTCTTTTTTCCCCCCTTAATGACCAGAAATTTCTAAATCCTGGTTTCTAAAAACCGTGCCATTTTGAAATTTATCTGGCGGATAGCACTGCTCTGCTGCATTACATGTGGTTGATGTTAGTCACATCCTTGATGTAACATAACACAAGCTGGCTAAGGTAATCCGATGTGACATATGACAGCATTTTGAGCCAGTCTGGGATATTTGAAAATATGCCATCTTTCAAAGACTATGGACAGATAGCATGGTGAGCCAAGATTGTGAACTCTGCTGCTTTCATTTTGAACAACCACAAGGCAAGGTTCTATGATAATTAAAGGGTGAATTCCAACCTGGTAGACTCTAACAAATACTAAAAAAAAGTACAACTTCTTTTCTTGCTGGTGAGTTTATACTTGAAACCACTTAAGTTAAATCATTAAGAAAAATGACCACCAAAGAGGATGTTGATTAAGCATTAATACAGGTACGTGAGAAAGATGATGCAGAAATGAGCTAACAGTAGCTGGTAATATATAAAGAGGTGACAAGTAGGCATTTAGTATCTAGTTATTTATCATTTTTTCAAAGTGCTCAGATCAAATAAGTATCAATTTATTAGCTTTAGAGGAAAAACAACCTAGAAACATGAGCACCCAGGCGAAAATGTAAGTTTTCTACATATGTTGTTGAGTTTCTCTGTAAAAAGTCTCTCTGTCCTCAGTCTAATTTATTGTGCAGGCTGTGGAGAATTTGAAAACCATGTTTTCTTCTAGGATTACTTCAAGATCAGCTCCTTTGGTTTTAAATTTGTTTCACATTTGTTTGAGCAGAAAATACTAGCACTAATAATATCTGATGAATAGTGATGAGTTACAGAAATGAAAATAACCTGGACACTAAATTTGATAGAGGATGGAAAAGGAAATTGAACATAATATGTACATCTTAGAATAAAAAGGTAAAATTGTACTACAAGGTAAAGGGTCAGGAAAGCTGGGTTTTTTTTTGTGAGGTTTACAACTGAAAGTTGTAATATGCAATTGCCTTACTCAATTATATCTTAAAATACCCTTAACTTATACAAAGCTTTTCTTATCTTTCCATGTAAGTTATTCCCATGTAAGAAATCATTAAATAATTCCTGTATCAATCTATTAATAACATGATTTAAGTAAATGCAGAAAACAATTCACTTTCTTGTGAATTAACACATCCTATATGCATATATAAATATATATATATAAATACATTTTTCATTAGTGTTTGCACATATATTTTAGAATACTGAGGTTTGCTGAACTGCTGAGATGAAACAGGGCATTGGGAAAAAAGGCTGTTTTTAATTAACTTAGGTGCAACAGGAAAAATTCCCAATATTTTAATATTACTCTTACAACTTATGGTTTTCTAATGCTTTCTCCTTTGAAACTCGAAAGTACATATCATTAAAGATAGATTATTTTATCCATTTAACAGAAAGGAAAATCGAGACTCAAGGTTGTTCTAGGAATTGGTGGAATCCTAATTTCAATCCAGATTTTGAACCTGAAGTCTACTACCCTTTCTTCTAATGGTTCTCATAAAATTAGAAGTTTGTTGAAGTGACCCAAGATGTAGTGACTGATGCCAAAATTTAATGTCAAGATAAACAGTTTAACATTAAATAAAGGATGGATGTGTTACCCTGAAGTTATTCTTCAAGAGTGCTGCAAATGCTCACACAAATTACCTTCCAAATTCTAACTGATAATTAGATTTAAAAAAGGCTGTAGGTAAAAACTTTGTAGTATTTTGCCCTTTATGCTATAGGATGTACTGGACTAAAGACATAATAATGCCCGATGATATCTTCTAATATAGAAGATCCGATATTTTTTGATTTGATAGAAACAAACAAAAAATATTTCTAAACTTACTGCTGTTATAAAACAGTCTAGAAAAAGCCCATTAGAAAAACAAAACAAAATTTTAAAAGTTTGTCTCTTTGGAGTTCACTAAAGATTAAAAGGTATAAACTGAGAAAAATTAAGGTCAAGCAAATATTTTATTTGCTAGGTTGGTTTCAAAAATGCTGTTTGAACATTTTAGGGTCCAGCTGTGGATGACTCCTTGCCATCTCTTCTAGACATATGTTCCCTCACCAGAAGGAGAGAAAGGATACTAGAAAACAAGATTTTAGTGTTTGTTATGTGCCTGCTATGACTACATTTTTCACAGATTATTCTCACAGAAAGCCTGTGAAAAGGTAATGTTATCCCATCGTATATACAAAGAATTGCGGCTCACAGATTAACTTATTCACAGCAAAATAGCTAATATGTGGCTGACTAGGGATTGAACCCAGTTACAGAATTGAGATTTGAATGCTGAAAGTATTGAAAATTAATGTATATTAATCTTGGAAGAAATATAAGCAGGTGATAAATGACAGAAAATAGAAAAGCAAATGAAAGAGAATGAAGGAGTTTTTCAAACTGGTAGTCTAGCATTGGTAAGGGCCTACCCAGGGAGAGTTGTACAAATCAGTTGGATAACAGACAATTCTGTTCAGATATCTAGTTGAATTAGGAATTGCCTGTATAATGAATTGGCATGCATTTTGACCTACTAAGATACTGTAAGGTAGAACATGGGATATAGAGCCAGCCAACTCTGAATTCATTTCCTCACGGTTTAATTTACTATCTGTGTGACTCTGGGTGGTGTACTTAATTCTACTGATCCTTAACACATCCCTCAGCAGAATGAATATTCACGTCACTTACCTGCATTCTGTTCAGTTACACTGTGGTAACAGACATTGTCAAACTCTGAATGGCTCACAACAGCAAAGGTCCATTTCTTGCTTGTATTGCTGATACTTTTCAGGTCAGATACAGCTCTGCTCCTTGTTTTCTTTCTACTGGCAGAAGAAATCGCCCCTTCTGGCATGTGTTTGTCTCATGGAAGAGAAAAAAGAGATGCAGGAACCACGGGATGGCTCTAGAAGTGTCTGCTTGAATGGTTTGTGCATCACTCTCTGTGACCTTTAAATGTCCCAGAGGAAGTCACACACCCAAGCCTCCTGTGAGTGGAGCAGGAAAGTATCATTGTCTCACAGGGAAGGGCAGGGAATGATTGGGAACAATCCTGCAGTCTACCATTACACCCACAGGATTGTTGTGGTGATTAAATGAGAGGGACAAGTGAAGTTTCTGGCAGAGTTCCAGGCACATACTATGTGCTTTTGAAATTTTATTTCACTTTTATCCCCTGTTTGGGATCCAAAGTCAAGCTGAACAAAGGCCAAGCTCATGAAATATTTTAGCTGCCTATAATAATTTTCCAGTGTCCATTTTGTGTACAACCTTTATTATAGTAATTGAGAGAATTACAAATGAGTGAATCACTGTGTCTCTCATTAGAGACTGGGAATTAAAAGAAGAATTAAAGTCATATTTAAAAAGATGACAGTTACTTAGAAAGACCTTAATCCTTTTATTTAACTCTCAGTGAAGAATCGACAAATTAACACCTGGCTTCTAAAAGTACATTCTTCTCAGGAATTCCTAACTTCTTAGAAATACACCACACACAGACACACACACAAAACAAAAAAATATATAAAAGAATTAAATGAGAACGATTAGCAAAATAACAAGGTTTCAGTTGGAAGGTAGCATTTGGGAAACCAGATGAACATAAATTTTGGTGAGGATTATATTCCATTAAAAAAAATTTCTCTGGAATTTTTCAAATTTTAACACCAAAGGAAAATTCCCTATTGAATGTTTCTGAAAAAGTCTCTTTTCTATGTCATGTGGTCAACTCCAGCAAGAGTTTTGTATGAGTAATATATTTGGTCTTGTAGATTTTTGGATGAATCCTTGAGGAAAAAGCCAACCAGTTTTGCCTTTGCTCTAAGAGATCAAAGACACCACTGTATTTTTGGTATGAAAAGCGTTTTTCCATAGTTGCCAAAAATATGCTGTTTTCCCATCAACTGTGCAGTGGCCATGCAGTGATTGACAGCCCATGCAGTCACTCCAGGGTGGCTCTATTTCAACTTAATGGTAGTGCTTAATTTCAAAAGTACTTTAAGTCCCTTTTGGATAAAAATTATAACAGTACAAAAATAGTTCTTCCCTCAGCTAACAGTTAGTTAACAACACCCACTGTGTGAGGTATTACTGTAGTATGAAGCAGCCCTTTGGGAATTCACAGCATAGATTTCTGTGTGTTAGACCAAAGTATTCAGTTGTGATGACTTACCTGCCTCTTTTTTCACAATAAATTCAATGGAGGAAAACCTTTCAGATGAATACTAAATAGTTTAAATGCTTCCACAGAAATAAATTTTTGAGAATTATTTTTGTGGGAAAAAATGTATTAAGAAAGTCATTGGTATGCCATTCTTCAGTGTAAGCTATTTAAAAATGGAAACTTACCACATGATTTTAGATATAATACACTCAAACATATCCTCTCATATAGCAAATAACCAGTAAACTCTGACAGGCAATGGACAATAACAGGTGAATATTAATCACGTCTTATCAAGGGAGTCCCATGGTATGTAAAGTGCACTTGATATCGTATGTGACAAAAATTTTGAGAATCTGTTTGTTTGTATTTTATCGTGCTTATTTTTAAAGAATTTCAATGGACCCAATATATAGCAAAATTAAATAACAACAATAAATTAGCAAAAAGTAAATAAATTAACAAAGGTTAATTAAAAGCCGCTGTCTGTCACTAGTGGGAGGGAGGAAGAGTATACAGATAAATAAGTTGCTTCTTAAAGGAGCATGCCCTTTGAACCGAGGTTCAATTTATATGAGAGTGGAGAGTCCAGTTAACTCAAAAAAAAAAAAAAAAATCCTGCAGAATATCCTCTACTAGGAACTATCTGGTCTTAACACTAGTGTTTACAACCTTCAGATTTGCAGCATTCATTAGCTTTTTCCTGAATTTCAGACCCAACTAAATGAAGTGACGTGAAAAAAACACTTTAATGCTTTATGCTCCAAATCATAAAACTGAGGATGTATCTTGAATGATTAGAGCTAATTGGTGACTGCATACAGAGGTCAAAATCACAGAAATCTGTCTTACTTTTCGCTTCAGTTCACAGACACTGTTTAAGATCAGAAGTATAAAAGGGTTGCATGTTGTGTTAATTGATACAAGAGTATGTTTTCTGCTCACTTTTGATGCTATAAAATCAAATGCAACAGTTTGGAATGCAAACTGAAAGGAGAGGTTACATAGGTGTGGCAGCCTCACAGCCTAAACTGGTTTTTAGTATGACAGTAAGCATTCATTTGTTTCACCTCTGATATTTGGGTCTTGTTGCAGGAGTATTTTTGAGAAAATATAAAAAGGTCTGTGTGAAAAAGTTAATAAAGTACTCAGTTAAGTTTTGAAGATTTCATTTTCTCAGATTATCTATATATTTCATGAATTTTATTTCATCCAGTTTTTCCAAGTTACTATCTAATATCTCCACTTCAGTTTGTGTATATCCTGTCCAAAATATTCTGTAGCCTTCAGCGGATGTTTAGGTCCATATTCTACAATGTCTTATTATTTTTTAAGTCTATAATACATAGGTAGTTCATGTTTTAATTATTTTACTAAACAACATAACAAGGCTTTTAGTGAAATTCATGAAAAGATTAAAGAAAACCCACACTAAATCTGGAAGTTCATTTATATGATGTTAACTTTATGGACAAATTATGCTGCTTTTAGTAATAATGCTGTTGTATATGTATACATGCGTCTTTTCTAAAATGAAAATTGATAGACATCTTTTTTCTTCTAATTCCTGCTTGAGAATGTCCAGAATCTGAAAACAAGCTTATACTCTCTATCAGAATGATCTATGACAGAGGAAAAAGACATGCTTTTTGGCAGAAATACATGCAGTAGGCTTAAATTGTTAGATTTTTTAAATGTTTCAGTGATGGTTATCTATAGCCCAATCTCTTCTGATGTTTGAACTGGCCTTATCATTACTGCCTGAATCATTATCAGGAAATGCTTTTTTAAAAGATTTCTCTAAGTTGGGAAGCTTTTAATCAGTTTTGCTCCTTTTACAAAATCAAATCCTTCCATTCACAACAACCAAAATTAATAAGGTAGAGGCTTTTGCTCTTAACAATGTATTTATCTTTAGACTAATGCTATTATTTGGGAGTCCGAAATTAATAAAATCTACCAACATTAGTAAGATAACTAACATGTTTAAAATATGCTAAAGTGAAACTGAACCCATTTTGTGTTTAAATTCCTGAAGCTTTGATTAAATCCTAATACATATCATCTAGCTGCCCTGAATTCATTTGATGGAAACACTTGATAATTGTTCACCTTATACCCTTATCATCTATACACATTCTCAGCGCTCTCTACTTACTATTCCTTGTAAAAATAAACTCAAATGCCAAAGTAAAAAAAAAAAAAGAAAAATTAAACAGCAGTCTGAACACTGAATAAAAAAAGTAGCATACTCTGAAAATAAAAACAGAAACCTCTAAAATAATGTTTTATTTATCACATACAAACGTGTTTTCCTAAGAATTATTCCCAGTATGGGCCACCATATGGAAGTAGAAAGCCATTATAGGAATGAACTAAGATGGTTTGTATCACCTGCATAACTTGTTTTGTTCTATGCCTTCAGGCTTCAAAATCCGCTTCCCATATTTTTTTCCTTTCTTTAAAAATAATGTACATCAGTTTAATTTATCCCAGGTCCTGACAGAAGGATCAGATTTTAAGCATTTAATGCTGTGGTTTCAAATCCAATTTTTCAGTGTTCATCGTTTCAAAAGTGGTAGAATTCGGTTTTTGAAAAGGTTCAGGAACTTGGGAAGGACTGGCATACTTTCTAAAGTCCCACATTGATGTTAAAGGCAGCTCTGTATGGTAGAGAGCAGTTTGGTCTGAAGTTTTCTATAGTGCTCCAGGAAATACTAACCCTTTGCCTACTCTAACAAGAGCCCCTCTTAATGGTGTCAACCTAGGAATATTTTTTAAACTCCTAAACCATATTGAATAAATAACCTATCTACAGATTTTCTGAGCTAGGGCACTGATTGGTTGGTACATTTTCCTAAAAGGAGGATATCAATATATCTGCTTAAGGCTTTATTCCACTGCGTGTGTTCGGAAACAGCTTTCCTTGAGACCAATGGGATTTTTATCCATTCAGACGCTGAAGCACTAGATCTTAGCACAGTAAATTCATTGTAGGCTCACTTTATTGGTGGTGGGGGAACCTCAAAAGGTCAGGAGTCCAGATTGCTTCAAGTAAACATCCAGAATCTCAGATGCTTTTTTGAAATGGGCCCAAGTTTATTTGAACCTCTCTTCTGGTTTGGAAATCAGGCTGAAAATTTCACAGAAACAGATTTTCTTGTGAGATCTCAGAATGTTGTGGTTTAAGTAAAGTAATAAACAAACTTGAAAATTGAAAGGCAAAATTGGCTCAAACTCACCTGGTTTCATTCTATTAAGTGCCTGAAACTGAGTGGCATTGTGCAATATTTTAAAAAAGGAAAAAAACAGAGTTTGGCTGTGGTTTAGCTTAGAATCATCAAATATTCCTGCTAAGGAGGTTTAAGAGAACTTTCTGTCATTCTATCCTCCTCTGTCGTTATGTTTCAATAACTTTTAATCTTTTTGTTTTTCCTTATTTTCAGTTTGGGAGACTTCAGTATTGGTCTTTCATTTAACATATTAATGAAGAGTAATTCTTTGATCTTCTTTTGAAGATGAATAATTTCACTTATTTACGGGGGAGATCTCCTTGAAATGTGTGTTGTGGTATTTATATGGTATATATAACATGAAAATAAGGTGACATTTTTTGAATACTTATTATTAAATACCAGGCATAAGAGTTAAAACTTTTACATATATCATATTATTTGTCACAGCAAAACCATTAAGCAGGAATTATTCTCTCTATTTTATGAGTTATGAAGGAATGGTTTATGAAGTTATGGTAACTTGCCCAATTGTATACTATGTTATTTATAGCTAGGAAGTAGCAGAGGAAGGATTGAAGCCCAGGGTGTCTGTCTTTAAAGCCCATAATACTTTACTACTGCTTTACAAAGTTTCCTGTATAGTTGCTGAGGTTTTCCTGAGAGTTTTTTAAAAAAGCCATTTATCCTTTACTAATAACTTTAACCCTAACCATTGTATATAATGGCTTTATATAGTATATGCTAGCAGGAAAGAATATTTGTTTTGTAACTCTTAGATGTGAATAGGAAATTTCTATAGTTAAGAAAGCCTGTTTTAATGATAGTGCCTTAGATTTGTAAAGCACTAGATACAGAGACCTTTTGTGTTTATCTCATTCTGATCCTTCCACCAAACCAGGAGGTAAGCAGATAACACATCCTGATCCACTTGTACCAATGACAAAGACTGAGGCTCCATGAAATTAAGATATTTTCCCAAAGTCATGAAACAAAGAGACATCCAGAAAAAACTTCAAATCAAATCTTTTACCTATGTAAATTGCTCTTTGCAAATCAATGCTTCAGAATTCCATTCTGTGATCTCCTTTTATTAACATCTTACTTTATTTTCTCACTCTTCCCTCTTTCCAATTACACTGTGTTTTCTCCACAGTACTTTTGCATATTCCAGCTCGCACAGATATTGTGCTCCTGATAGAAAGCACTCTCCACTAACTGATAAAATCCAAACTACTTTTGCAAAGCCCAAAATAGTCTGGACACATGATACTGAAGCTGTTCTTGTGCTACCCATTTAAGTTATGTATCAAGTCTAAATTTAATCAAGGCCACATTTTATTTATACATTTCATGCATTAAACTCATTTAAACTTCTAGTCAGATTTCATTAGAAGAAATACTACCGTGCACATCATGCAGTAGTAAAGCTAATGTGCTTCAGGAATTTGAAAGGAGTTCGAGATCGGGGGTCTGATTTCAAAATTTCTTTTTCTTTCTCTCCTCAGAGCTTGCAGCAGGTCTGGGAGCAAGCGGCACAGTTTGTTTCCTAGGACACTAATACAGTCAGCATGCTCTGTAGAAATGTGTAAACACAGACATTCCCTGTAATCAGGGAGGTTGGTGTCTTAAGGCAAGATTATGGTTTTTTAGGAAATGCAATTTATGTTCAGGATTAAGTTTCCCTCGCAGACTGATAACGTCAGAGGTTCAGGGAGATGATAATAAGTATTGTGTCCTAACTCCCTGCCCTACATCTGAAGTCTCAAATCACTCTTCCTGGATCGCCTTCATTATCATGATCCCAAGTAAAATTATTTAGATTCTTCAGTTCTTAGAAAGATGAGAAAAGTAAATGATATGAAAATACAAAACACATTTTTAAGAATTTAAAGCTCCTATAAGCCTCATTGGTGGGTGCGAGGAAATACAGAGGGACATGAGGAAAAAATAAAGATGACACCAGGGCTAACATCCTTCTTCACAAATCAGGAAATTTAAGTTTATGTTGGGTACTTTGGTATTCTTGAGGTTGACGTGGGGTTGGGTAGCAAGTTAGACATGATTCTTAGAATGTAATCATTTTTGTCTGCTTGTGGCCTGGCCCTAATACTATAAAACAAGTTAAATACATGACAAATATTCTCTCTCTTTTCAAATAAAAGTTGAAATAAATCCACCCAGAATATAAAGTAAGCTTTCTCTCTAAATCCTTCCATCAAAAAAACCTAACTGCTCTATTTCTTTTCCCATCTAGCAAAAAAAGTTTTCACTCGTTAAAGAGCAGTTTCCGTGCCAGAAACACATAATTTTTTTGGCCTAATACTAAAATCACGGGTTTCCTTTTTTTGCTTTTTTTTTCTTTTTCTTTTTTTTACCTCCAGAGTTAGGAATCTGAGATCCCCTACCCCATTTTAAACAGCAAATTACAAATTGTGCAAAAGAGAACTATGGCCTTGATCAGACAGCTGAGTTTTCTCCATCTTTACAAAAAAAAGTCTTTTCCCCAAATGAATTGAGTACGCAGAACTGGAACTTTTCTGACCACAAGGAACACTGAAGTGCTTTTTTTTTAAAAATCATGGTAACAGGTATTGCTTGGGCAGAGGCCTTACCACGGAAACCTCAATCTGCCTCAGTCGTGACTTTGAGAGCAGGAGTGACACCAGGCAGACTGAGGGGGGCGTTTGCTTGTTTGTTCAAACACATTTTCTGAATTACTTGTGTGTGTCAATTAGGAGGATAGAACTGGAGAACGCTGCTTTGAGCTGATTTTCAGAGTAAAATCCTTGTGTAGCATTATAATAATCTGAATAACTAGATATGCTCTTACAGGCAGGGAATCAAGTCTGATAGAGGGGCTGGACCAACTCTAACTTCTGACTCCTGCATTTTCTAACAAGACATTTGAAAGAAAATACATCATAGTTTAGAAAATAACTCCTTTATCCCTTCTGTCTGTTCCACTTCCTCTAAAAGCAGAATTTTATGATGCTCAATCTAATTTTTTTTCAAGATCATTTATTCAATAATAAGAATGGTCTCCTGGCCTGAGATGCAATATAACTAAATATGTATTTTTTTCCTATAAAGTTAATGTTTATGGCAGAGGTCTAAAGCACTGCAAATAAGGATCTGAATTGGAAACTGACATTACTTTAGCTGCAGTCCCGCTGTCTTAACTGGGGAGCAAAATATTAGCCCTCGTCCAACTTATCTTTTCCATGAGGTGTAAAAAGCACCCTATACAAAGGGAGACTGTGAAGCCCAAAGCTAGTGTGATTGCTTGCATGTTATTCATATACACACCCCTTGTTGTACAGGGGCACTGGGTGAGCCCACTGATTTTAACCACATGGCTGCGTGCAGAAGTGCATTGAGGGGTTTCCCCTGGGGTGCTCGCACGGTGTCCTACTGGCTTCCTGGGCTGCAGAAGAAAATGAAAAAGCTGAGTTCTCCCATTATGAGATTTCATCCAGATGCTCATGAGGTTATGTATTTAAATAACGAGTCTTGGACTTTAAGGAGAATTACCATTTTAAAGCTTGGCCGACTATATGCATTTCTCCACTGGGTGGCGCCCAAAGGCCGTAATACTGAAGACAACTCAGCCTGGAAACTGAGAATCTAATTTTTAAAATATTTTAAGAGTGGATTAACTCAGAACTACTCTTCTAATCAGATTTTGAGGTTATAGTGTCAAATGTCGCTCAGATTGTACTTGTACTGCCTGCTGCATGGTCGTTAATAATCCCGCATTACAGAGAGCGCGTAGGAACTTTTGAGATACAGAGTTTATTTATCTGTGCTGGTAAACTGAAATTTGGAGAATAAAATATTTTCTAATCAATATATGAATAGAATGGTCAAATGATCACAGGAATTTTTTACAATCAAGTTGGTTTCCCTCCCCCCGCCATCATCTTTCAGTTTTTAAGGAAGATATTCCTTGTCCCAAATAACTTTCAAAATTTCAGGAAAACATCATTAACTTAACAGTACCCTTTCGCTATGGTCCATTATTAACAGCTCTTACAAACTGTCCTGATTATTTATGGAGCTGGAATTTTGGGGACTATATGGCCCATTCATTTCAATTTAAGTATATTCAGCTACTGTGTGCTATATGAGCCATTGACTGTAAATAGGAAATCTTATATAGAGATTTAGATTCTAATGGGGTATAGCTAAAGCTCCTTTTATATATGTGCTTCAATTTCTAGCCACCGAGTTGGTGTTTTCTTCTTCCTTTTAGCATTAATTTCTGTCTTTCTACGTATCTGCTGTGAAAATCCTATTTTAAGTCTTTCTTGGCTACTGAAACAAGCAGCATTACTAGTATAGGTAGGGCACCCATTAGAGCAAACTCTTGCTGCTTCTAGGACCTATTTATATGCTCCCTATTTCACCATACACCTTTCATTACTAGCCAGAGCCGGATATATGCAAAATTGTGAAGTAGGTGGTACTGTTTTTGACTGCTAATTCTCTTCTCTTTACCTGAACTTATCTTCACATCACATGTTGTATAGTTGAGAAAACAAGTACATGGGTATAAAATAGACTTGGGTTAGAATGTTGTTGCTACTATTTATAGTTTCTGTGATTTTTGGATAATTTACTTACTCTCTCCGTACTTCCATTCATTTGAAAATGGGAATAGTAGTCTTTATAACTAAGGGTGGTTTTGAATATTAAATTAGATCAAACATACAAAGCACTTATACCATCTTCTCAATAGATGGTAGCTATTGTCATAAGGATAAGCATTTTAAAAACCTAACTCTATTTGTATGGCATTGTGATAGACTAAGGTGAAAAGATCGTAAAATACGCTGCCCTCTGATCTATGCAGTCTAGTTGGGATAATCATTCATTTGTTCATTCATTCATCAACAGATATTTATTAAATACCTACTACATGAAAGGAATTGTTCTGATGGTGATATTATAACAGTGAACAAAAGAGAAGTGACCCTTGCCCTCACAGAACTTAGTTTGGTGGAAGAGACAAACTCTAAACAAAAACACATTATTCAAATAATGTTTTTAAATTACAGTGATAAATATCATGAACAAAAAGTAGAGCATAGTGAAAGCTCAGATATCATCTGAGGTCACCTTTACCTTTGCATTAAAAAGAAATATTGATCTGAACCTCTTTTATCAAGTTTTCTTCAAAAACTTATATCCTCTTCATGGCTATACAGATTCCTCCAGATTTATTTTTCTGAGAGTCACCTTTTCTCTAATTTCACATTCCTGTGAAACTCTTTATTTCTCTATGATATTAACTCCTATAGTATTTTTCTTCTCCTGTCTCTCATGGATTAAGACAGATTACCCAGCTTTTCTATTGCTAACAATGTTTTATTTTTTTAAAAAAAGGTCTCTAATGATGAAATTGACAAATTTAATTGCTATTTATTAATGGCAATGATGGTACAAATAAAGATTTATGGTGAAAATCAATGATAGTGTTCTCAACCTGGTGGAGAGAGATTTTATGACAGAAATTCATTCTGGTATCTCTCAAATCATATCAAGGAAATTTGTTTACCAAGCTTATTTACAAGGTGGCTCCCACTAGCTTGGGCAAATTTAAAAAGAAGCAAATAAAAAATGACAAATTTTAACCAAACCTTAAATTAAAACTCTGCTAGGTTTGATCTTCAATTTGATTTTTTTTTCTCCTCATTACTTCACAATGCCTCTTTAAGGAAGTAAAATTTATAAATTTAAAAAATTTCATGAAAATTTGTTTGAGCTACCTCAATAACTATCATATATGCCTGCTGAATGAGCAAAATAAGTAAAATTAATCAGCGTGAGTAGAGCTAAAATAAAGAATAAAATGAGTAAAATACAAAGTTATTTCTAATGTGTGTAAGTCTTTCATTGTGACCATCAAAACTGGCTTGTCATACATCCTTACTACAGTGTAGAAAAGTAAATTTGGAGTCGGGAGGCCTGGGTTCTAACTATCAAAGCAACTATTAATAAGTCTCCAAAACCCTCTAGAAATGTACTGTCAAATACACTAGCAAATAGCCACATGTGGGTATTCACTTTCAAATTTTAAATAATTAAAATTAAATTAAAATTTTTTTTAGTTCAGTCACACTAGTCACATGTCAGGTTTTTAATATTCACATAGAGTTAATTCACACAGAGCTATCATATTGGACAGCTCATTTACAGACATTGCAGAAAGTTCTGTTGTACAGTGCTGTCCTAGAATGTCTGTCCTCAAATAAACATATTATTCCATTTTGTGCCTTGCCTTATCCCTTATCATTTTCTTAATATGTTTTGGAGAACAGGAATTTTTAATTTTAATGTACTTCAACTTATCCATTTTCCCCCTTTATGGCTAACATTTTCTGTGTCCATTTAGCAAAACTTTTTCAACTACAAAATTATGAAGACGTTCTCCTACTTTTTTTCTGAAAGAGGAAGATTTTTCCTTTTCTATAACGTTATGAACTAACATTGATCTTGGTGGAAATTTAATAAGTGCTAAATGATAACAATGGTAATATGAATGTCTATGTGCTCAATAGGTAGGATATAAAAAAAAGAAAATAACACAAACAAGTCTATTTTTTTCCTTAGAAAGAATTATAGGGATGTGACAAGTAGTCCAAAATATTTTCTTGTGATTAAACTTCAGTTTTTCATTGTTGGAGCTGAGTATCAGCAAAGCAGATTTCATATGACTTCATGTCAGCAAGTAAATAGTTTGTTTTGGGAAATTAACCCATATATTTGTGAGAGTGTATGTTTATGGGTCTCGGTTATAACCTTCAACATCCAACTCCAACTTGTTTGAAAATGCCGGCTTTATAGATTAAAAATTCCTGACCTGGGGCTTCCCTGGTGGCGCAGTGGTCCGCCTGCCGATGCAGTCGTCCGCCTGCCTATGCAGGGGATGTGGGTTCGTGCCGTGGTCCGGGAAGATCCCACATGCCGCGGAGCGGCTGGGCCCGTGAGCCATGGCCACTGAGCCTGCGCGTCCGGAGCCTGTGCTCCGCAACGGGAGAGGCCACAACAGTGAGAGGCCCGCGTACCGCAAAAAAAAAAAACAAAAAAATTCCTGACCTGTTACTGGAACAGGTGTCTTGCTCAAGCCTGCCTAATCCTGATGGGCTTTCAACCCAGCGTTGACAGTCTGTTTTGGTAAGGGACAGTGGTGTACTTGAGAAGGGCAAAGTGTTTAGACCAATCAACTTCATGCTTTCTGAAGTTTAGAGTGTGTGTAAGCGCATAGGGTTCTTTGCGTTGTATTTTATTTGAAGTTTTTCACGTATCTACTCAATGATTAAATTGTGGCAGTTTTTTTTTTCTGAAGTTAATCTATAAAAGAGTATTAGGTTGAGCTCTGACTCTGAAGCTCTGAGTTCATTTTGATGACATCAAAATAGTTTCTATATTCTCTACTCTCCACGAACTCTCATTCTAATCGTGGGTAAAATATAAAAATGGAAGATACATGTGTGATAGTTCTCCAGAGATTTGGGGGGGGGGGAAAGATGTGCTATTAGTGCCAATATGAACTTTTAGTAGTTTGTCCTCAATCCTCCTTTGAGCTCACTGATTTTTCTTCACCCTAAATATATGATTCATCAGGAAGAAAATTGCCAGGGTGATTATGTAGTTTCTCTATGAGCAACATTTATTAGAAATAGAGACCAAAGAGAGATACTTTATATAGGAAGTTGCTGGTCATTAACATTTCTTCAAAGTTTGCCAGGCATTCTGCTCAAACCCATCTCTCTTACCACATAGAATACCTAATCTTCACAGCATCTCCAAAAGCTAGCCAATCTCCCTCACTAATCCCATTCTTCACCACCAGCTCAGTTTTATTTTCTTCTCAGCACTTACAACTATCTGAAATGGTTTATTTGTTTATTTTTTTGTCTACACCAATTAAAATGTAAGCTCCCTTCCAGCTGGTTTCCTGATAACAATTCACTGATTATGTGTTTTTTATTTCTCTTATCTACATTTGACCCACTTTTTCCTGTTATAGGAAGAAATGCAAATGTCCTCAGTAGATTAGGTTAAGGCAAAATACAAATTAAGAAATTATAAGCAAATTGTGTGGCCCTATATGGTTTTGCCTATTTTCTTTACAACTCTCTCCCTAGTATCAAGAATAGTGACAGACATATAGTACGACCCTCAACAAATATTTCTTGAATGAATATCTTCCCACTCTATTAGACTAGATAAAAAAGAAAATCATTCTGTTGTCTAAAGGCAAACCTGGGATAGAAATACAAATTTGCTGAGCATCCAGGCTCATAAACTTTTCCTATGCCAGTCTGCCTCTGAACTTCATTTTGAACAATAGAAACCAGTTGGTGAAGTAGAATTTAGCAGAATCTTAAAAGGGAAAATTACCGTATCATATGAGTTGACTCTAGCCAAAGAAGTCTCAGCAAGAAATGAATACCCGATTTTAGACAATAGGATTTCCAGAAAGTGCAGATACAATAAGTTTGAAAAAAATGGCCTGAGGCTCTGAAAGAGAAGATGGCTGAAAAGAGATGGGAGGCCTTCAAAAGCACATCATGTGTGCACTTAACTCTGACAAACCATTCCATTGTACTCTTAGTATATTTTGTTTCCTACTCATACTCATTCTCTCAGAGCATTGTGGCATAATTTCCTCTCTGCACAAACTTCTAACTCTCAGGTGGTGATCTTAACTCATATTTAATTGCAAAATAAAACAAGATTAATCAGACCCTAGGAAGACAACTGTCTCCCGAGATTTTGTAACTCCATCTAATGGATGGTCCAGAGGGTTGGTCTGGGGTTAATAAAAGTTACAAAGAAACTAAGTTTTGCTTACCATGTGAAAAATGTGTGCCCATATGATTGTGAGTCTTTAGTGAAGTACTGGGAGGGAGAAGCTAGGCACTATGTTTCTGCACTCTTGTGTATGAAAAAGAACCAGACTCGTGTTGTTTTACTTGGGTTTGAAACTACATATGACACTTGCAATACTCTGGTTAAACCCACATTTCTAATTCTAAAGGTGGTATAGAGAGCAGTTTCTTTATCTTTTAAATAAGTGGACATTTAAAGAGAGAAAACAGACTCTCCGAAAATGAATAAATGAGAAGCAGTTAATTTACTTAATGCTGCTTACAAGCCAAACTTACCTGAAGGAATGAAAGATGAGATTCTTAGGCAGGGAAATCTTAAGGGTTTCAGATCTTACCATGCCAGGCCGGTGGAGATGGGTGTGGGCCAGGGGAGGAGGTCATTCTGCTAGTAGAGGGTTGGAGGACAGAGGGCTGGTGTCCTAGCAACCGTGTTTCTGTGAGAATTTCTGATTCAGCTCTTTAGGGCCACAATTCTCAAAAGATTTCAGTCAATAACATACTGGAGTACATGTCCTGCTAACTCAGGTGGCTCCGAAGCAATTCCTGGGACTCTTTCTGTGTGAAAGGGACTGAGATTCAGTCCATGGGTTATCCGTGTACAGTTCTTTAGCATTTTACTGCTGAAAGGCAATCATAGTCTTATTCATTCATTCACTCATTTATTCATTCAGTGAATTTATTGAGAACCTGTCACTGTTCTAAATGCAGGGGATACAGCAATGAAAATTAAAAATAACAAGCTTGTCTGCTGAACCTTGCATTCTAATGAGCGAAGGCAGAAATTAAACTGTGTGAATAAGTAAAATATATCATGTGCTAGATAGCAAAGTGAGCTATGGACAAAAATAATGTAGAGGATGGGGTTAAGTGCATCTGCTGAAGATTACAAGTTTACATAAGGTGGGTAGAGAGTGTGACATTTAAAGGAAAGACTGAAGGCTTAGGGAATGGGGGTGAGAGAAAAAAGGGGCATAGAAAGTAATTAAGCATACAGGTATCGGGGGAAGAGTGTCCTGACAGAAGGCACAGTAAACTCAAATCCTTTAACCAGGGCTGGCTTCATTGGTTTGTGATCTTTGCGGTTGCACAAGACCCTTTGCACAAAACCCACACCATCTTGAAATTCTTAATAAAACTTGAGCAAGGAGTCCTGCATTCTTATTTTGCCAGTCCTGTCTGTAAGGCACTGTAGGGAAATAGTAATGAGGTGCCCATCATCAGGGAGGAGTGAGCAAGAGGCGGAGTGGTAGATGTCAGGGATATAGTGAGGCAACACACCTTGTATGACCTTGAATGACCTTGAATAATGTTTCAGCAGGATCGCTAACTGCTGTGTTGAAAATAGAATGAAGGGATCAAGGCTAAAAACACAGTGATCAATTTTAGGAGAAATATTGCAATGAAATCTCAGCAAGACCTGATGGTGGGGTAACATCTGGTCCTAAATCTAAAATACCATTGTATCATCCTGTTTTTAATTAAGGGTTTATGGGTTTCAACGCATTTAGATGACATTTTATGGACAAAAGGGAGAAAACCTTGTTATAAAGTGTCATTTGCTTGTAGGATGCAAGCCCAGAAAAAGGAATGTCAGTGTACCACTTATGACCTGTAATCTAAAAGTCTCGTGCATATTTAAAAAGATGCCTTATAAACTATATGAAGTTATCATGATCATTATTATAATTGAGGAGTTTGAATTTGATCTGTAAAGGCTCTTTCCAATTCTTATTTTTTTGTACATTGTCTTCTGTCGTTTAATATCTGAAATCTGATTTCATTTTACTTACTCTGACCCCAGACAGACTGGGTCTATTTTCAATTCATGTTTAATTTTGAAGGCTGTAGAGTTGTCATAGTTTTACATTTTTATATACAATTATATATATTTTATCTATTAGAATCAAATGAGATAAGGTATATAAAAGTACTTTGGAAAGCCTAAATCACTATAAATGGAAGAGGTTAAGTAGTAGGTTAGGAAGATTGTTCTTTAAATCTGTTTGAAATAATTTGTTTGAAATCTCTCTCACATTTTCCAGCAAGCTGAGAGAACTATATACTCGTTTACTATAGCTAAGACATAGAACTTGCTTTCATTTTATAAAATTAAATTTTTGGAGATAGGTTAACTAGCAATTTTCTACATAGTGTAAAGATTGTTCTGATATTGGCACTTGTAGCCTGTTTAGGATTTTCCTGCCAAATGTGCAGTTTCTTGACTTTTTTCAGTTGGTGAGAGAGAATTTTCTGTGCTCCTGCTTGTTTCCAACTTTAGACTTCTATTTACAGGCAAGAAAATAAGCTTTTTTTCCCCCCTAAAATGTTAATTTGAAGTACTCATTCCCTGGATCAAGTTGTTGGCAATTAAAATTTTGCTTACAAATTTATCTATGTTTTTATTATCCAGACAGTGATGCAATTTTAGATATACTTCCTTAGGAAGATGGCCATCTTCGCAAAGGTCAAGTCCTCCATAATTGCTCTTGATCCCAGCTTCAAACATCAAGTATCAGCTCTTACTCAGATCTCCCTTTCCAGTCCTCCCTAAATTCCCAGATTAGGTCACACCCTTTTACTGCCCTCTGCTCTTCCTCCTGGACATTTGTCATGATTAGGTTGATTTTTTTTTTTTTTTTTTTTTTTGCGGTACGCGGGCGTCTCACTGTTGTGGCCTCTCCCGTTGCGGAGCACAGGCTCCGGACGCGCAGGCTCAGCAGCCATGGCTCACGGGCCCAGCCGCTCCGCAGCGGCATGTGGGATCTTCGCGGACCGGGGCACAAACCCGTGTCCCCTGCATCGGCAGGCGGACTCTCAACCACTGCACCACCAGGGAAACCCGATACATTTTTTTGTTTATCAGCTGTCTCCCCCACAGATCCTAAACTCATTTGGAGCAGAGACGGTGCTTGTTTGTTCTCCCAATCCTATAACACTACTTGGCAAATAGGAGTTACTCTGCATTTGTTCATTGAATAATTAACACTCAGCCACCTGCTTCAAGTGGGACTATTGTGCTAAAAACTTTCAGAATAAGATAAAATGTAAAAGATATTAAGAGCCATGGGATGAATCGTGATGAAGTAGCAAATTTTACCTTGAATTTACTAGAAATAAAACATAACTTTACAATTATACTTTACTGGTTTAATTATTCAGTATTGGCTAGATTATGCTGCACTAAAAATCTGTCTCCCAAATGTTAAACCATATCTAGTGCGGTCACTGGGATAATTGCTCTAGAAAGTTACTCAGGGACCCCCAGCTGACTGATCCCACTGTGTTGGGACATACCATCTCAAAGCGTGGTTTCCAGAGTCACTGCAACAGGGAAAGAGAGAGGGCATGGGGAACTCACAGCCACTGTTAAAAGGTCTGGGCTGGAAATGACAAGAGCCACTTCTACTCACAGCAATTTGGCCAATGCTTGCCCCATGGCCCTGCAGGGGGCTTGAAAGTTGTCTTTCATGTAACTGAAAGAGAGGCAAAGTAGATGTGGGGAGAACTAAAAAATTTTACTGTTAAGTAAAATTTTTATACTAGGTAGTATTTATTTCAGGTGTTAGAATGAAGAATTAGAATTTATTATGTGATAATAAATAGGTAACTAGGTAGCTCATTCCTATAAAGCAACAGGACTGGATTGGAAAATATCATCTAAAAGGCAAAGTGCCTTAATTAACTTTGTCAGCTGAGTCCCAACCACCACCTTCCAGAAACATTGCCAAATTATTTAAGACCTTCCCTCCCTCCCTCCCTTCCTTCTTCTCTTTTTCTCTCTTTTAAACAATAAATTTGAACCTTGAAATTTATTCATAGCAGCATGGGTTATTTAAAAAAAAGAATAAAACCAATTCTAGTTTTTTTTTTTGAGGATTTTATACTTCTTTAAGTAACTTTCACAGGTTAAAAACATAAGTGGCAAATGTATACAAAAATTATGAAATGACAATACTTGATAAAATCATTCAGTCACCCTCCTTTTGAAAATACTTGAAAGAGCATGGTAATTATCATAGCAAAGGCTGTGACTAGGATTATGAAAACGGAGGAAAGTGTTACAAAGCAAAGTTACACATGGAAATGGGAAAATACATTTTTATAAAGAGACTTGCACTGAGTCTACATAATCAGTTTTGACATTCTAACTAATTTTCGAGCTTACAAACTACTTATTTTTCAATTTAGTCAAATATTAATAACAAGTGTGCTTAGCCAAAGTAGTTAGTAAAACTAAGAAAAATAGTCAAACTGGTGGAATATAGAGTTTTAGCTTCAAATCGTATCTGTGACAGTGACAGAAATGAGTGTGACCAAAAGCTGTTTTGGTTTGGAATCCCTGACCCCATTTTGGTATAAATGTTAGAAATCTACATATTCTGGATCAGCTTCTCACAGGGATGTCTTACTGAATCAGACAAACTGACTTTTTAAGCCACATCTGATTCCACCACAATTACAGATGTACAAACTAGGCATAAAAGCCATATTAAAATGTTCTCACATAATAACCAGCAACTGAAATCAATATAAAAGTGTTTATGCATTTTTGTGACAAATACATTTATGTTATAGAAATACACATTCTGGGAAACCTAGTTTGGCTCACTGCATCATCCTAATTTCTTTTCTATAGAAGGAAGCTTTACATCAAATTACAGCATGCAATGTCAAGGGAGCTTTAGCAATGCCTATTTTGCTTTATGTTTAGCCATTTATTGAAAACACGTCCTATATTATAGGCTGTACATAAATATCTTTTGAATTAAGATTAATACCAATTTAATACCAATTTGACAACTTACTTATTTAGTTTTCTTCTTATTTCTATGTTGAAAACTTTGTGAATGGCAAAGCAAATTTGTTTTTATTGAATACTAGTTATTAGTGTCTAGAGTATTATTCATTCATTCAAGTGTTATTGAACATCTACTAATGCCACTACTCTAGAACTTTGGTTTAAATCAATTAAACAAGATTTCTGCCCTCATAAAAGGGGAGGGAACAGATGTTAACAATTATAATTAAGGAGTCTATGTAGTGTGCTAGAAAATAAATGGCATGAAAGTACTGAAATGTGGATGGAACAGGTTAGATCTCATTGGGAAGGTGCCATCTGAGCAGCAGCTTGAAAATGTTGTGGCAGTAGCTACATAATAATTTGCAGAACATCATTCCAAGTAAAGGGAAGAACAGAGCAGAGGTCCATGACCGGTGTGTGTCTCCTGCATTTGCAGGAAAGCAAGGAGGCCTGTATGGCTTGAGCCCAGGAAGAGAAGGGGGGAATGGTAAGAGTTGAGGTCCAAGGGGGAGAACAGGGAACCAAGACTGACTTTCACTCTGAATGAAATGGAGAGAGTTTACAGGCTCTGAGTAGGACATTGACATGATCTGAGTGGTGATTAAAACAATCACTAGCTGCAAGGTCAAGAATAAACAGTAGGGAAGCATGACTGAAGGAGGGAGATCAGTTGTGTGGTGATGGTGACTAAGAACAGGATGAGAGCTGTCTGGGTGATGAGAAGTAGTTAGATTCTGAACATATTTGAAAATAGAGTCAATAGGATTTGTTAACAGATTGAATGGAGACAACAGGGGATGGGAAGAAGAGGGGAAGAGAGGAGGGAGGAGAGAGAGGGTAGAGGATAGAGAGGAGGGAAGAGAGGGGATAGAGAGAGAAACCAAAAGACAGAGGACTGAGTATGATTCCAAGGGTTTTGGCCCATGCAACAGGAAAGATGCAGCTGTTTGGTAAAAGAGCTTTGGGTGGGGGTGATGATGGGGATTGAGGGTTTAGTTTTGGACTTGTTGACTTTGAGATGACTTACGCATTTGTGTGGAATACTGGGTAGTTAGTTGGATATAGGAAGCTAAAGACTTATTTTAATAAAAGACTATTTGGAGGAGGCAGGACATTAAGAACTGTTTTAGAGGCATTTATGTGATTTCAGTTAAAATAAGAAACTATTTTCCCTTCTGTCCTACAAACTATATTTTATAGCTGTATATATATCCCACATGACTGTTTATAGGCTCACGGGTGGGAAAATAGCACCATCTTGTGGGTAATAATATACACATATCTTGAGAAAATCTATGTGAACATGTACATTTTTCTGCATTCTAAAGGAATTTAATTCTGAAATAATTCACTAATACTTTGAAAGCCACACAAATGTTATGGGTGTATTTGGATAAGGCTATGTCTATGAGTTCCAGAATAACTGACAAAACCAGTAAGTCAGTCAGGCAACTGAATAATTCAAATAAATATCAATAGAATAAATTATTCCAATCTTCTAAGGAATCTGAATAATTATGTAAATTATAATGTAAATAGTAACTTTTAAAGTAGGAGATGAAGTAATTATATATGCATATATGTTTAATTTATGAAAGAATGTGAATTCTGCAGTCAACAGACTTCTATCTGTAATTCATTCATTTATTCATTCTTCAAACAGCTTTTAAAAACATTTTCTGTACATGCATTATTATACCAGGCTCAGTGAGAAACCAAAGAAATTATATAAATCAATATCTTTGTCCTGAAGAAACTTATTACCTAAATGAACTTACTACCTATTAAAATTTAAGGAACATTAAAATTTGTAAATCATAGTAATAGAATAATAAGTACACAGTAGCAATTTATGAGTCAACATATTTGTTTAAACTAGTGGTTTTCAAATTGAGTTAATTAATTGGAGTTGCTTTAGGATTCCTCAACATTTTATCAAAAGATGGGAAAAAGTGTGTAGAAAAGTTTGCTTTTGTTGTGTAAACGAGCAGATAAGACATATTGTTTAAAATACTGTATTCGGATACAAATTTTACAACAATTTCTCATCTTTTCACTTTGCTTTTATTGTTATACTCATATTTGCTTTGTTTAGAGAATATTTAGTTCACTACATATACCTAATGTAATTTTCCTGATAAGATGGATATTTAAAAAAAATAAAACAATCAAACAAACAGCATTAACTTACCAAGCATCATACAGCTATTCCTGGCTCTTATTACTGGAAAAAAGAAATCCAGGCAGGATAAACCAGAAATGAATGAAGTTATTTGCTAAGAGAAGAGTGGAAGGGAAAGAGAAAGGGGATGAGACTTCTATGATTATACCTTTTTATAAAGTTTTGATTTTGAACTATGCAAATATTTTCCACATTTAAACAAATACTAAAGAAATAAACATCGTTGATCTTTGATCAGAGGGGGAAAAACCACTATAAACTACATTGTTGAACTACTTGGGGATATTTCTAATGTAAGATGGTTGTTATTGCATTAGGGTTCAATTTCTTGGGTATGATAATGTTATCGTGGTTATATAGGACAATGTCTGTTTTTAGGAGGTAATGGATAAAATGATGCTTAAATAATTAGGGATAGAGTCTCATTGTATCTGCAGTTTACTCTCCAATTTTTCTGGATAAAAAGACAAATCGATATGTATGTCTATGCCTATATCTATACTTTTATCTACATTTATATCTATGCATGAAGCAAATTTTTATCTAATTGGTGAATTTAGAGTAAAGGCATGTGAGAGTTCTCTCAACCTTTTAATAGATTGGATGTTTTTCAAACTAAAGAAATTAGGGTAAAAATGCTCTCACTTATCTCATCTTTTTAAAATAGTCTATAAAAATACCCTGAGAATTGCAGCCAATATTCAAAAAGTGTGATGTGATTTACTTGAGCTCCCAAAGTTAAAATCTGATGGAGATGAGATGCGAGTCCAGACTTGACTGTCGGTGCTTTGCCCTTGCCACATTATGATGTTGCTTTCACAGCGGTTCTTCATACCAATCTTCCAACCAGTTTAGGGAATACTAACTCCATTTCCTTAATCTCCTAATCACAACTGTCTTCTGACTTTAAGTTCTGACTTTAACTGACTTTTTGACTTTATCAATTCTCAGGGCACTATTTAGTCTATAAAAAAAGATATTTGAATGAAATGAAAGTTTAGCCTCCAACTACTTCTAAGATTTTAGGCTTTCATGGATTTTAAATAGTCTTCATCTCAAGTACAGAAAAATAAGATATGATATAATTTGTATATATGATTTTTCAACCTGAAAGACCATAAAATGATTTCTGAATTAACAACATGTAAACTTAAGTTCACTAAGATTTAATAGTATATATGATGTTATATTCTGATTATTTGAATATGCCCATTCATATATACTCACTTATTCACTGTATACAAATCCCTGATTACTCCAGAAATTTTTACTTTGGCTATACTTTTTAAAATTGGAATATTGAAAATGGATGAATACCATCGTTGTTGGAATTTTAAAATTTTTGTTTAAATAATTCAGTAATTTAAAAATTATTTTCAAGCAATTTATCTGTGAATGGCTTTCTTTCCTCCTATGTGACTCCTAATCTCTATCTACACTTGGCAATGAAAGTTTCATTCACCAGTAGAGAAAAGTCTGAAAGTGTTTACTTTGTTTTTCTTGCTAGGATAACGATTTCCTTTGCATTAATTAAATTTAGCAAAACTGCCTTACATTCCATCTTGCTTTAACAGAAGAAAGCATTGAGGAATGGTAGAAGGAGGGGAAAGGTATAAACAACGAAAAACACTCATATGCAATAACATATGAGCACAAATGTTTTGATATAATAAATTGAGATCAATCTAATTTGGGTGAGGGAAATTTTATGGACTCTGTAAAGACAATATGATTTACGGGTCTATGTTGGACAAATTCCAATGCAAAATTTTTTCAGTATGTAAAAATCTAGGTCAAAAAAATTTGATGAAGACAACATTCAGAAAATAAGAAAGTTGTTGGCTGGTACTAGCAAGTAACTAAAATTATATATGTCTATTTATTAGATAGGATTTATATCTATGTTAGAGATATATCTATATATTATACTTGCTGTCAATATACTTAACAGAATATCCTCTATTATATCAGGATGCTAAATATATGTAATATAATTTAGTATGTTCACTTGACATTTATACAGCATTAGCTATGTACCAAGCACTGCCCTGTACAAATTGATATAAAATAAATGAAATGACCCTATTAATACAACCAAGTGGGAAAGAGAGATTTTATCGAGCTGCACATATTGGGGTCTCACCCTCCCCTACTCTACAGATTTTGAGTCTCTTCATCCCTCTGTTGGCTACCAGAGTTCTCCCTCTTGAAGCTACTTGAAAAATACTGTCTCTGAAAGTGAGCCATTTCCCTCATGTTGGAGCAAAAAAGGAATTGAGATATTCTGGTTATTATGCACCCTTTTTCAACAGAGTTCTGTTATTTTCAGGTGTTTCATGGGAATCCATAATTATGGGTATTTTAATCATATACTTAGAAATGAATTTCAGACTTTTCTTGACGGCAGTTTTGCTCTCAAAATTCTCAGATGTGACCTTTTATCTTAGTTCAAATACAGAAAATGTGAAGTTAAACAGTATTGCTGATAATAAAGCCACGGCCACTTTAGTCTACTTACTGTTTCCTTTCCTAAAGCAGTCAAAATAATTTTTTAAAGAAATAGCAGATAAATAGCAAGATAAATAATGCACAGAAAATGGCAGAAACCTTGACATAGGAGGACCTTTTAGAAAAATGATTCAAGTAGATTTTTAATAATCCTGGTGGCACAATTATGCCCTATTTAATACTGTGATACAGCAAGTATATTAAGCAAAATTAGGCAAATAGATTTGATCATAAGTCATTTCTGGAAAGAACACATGATGGTTGCCCTCTTTTTTTCATTTAAACAAAGACCTTTCATGCTATTTTAAAGTGCTTAATTGCTAGACAAAGTGATTCTCTTCTGTTTCTCTGACCTCTTCTGTGACATTCCAATCGAAGGGATTAAATTAAAAACTGTCAGATAAGTGTCCTCAAGGGGTTTCAGAGTAAAACTCAACAAAGATCCAAAATAAAAGCGCTGTGATTATAAGTTACTATTTGCATTTATTCAGTTTCCAAGAATGTAATTAAAAAGAGAGGTTCAAGCAGTTTAGTTGCATACTTAATGGCAAAGAGTCTAGAGAAAAATAAGAACTCTTGAAAGATACAAGATGAATCTAAAAGCAGTACTTAAAATGTAGCTCATTTGTCTTCTCTGCTTCCTTCAAAGATACTGTCTTTATACCATCTTCGGATATGGCTTTCTGGAAGGGGCAAAATTATTAACGCATAAGGGTTTATAATCCCGATCTCCTCTGCTCTCTGAGTGTGGATCCTGGTATCTCTTCCTTTGTTGTACTGAGTGATGGGTGGATTGGCAATAATAATAGGATACTGGAGAAATGCTGGATAGCTCTTTACCAACATGTGGCTCCTGGAGAGATGGAAATTCCAGTGGGAGAGAGAGGAAAGGTCTAGATTCGTGTGAACTGAGAATGTGTAGTGAGAGAATTTAGCAGCCACATCCCAGCCCTTCAACCTCACAACCCCACCCAGACCAGGGACAACTTGGGCCGAAAGTGCATGAATAGTAGGAAAGTTTTGTTTGTTTATTGGTCATTTGTATTCCTTCATATGTGTTTATATTTTTTGTCCTGATTTTTAAAAAATAAGCATTTAGTGTTTTATTCTTTTTAATTATAGGCATCCTGTTGCCTACTGAATAGCTCTCTCTGGATGTCCTTTAGGACCCTATGTGCAACACAACTTGTTGTTTTCTGTTCACACATGCCCCTCCTTTAATAATTCACACTTTTGTAAATAGTATCATTCACCTAGTTGTGGAAGCTGAAAGTTTTAGAACCTCTTTGGATCTTCCTTCTCCCTCATTCTGCAAGTCCAGGTCATGACCATCCTTCTAATTCTGCCTCCTAAATCTCTCTTCATCCCATGACCACTGTCTGACTTCAGACTCTCATCTTTTCTTACCCAGACCATTTTACTAGGCTTGTATTTGGTCTCTCCACTTCAAGTGGATTGGTTGTCTACATTACCACCAGTTTTCTTCCGAAGACAAAGATCATATTCCTTTCCTAACTGGACTTAAAAGAGATGCTACTCTATCTGCCTGAAATTTATTTTACCAGCCTTCCCTCCAGTCTATCTTGACCACTCTTCAGCCAGACTAAACTTACACAATCCTTTTCATTATTTCGTGCAATCTGTTCTTCAAACATGCCTAAACATGTTCCCACCTCTGGGTCTTTGCACTTACCCTTCTCTCTTTTTTGAGTGCATTTCTCCCACCCACACTGTCTGCACATAGATTGCTTTCACTTCAGGTATCTTCTCAAATGTTGTCTTATTAGTGAGACCTTTCTTGGCCACACTGTCTAAAATAGCAATCCTCCCTAGGATACTCTTTATTCCCTTCCTGTTTTCTTTTATTTCTGGCACTTCAGGGCCTCCTCACCAACTAACATGTTATGTTTTGTTTATTAGTTTGTTTCTTTTCCACTACTAGAATTTAAGCTCCTAAAGGACAGGGACTTTATTTTGTATTTTATCCCTGCACCAAGAACAGGGCTTGTCTTGTGGTGAGTGCTTAAAACATATTTGGAATGAAGGCAATGAATTAAGTTCGTTTCAATAAGCTGAGAGTGCTCTCCCCTCTTATATGTCCAAATGACTCATTTTTCTAATCAGGCCAAATTCAAATTCATTTTCCTTAAAACACCGTTTCTTTTACTAGAAATACCTAATGGCTCCATCTTCGAGATACTATTGCACTTTGTAAATAAGTATTTCAACATATTGTTTAAAGATGTTTGTTATATTATGTGTTTTTTCCATGGACGATGAGAATGTAAAATATTAGAGGTGATGGGTCATGTACTAGGGGCTCAAAAATACTTGAATGATTAAATTGATTATTGAATGGACTATAAATTAAAAACAAGTACTACACATAAAGAAAAATTAAAATAATTTTCCTTCTAAAATTTTTTTTCCTTCTTTGAAATATTAAAGCTACTTTCTTTCTCTCTGGATAGTCAAAAATCACATTTATAGCACATATACTTATAATATTATATCTTTAAACACAGAAATACAAAGGGGCCCTGGGCAGCTGGGCTTGTCCCTGACTTGACCTGTCAAGTTAATTCATTCTTCAGGACATAGGGAGATCAGTGTACAAAATCTACCTTCCTTGAAAGATCTCTATTGCCAATAAAGAAGAACTCTACTATCTTTCTGGATCTGACTGAGATTTTTTAGAACTGTAACAATTTAATCTGGAGTTTGAAATTAAGCTTTTCTCCTAAATTGTTAAGTTGTTCAGGAAAGCACCTTCTGAAAGATTTTAAATAACATAATTGCCTGACAATTACTTTGAACACACTGAACAATTTTCTTCCACTGAGAAGAAACCAAGTACTTGAAAAAAGAAACGTCACTGAGCTGTAACATACTGGAATAAGAGTCCAGAAACATAATGGCCAGAATTCCTTTCTTTTTCTCTGACTTGCCAAATAATCTGAATAAGCCACAATTTTCCTCTGGCCAAAATCATTGAAAAATCTTAATTCTCTTTATGGTTCTGTAGATCACAAAAATGGGTCCTAAAGGAATGGAATCATAAAGAAATGAAAAGACTTCTCTAATAACTTTATTCTTTAACTCTTAAATTAGGCTTAAACTCACAACCCCTGAGTCCCAGTATTTCTGTTGGAAATTTTTAGAGCTATATCTATGGTCCCCACTGACATCCTAGTATTACTCAAATTTACACTTGTTTTCTAAAATTGGAAGTCCAGCTCAGCCTGTGGGTTGGCATTGCTTTGTCAATTAACGTGAATGTTTTTCAAGTCTTCTCTTGGTAGTAATTGTTGCTTATTCTCTGTCCCCATATAGTAATCAGTGGCAGTGCCTTAATTTGTCACAGTGTTTGGAGCAAATTTACCTTCACAAACACCTTATCATGAAAATTTAAATTTTAGAGACAACCACTTTTTCACCTTTATCTGTCATATGGAAATGGAATTTGACTTCCACCATCATTAAGAACTGTACTCTTGGGGCTTCCCTGGTGGCGCAGTGGTTGAGAGTCCACCTGCTGAGGCAGGGGACACGGGTTCGTTCCCCGGTCCGGGAAGATCCCACATGCCGTGGAGCGGCTGGGCCCGTGAGCCATGGCCGCTGAGCCTGCGCGTCCGGAGCCTGTCCTCCACAACAGTGAGAGGCCCATGTAAAACAAAAAAAAAAAAAAAAAAAAAAAAAAAAAGAACTGCACTCTTGTGGCTCAAGTTCTTCTCTGCTGTTAGACTAAAAAGTAGGGTTGTCAGAATTGATTCTTGTTTGGTCCTTCACTTCCCAAGCTCCCAGTAGGTAAATGGAATGATATTTAAAACTAGGTCACTTATTTTCAATTTTGGAAGTTTTTTTTTCCCTACCCAATGGTTGAGTCAAATTTAAAATAAGCTGTAGATTTAGAAAACTGCAGTAAATTAGTTGTAGTCCCAAGTAATCAGTTTTGTGGCTATTTTCATTGCATTGAATGAACTTTAGAGTTAATAAAAATTATTTTTCTGATGTCATGATAATACAAGTACCAACAACAATAATAATTGACATTTATGAGCACTTAACATTTATCAGTAACTGTGATACATACTTTATGTGCATTATTTCAGTTATTTTAACAACTATGACGTAGGCCCTATGATTCCCATTTTATAGAAAATCTTGACATTTATAGAGATTGTATAATTTTCTCTTGTTCATACATTTAATAAGTGGTAGGTTGTAACTGAGATTCTGTCCCATTCCGTGGAATTTGTTTTATTTATTCATAAAATAACATTTACAATAATGCTAAATTGTAATTTCAGATGTATTTGAAATAATTATATCGTAGTAGATGATCATAAACAAATAAGAATTAAGCAGACCTATCTCAAAAGGAGAACTGAGATTGTTCAAGCATTTAATTTACCAAAGTTGTGAAATTTCATTGCAGGCTTTAAAAAATATCAGAAAAGTGATGCCATATCAAAAGTATGGGGATTTTTTTGGGTTTTTTTTTTTGCGGTACGCGGGCCTCTCACTGTTGTGGCCTCTCCCGTTGCGGAGCACAGGCTCTGGACGCGCAAGCTCAGCGGCCATGGCTCACGGGCCCAGCCGCTCCGCGGCATGTGGGATCTTCCCGGACCGGGGCACGAACCCGTGTCCCCTGCATCGGCAGGCGGACTCTCAACCACTGCACCACCAGGGAAGCCCAAAAGTATGGATTTTTGTTATAAATTTATATTAGAAATTATAACGTATTTTGTATCAAGACAATAGTAATAATTTTTGGTTTGGAATTGTGAAGAGTTTTATTATATGACTCCTTCATTCTTTAATAATATTAAAATAATAGTAGGAGATGGTAATCTTTCTTTGTTTTAATGTTAAATAATCAATTATCTTAACTCAATAGTTATTTAAGATCCTGTTTAAAGATCAGACCTTTTCAGTATCCTAAGTTTGATTTTACCATGTACAGGAAAACAACATTACCTGTGAAAAACAACTTGAACACATTTTGGTGAAATGAATAAATGATGTGGGGGAAATCTCTGATTAGAAATTACATGTATCTGAATACTACAGATCATAGGACTGTAATATATAATTCATCAAACTTGGAGATTCTTTTAGGGCTCTTGCAGTTTTCAAAAAATAAAAAGGAATGCTTAATGCATAGCAGGAGAGAGAAGTTTATTTCTCAGGTTCATCTATAAGTAGAGCAGGAAACATGTCTCAGCAGGTCTTAGGAGAAAGTCAAATGTGAGTCAAGGTCCAGGATAATTCTGGAGACTTGGTTCTTCCCTGTCAACCCCTGTCGTCTTCTCAGAAGTAGGTTTCTGTTGTTCCCTATAGGATCTCTGCCTCTGTGGGCAATTGCTTAGCTTCCCTCTGTTTCGGCTTTTACAGTTACTGCTTCTGCCACCCAAGAGCCCCTGCTGTCTTTTGTTCTGTCCATGGCCTTGACTCACTCATGACTTCTCCTCCCTCAGGACACACTCAGCTGTGGTAGCATTGGCTTTGGGGACCAAATAATTCTTTGTTGTTAGAAGGAGGCTGGTCTTGTGCATTGTAGGATGTTTAGCAGCATCTCTGCCCTCTGCCCACTGGATGCCAGAAATACTCAAGTTGTGACAACCAAAAAAGTCTCCATACATTGTTAAATGTTCCCTGGGGCACAAAATTATCTGTTGTTTCAACCGTTGACTTAAGAATTTCTTCCTGTGTGTTCTATGCCACATTCTCTCTCTGTTTCTTCTTTTGTCTCTCATTACTGTCTCACAGTTAAACTCACTTCCAAAGAAAGAGAGCTTCCCAGAAGGTGACAGACATATATCCAACCAATATGGGCTTTCCATTAAAGTTAAGTAATATCTTCATCCTAGGCTCTTAAGGGATGCTAAATAAACCAAATTAGAGACACACTTTCACTTTATTCTGCTAGTGTTTATAATAATTTATTTTTATAAACTCAAGGGATCTTGCAGAAATAATATCTTTAGTGGTGAAGGAAAATTTATTTAAAGTTCAATGATTCCTTCATGTCTACTTCTGTTTATAAATTTTTAAATCCAAGTAAAATAAAATTGACTACTTTTAAAATATGATCTTAATGTGGTTTAAATTTTTGCAAAAGAAATTTTATCTGTCTACCACTTCTATCAGTATATACATACAGATACTATACTTAAATGTATAATTTATGTTCCAGAATGCCTAGATTGAAATTCAGATTGACACTTACTAGTTGTATGACCTTGGGAATTTACTTAACCCATTTACATCTTAATTTTCTTATTTTTAAATGGCAGTTAAAAATAATACCAACCTTTTAGGATTTTAAGGACGACTAAATGAGTTAATGTTTATTAAAAATTTTTCTATTAAATGCACAATCAAAATAATTAACATATACATTATCGTCAAAATTTTCTTTGTATATCATTTTCTTGATTGTGGTGACAGTTTCTTGGGCGTCTTCATATAGCAGACTCTTCACATTGTATATTTTAAATAAATCAGTTTATTGTGTATTGATTGTACTTCAATAAAGCTGAAAAAAATTGTCTATTGAATAAGTAAAAACATATTTATAATGATCACTTATTGATGAAAATGGTTATTTCTCGATAGTAGTAGTCTATGTTATTTGTTTACGGTTTAAAGTTTTATTAAATTTAATTAAACTGTTCTTTTCTGCATTGTTCAGATTTTTTATAATGAGGATATAAGAATCAAAGCAAACTGTTTATCATAATTTCTTAGAGGGCAGCATTTTAATTATAACAGTGTATTCAATATTCATTTAATTCTTCACAATTTGTCACTCTTTCTTAGACAGGCTACTGATATAATATTTCTCATCAAATCTCTGAGCACTATTATCGCTTGTTTTACATTTTGATAGGTACACATCTCAGAGATGACTTACTTTGCCATCTCCAAATACAACTATGAAAACTCATTGCTTAACTTTGCCATGTTTTGTATTTCTTTCCTGTATTTGGAAACAACCCATAGAATAAATGAACCCTTCCTTACATTTAACTTAATAGCATGCTGCAGTTTAGGTGTATTGTTGCTTCCTGTCTACATAACCCAACTGCTACTAACCAATTTTGGCTCAGTAATTTTTCACAAAGAGTAAGTGCTAAATTCTTAAATTTCCTCTTAGCGCCTCTGCGTAAGATTAATTTTGTTTCTGTAGGCTTGTTTCTTTTCGTTTCCATAAACTGTACACGAACATGATATTTTTCACTGAACTGTCTCTGAGTGGGCCGAACTTTATTAATTTCTGTGGCATAGTGGGGAGAACCTCTCCCTCTTCCTTTTTCAAATATACACAAAGTGATCCTTTTATACTTGAAGCTATAGGCAATTTGAAGATATTAAAAATTAGACTATAATTTATGGGATAAAACATTTTACCTATAATGGTATGGCTACCAATGGCCTCATATACTTCAACGTTTTAATTGGTGCTTATGTTAAACACTCACTTTTTTTAAACAAGTCATTAATTAATTAACTTATTTTTGGCTGCATTGGGTCTTCGTTGCTGCGTGCGGGCTTTCTCTAGTTGCAGCGAGCGGGGGTACTCTTTGCTGCGGTGTGTGGGCTTCTCATTGCGCTGGTTTCTCTTGTTGTGGAGCATGGGCTCTAGACGCGCAGGTTCAGTAGTTGTGGCACGCAGGCTTAGTTGCTCCACGGCATGTGGTATCTTCCCGGACCAGGGCTCCAACCCGTGTCCCCACATTGGCATGCGGATTCTTAACAACTGTGCCACCAGGAAAGTCCTAAATGCTCACTTTTTAAAGTTACTTTTATTTTTTGTTGCAAAAATGTGTATTAATTGTAAACATTAAGAAAATGCAAATAATTATTCTATTTTATTCTTTCCCATAATATTGGCAATACCAGTGCCTGCTTTTGTGTATGAACACAGTATATGGGGACCAGAAGTGCATAGTCTACTCTTTATTTATGAAATAAGCAACCACAGAACAGTCTTAAATTTCAATTTCTTTTGCCTTGGGAGCAGCTTAGAACCAGTACTTCTCAACTTCATTTTATGCAACTATATATTTTTTCAAAACATACCCTTTGACCAACTAGTCCTTTCGGCCATAGCCCTGGTTCATTAAGGTATCATTTTGATTCCCTATATACTTCTGTTCATTGCCTTTCCACAACTAACTTCCTTAACACTTGGTTCTTTCTGTTACCCTCTAATTGTATCTCTCCTACCGTCTTTTAAAGTTGCTTGTCAAAATTCTCACCCTGATTTTCAAAACTCCTCATGATCTGGTTTCTGTCTCTGACATGGATCTCTGTCCACTCAGATTAAATCTTTTGGTTAAATGGACATGCCACACCATTCACTGTATTCCATTTTAATTTTGTGTTATTTTTTTATTTTTTTCCATGTTTGGATACCTTCCTTGTCCTTTTTGGACACTTTCTGAAAACTACTTTTGCTTTAAGGCCCATTTCAAGTTCTATTTTCTCTAAATATCCTCTGAAAACACATTTGTTCTCATCCATCTGATTATCTTTAAAATTAAAGTCTTAGCATTTAGAGGTGAAAGAACTTTAAGAGATCATGTAATTCAACTTTTTGGTGAGGTCTGAAGAGTTTAAGTGAGCTTGTCAGTGTCAGCTAACTCCTGCAGAGCCATGATTCGAATTTACGTCTCCAGATTTTATGACACAAGATAGTGCTCTTTCCTCAGTAGCATGCGGTTTTGTTTTGACATTTAATCACACACTACTTTTTGGTATTATTTTATTATCTCATTGCATGAATCTTGCTTTCCAGTTTGGTAGAAGCTTCTTGAAAATTAGGCTCATACTTGTATATCCTCCAAATGCGTAGTGTGATCTGAGCCATGGAGCTATTGTTTGTGCATTCTCACTCTGCATCATCTTGACTCCCCCCCCCCTTTTCTTTCTCTGTTCGCTCTCTTGATCTCTGTGTGTATGGTACCCTAGTTCCAATTATAGACTTAGTAGATGTCTGTTGTTTATTTTTTTAGTAAAGATTTCATTTTTAAGAGTAGTTTTAGATTCACAGCCAAATTTAAGAAGGAGGTAGATACTGAGTGAAGTAAGTCAGAAAGAGAAAGACAAATACCATATGATATCACTTATATGTGGAATCTAAAATATGACACAAATGAACTTATTTATGAAAGAGAAACAGACTCACAGACATAGAAAACAAACTTATGGTTACCAAAGGGGAGAGGGGGTGGGGGAAGGATAAATTAGGAGTTTGGGATTGGCAGATACAAACTACTGCATATAAAATAGATAAACAGCAAGGTCCTACTCTACAGCACAGGGAACTATATTCAATATCCTGTAATGAACCATAATGGAAAAGAATATGAAAAAGAATATATGTATAACTAAATCAGTTTGCTGTACACCAGAAACAAACATAACATTGTAAATCAACTATACTTCAATTTAAAAAAGGAGGTAGAGCTTTCCCATTTACCTCCTACCCCCCGACGTGCATGGCCTCCCGCATTAGCAAGACTCCCACCACAGCAGTACACGTGTTACAACTGGTGCACATATATTGCCATGTTCTAATTTCCCAAAGTCCATAGTTTACATTAAGACACTAGGGTTCACTCTTGATGACATGTCTCTTTTTAAGAGCTTTGTACACCAAATATAAGTTCTACTAAGGAATTTTTTGATCCTTTATAATTGTTTAGTTTTGGCTAAAAATTAGATCATAATGACATATTGAATGATTCTCTGACTCTCTTCTGCCACCTGAATTGTTATTAATCAGACCCATTGCTTTCTTCCTTTTGCTTTCCTTGGTGGTAGGAAAGGCAGTCATCTTTATGGCACAAGTTCTCACTTCTCTTCCACCAAAATAAATCTCTTTGAGAGGCCACAAAGGCCAGAGTTCAGTGTAACAAAACTTTTTGCATGTTTTTAGGATCTACCTCCTTTTTCTCCTGGTCCATTACATACTTCTTATTAGTTTAGGGTTTGTGTGTGTGTGTGTGTGTGTGTGTGTGTATGTGTGTGTGAAATTGTGACAAGCGGTACTCACTGTGTTCATTAGACAAAGTATATCTTTATAGATCCAGGTGTACTTTTGTCTGTCTTCTAACAGTCTCACCACAAATTCAGAACTAAGTCTATAAGACAGAACACGTGTGTGTGTGGTGGGGGGTAGATTGGGAAGTAGCTGCTATTAAGATAGTTGTGTGGAAACCACGTGACTGAGTCATAAAATGCACTACATGAAGAGAGAAGAGGTTTGAACATAAGGAAGTCTTACAGTGAATTGCTCTTTCACAAGGGAGCAGTCCCTCTGGAACATCAAGTTAGTAATCTAAACTATATTTTACTATTAAAACTACACAGGCTTAAAATAAGTTGTCTTAGTCATTAATTAAATCATAAAACCGCTGAATGAACTAACTGACATCTTTGTAAAATAGGGATTTAATTATAAACTTGAATCTTGGCAATGCTGCTTGAACGAAACTTAAAACTGTGACTGACCATAAATGTGTATACTCAATAAAATGTAACCTTTCCACTTATTAGCAACACTTCCCTCACTTAAGGGGTTTCCTTTTCTTAAGCTGTTGGCACATTTGACCCACTCTCCAATTTATAGGGCCTTGGGAGACATATGTACTTCTTTAAATATGGAGATGACATCCAGAAGCCTCACAAATGACTTATGAATTAAAACTTGGGGAAATAAATGTTAAGTAGCAGCATGACATTCCTTTTCATCTGTAATTTAATTCTTTCTTTATTATGAGACCATAATGTTGATTAACTTTAGCAAAAGTAAATTAAAGAGAAATCTTGCCTGCCTACTGCAATATCCCTTCACTTTTAAGAACACTCTTTGCTGGGCAATGTACTGCCTTAGAAGTACTTTTTCACTGAGATGACCTGAGCCCATAGCAGAAGATGCCACCTGTCCTCGTGCATGCTCATCCCTTGGATATCTCCTTTTACAGCAAGCCCTAAAAACAGTAGCTCTGTGATGCAGCCTGTCCCAGGGAATTGTTTACATTAGTGAAAGTAGGCTAATTTTGCTAATAATACTTCCCGAAGCATATAATGGTTCTCGCACAATAGTTTTTTTTTTTTTTTTTCTCACATAGATTACCTGCCAGGTGAGCAATTGGGTAGGATGTCCTTCTGAGCAGTCATTCAGGCTCCTAGGTGAATAAGGGTCGTTCATCTTCAATAAATGTTTCCGAGGGTACCCTATGGACCGCCATCCCTGTCAGCTTGAAGGGAAATGTACATTGATGAGATTGTGTGGTAAATTTTCATGGACCAACCTTGGCAGTAGTGCGTATCATTTCTGTTTCCCTTCTATTGGCTAAAACTCAGTCACATGGCCAAACTTAAGTACAAAAGAGGCAGGGAAACATGGTCTCACTCTGTGTCCAGGAAGAAGAGATGCTCGTGGATTTGGGTGAGCACCTGGCTGTTTCCGCCACACCCATTAAGGCTCATTCAATTTCCACTGGCATAAGAAAGGAATATCTTACCCTCAGATCCTAAGAAAGTTTTGGTCTTCCAAAGGGAGATCCAGTTAGGCCATTTCCTGGTTTTCAATTCAAGAAGGTAGAGCTGAATTCTCTCAATGAAATTGGGGCTATTGATATCAAACACATGTATCTTCAAATACATATAGTTTGCAAGAGAGATTTTACAAAATTCGTAACTGTACTTTTTGTGTTTGGAAAAAGTCAAGCACCTCTATCCTTGTGTAAGCCTGTCTTCTATCATATTCTTTATTGACAGTTTTAGGTGTAGGTAAAAAGTTCAAGGTCTGTAGAACTGACTTGAGCTTTTGGGTCTCAAAACTTGCCAGATTTCCTAATGAGATTTTTATTCCCTTTCATTTGAAAAGAGTTATACTGAAACTGGGATGAAGAGTTACAAACAAATGCAAAGGAATGACATGTTAATGGAATTGGAGGCTTCAGAAGACTTCACACTAAATTCAGTCTTACATTGTTCGAATCAAAATGGCTTTCCTGATAGCAACTTATGCCAAATTCATTTCCTCTTCTACCTTTTATTGCCAGTTGATTTTACTGATTTGCAAAAAAAAAGGGGAATACTAAAGCTTAAAAAAAAAAGTTGCTTTTAGCAGGACAGATCATCTACTGCTCCTGTGATGACTCCAATCAATGAGCACTTCTGAATAGGACCTCTTCCCTGTTGTTAGCAAAGGTAGTTGCTCTAGTTGGGATTTTCACTCCTCCTATTCGTATAATTCCTCACAGTGATTCCCCAGCAGCTAAGGTTCTTAGTGCGGATGACCTCAAGAGGCCCTCTTGTTCTTTGCTAAGCTTGCTTCTGGTAGCTACACCTGTGTACAACTCTTTTAAGATGGTTTCTTCAGTGGGGTGACTAGCTGTCCCGAGTTGCTTGGGACTGAGGGTTCTCCTGGGCTGTGGGAATTTCCGTGCTAAAACTGGGAAATCCCTGGCAAAACCGGGAGGAGTTGGTCCTCTTATAATCCGATGGTCCTCTAGAGCAGCAAGGTAACAACAGCAGCACAAACTATACTTCACTGTCCCTCGCCGTTACTTTTGCTTCCTCTGAGGCAGGAAGTCTCAACTCACTTGGCCTTGGCTCAGCGGGAAGTAGCTCTTAAATTGTGGTCCCAAACCACCTGCATGAGAATGGGGGTGGTTTTTAAAATGTACATCCCATGGTCCTACTCCAGATAAACCCCCAAATCTCAGCAGATGAGGCCTGGAATTTCCCATTTCTAATAAGTATCCATAAGATTAAGATGTACTAAGATTTGGGCTCTATTTCATTATGGAGTCCGTCTATAGAATGGCAAGAGACAGCCCCTTTTTCTACCTGTCTGGATCAAGTTTAGTTAAATACAGTTTTGGCAAAAGCCTCACACTTCTTTTTCAATGCACTCAACTTTATTTAGGAAATACAGGTACTTATGCAAATAAAGACCCTAGTTATAGTTACACACAAGGGGTTTGCCAAGCTCCTTCCGCTTACAGGAATCTTAGGGGTGTAACTGGGATTCCAGTGATTTTTGTCTCAGTGCTCCCTCACCTCCCACCCTCAGGGCAATCATCAGACTTTCAAGTTCCTATCAAGCTAGGCTTGCTCTTGCACAGTCCCTAACAGCCAGAATTAAAATTCACTTTACTGCAGTCATATCTTCACCACTGTCAAATTCTCTTGAGAGAGTTGCATTTTTCTTCAACTCCTGGTTATTTTCTTTGTCATTTCTTCTGTCTCACAGTAGTTACCCCAGTGAGACTCCCCCTCCCCCCAGAATCTGCGCACAAGTATGTATTATACAACTCTTTTGAGACACACAGCAGACCTCTTCCTCCTGCTCTTTCACTGCCTCTGAGCTGGGGGGTAGGTTTTCGACGAGGGGAGAGAGGGGGCAATGCTAACCATTACCTTGGTCTCTAGGTTTCAGTTTCTCTCCTCAGTTGCCAGATATCAGCTAGGAATTTCCTCTGCTGGACAGTAGGCTCTCCCCAAATTTTTTTCTTTGTTTTAAGTAAAGCCTGTGGAAAGATAGTAACCTGTTGTGGTCGTTTCTAGATTTCTCCACTAGATGGCATTCCTAGGTTAGTTTTGTATTCAGTTTCCTACAAGGGGTGGATTGATTTTTACCCTGAAGCAAGAACAGAGAGCCATGATTTACGTTTCATGATTTACTTGGCTGATTACAAGCACTAAGATAGTTTACGTTGTCTTGGAAATTGAGCTGTGCCTTGTACTGCTGAATCTGAGATAATTAGACAGTGATATATTGGGGGGCACCTCATAATGTAGGCAAACAGTCATAAGCAGGCAAATGCCTCCATTGGGCTCCCCAGCTCTTTGTTGCTGCACACCAAAGAGTCAGAAAGCGCAGAGTGCCTCTTTTCACCGAGGTGGAGCTTGGACTCTACTGTATCTCTCACTGGGACAACTCCGTCTCCACCCGTAGTCTCTCTTCTCTTCTGACTCCTAATTAAACAGCACAACCACTGTCCTGCACCTTTTCACTAGATCTAGTCTTCTTTCTTGTCCCTCTCTACTTACAAACTAAGTTTTAATGATGGCTCTGGTTATACTTCATGTTTATTATTTCCAGTTCATGACTACTTAAAGAGAAAACATACTTTCCGAAGAAGATATGGCCAGGATTTTGGAGGAAGATAATTTTTAATTTTAAATACTCTGCCCAAATTAGTAAAATAACATTTAGCAAGTACCAGAACATACAGGGAGGAGAAATGGTACCCTAAAACAGTGTGAGTAATAACCATACATAAGTAGAATTCAAGGTATAAAAAGATAAATGGTCTTAAGCTGGATGCCCCTATTAAGAAAGTGGTGAGAATATATGAAAATGTGTAAATAGAATTGTAACTTTGAAGGATGTTGAGGCGAATCCCCAATTTCACTTAGTTCTGATTAGACCGTAATGAGAGAATAATAATAATGGTACAAGGGCTATCCAGAAGAAAAGGAAAAGTCAGTAAGGTTATTGAACCTAACTAAAGTGACACTATCTGCAGTGTTGTTTATATTATGGTAAATGCTGGAAGAAAGGAGCCCCTGTTCACATTTCATTTGTCCCTTCTTCTGAATAGTACCATAAATGTTCCCTGGAACTGTCTACTTGTTTCTCTTAAGCAAATTGCGTAACCTCTGTAAGCCTCATTTTTCTCATCTGTAAAATTGTGATCACAACGTTCAGTCTTCTTGCAAGGCATTGGTGAGGTTTCAATTATACAATGTTTGTAAATCATGCAATAGATGATCAGAATATAATGTCTTTATTAGTATAGTAGGATCTCAATTAATGGGAAGCATTAATATTTTTACAATTAGTCCTCTTTAAATAGTTTTTTTGTTTTTACATCTTTATTGGAGTATAATTACTTTACAATGGTGTGTTAGTTTCTGCTTTATAACAAAGTGAATCAGTTATACATATACATATGTTCCCATATCTCTTCCCTCTTGTGTCTCCCTCCCTCTCACCCTCCCTATCCCACCCCTCTACGTGGTCACAAAGCACTGAGCTGATCTCCCTGTGCCATGCGGCTGCTTCCCACTAGCTATCTATTTTACGTTTGGTAGTGTATATATGTGCATGCCACCCTCTCACTTTGTCACAGCTTACCCTTCCCCCTCCCCATATCCTAAAGTCCATTCTCTGGTAGGTCTATGTCTTTATTCCTGTCTTACCCCTAGGTTTTTCATGACTTTTGTTTTTTAGATTCCATATATATGTGTTAAAATATGGTATTTGTCTTTCTCTTTCTGACTTACTTCACTCTGTATGACAGACTCTAGGTCCATCCACCTCACTACAAATAACTCAATTTCATTTCTTTTTACGGCTGAGTAATATTCCATTGTATATATGTGCCACATCTTCTTTATCCATTCATCCGATGTTGGACACTTAGGTTGTTTCCATCTCCTGGCTGTTGTAAATAGAGCTGAAATGAACATTTTGGTACATGACTCTTTTTGAATTATGGTTTTCTCAGGGTATATGCCCAGTAGTGGGATTGCTTGGTCATATGGTAGTTCTATTTGTAGTTTTTTAGGAACCTCCATACTCTTCTCCATAGTGGCTGTACCAATTCACATTCCCACCAGCAGTGCAAGAGAGTTCCCTTTTCTCCACACCCTCTCCAGCATTTATTGTTTCTAGACTATTTGATGATGGCCAATCTGACCGGTGTGAGATGATATCTCATTGTAGTTTTGATTTGCATTTCTCTAATGATTAGTGATGTTGAGCATCCTTTCATGTGTTTGTTGGCAATCTGTATATCTTCTTTGGAGAAATGTCTATTTAGGTCTTCTGCCCATTTTTGGACTGGATTGTTTGTTTTTTGTTATTAAGCTGCATGAGCTGCTTATAAATTTTAGAGATTAATCCTTTGTCAGTTGCTTCATTTGCAAATATTTTCTCCCATTCTGAGGGTTGTCTTTTCGTCTTGTTTATGGTTTCCTTTGCTGTGCAAAAGCTTTTAAGTTTCATTAGCTCCCATTTGTTTATTTTCGTTTGTATTTCCATTTCTCTAGGAGGCTGGTTAAAAAGGATCTTGCTGTGATTTACCTCATAGAGTGTTCTGCCTATGTTTTCCTCTAAGAGTTTGATAGTTTCTGGCCTTACATTTAGGTCTTTAATCCATTTTGAGCTTATTTTTGTGTATGGTGTTAGGGAGTGTTCTAATCTCATACTTTTACATGTACCTGTCCAGTTTTCCCAGCACCACTTATTGAAGAGGCTGTCCTTTCTCCACTGTAGATTCCTGCGTCCTTTATCAAAGATAAGATGACCATATGTGCATGGGTTTATCTCTGGGCTTTCTGTCCTGTTCCATTGATCTATATTTCTGTTTTCGTGCCAGTACCATACTGTCTTGATTACTGTAGCTTTGTAGTATAGTCTGAAGTCAGGGAGCCTGATTCCTCCAGCTCTGTTTTTCGTTCTCAATATTGCTTTGGCTATTTGGGGTCTTTTGTGTTTCCATACAAATTGTGAAATTTTTTGTTCTAGTTCTGTGAAAAATGCCAGTGGTAGTTTCATAGGGATTGCATTGAATCTGTAGATTGCTTTGGGTAGTAGAGTCTTTTTTACAGTGTTGATTCTTCCAATCCAAGAACACGGTATATCTCTCCATCTTTATATCATTTTTAATTTCTCTCATCAGTGTGTTATAATTTTCTGCATACAGGTCTTTTGTCTCCTTAGGTAGGTTTATTCCTAGATATTTTATTCTTTTTGTTGCAATGGTAAATGGGAGTGTTTTCTTGATTTCACTTTCAGATTTTTCATCATCAGTGTATAGGAATGCCAGAGATTTCTGTGCATTAATTTTGTATCCTGCTACTTTACCAAATTTATTGATTAGCTCTAGTAGTTTTCTGGTAGCATCTTTAGGATTCTCTATGTATAGTATCATGTCATCTGTAAACAGTGACAGTTTTACTTCTTCTTTTCCGATTTGGATTCCTTTTATTTCCTTTTCTTCTCTGATTGCTGTGGCTAAAACTTCCAAAACTATGTTGAATAAGAGTGGTGAGAGTGGGCAACCTTGTCTTGTTCCTGATCTTAGTGGAAATGCTTTCAGTTTTTCGCCATTGAGGATGATGTTTGCTGTGGGCTTGTCATATATGGCCTTTATTATGTTGAGGAAAGTTCCCTCTATGCCTACTTTCTACAGGGTTTTTATCATAAATGGGTGTTGAATTTTGTCGAAAGCTTTCTCTGCATCTATTGAGATGATCATATGGTTTTTCTCCTTCAATTTGTTAATATGGTGTATCACGTTGATTGATTTGCATATATTGAAGAATCCTTGCATTCCTGGAATAAACCCCACTTGATATGGTGTATGATCCTTTGTTGGATTCTGTTTGCTAGTATTTTGTTGAGGATTTTTGCATCTATGTTCATCAGTGATATTGGCCTGTAGTTTTCTTTCTTTGTGACATCCTTGTCTGGTTTTGGTATCAGGGTGATGGTGGCCTCGTAGAATGAGTTTGGGAGTGTTCCTCCCTCTGCTATATTTTGGAAGAGTTTGAGAAGGATAGGTGTTAGCTCTTCTCTAAATGTTTGATAGAATTTGCCTGTGAAGCCATCTGGTCCTGGGCTTTAAATAGTTTTTAATAAACAAATACATGCTGGATCACCTTGCTTTTATGCCTTAATACACTTAGCAAGGAACCTCTAATTTTCTGCATATAGTTTATCTGGGAAAGAGCTCTCTAATTTTCACATTTGTAGAGAGGAAGAAAGGATGGCAGAGCCAGGGTGGAGGAATAACTGGGTGAGGTTTTAATACCTCAAAATGATAATGATAAGGATTAATAAGAAAAAGAGGTGGTTCAGAAACCACAAATACAAATTAGTGGGTATTAGTGGGTCTTCAGCTTGTGGAAAAACAATTGAAAAACTGGCTTAATATAATAAAAGTATGGGCTTAGTCTTCAACTCACTTTCTCCTTTGTCATGTATTAAATTTATGAAAATTCTTTATTTAAATTTTGACAATAAAAATTAAAATGTATAAATTATAGAGGCCATTCTAGATTTTCAAGTTAAGTGACTGAATGTCTTAAGTCTGTTTCACACTGATGAAGTCCTAGAACATTAACCATCAATCTCAAAGGTACTAAACTAGACAGTCTCTTCTAGTCTTTTTTTAAAATTTGGATAAGTTTCTCTACTTTATTCCAGGCTTTTGAATGTACATGCATAGTTGGAAGCAGCTTCATAGGTTTCTGTCATATAGGGAGTCATGTTGTCAAAGAAAAAATATGAATCAAATATTTTCTTAATATTCCCTCTAACAGACTGTTTTTCTTTTAGTTTTAAAGTGCCGGGAATGACCAAGTATACTTGGAAAAATGGTTTGCTGAAATTTTTTTTTTTCTTTGTCCAAGTGAAGCTTTAGTGGGTTGGTAGGTAGATTTATGTATCACTTCAAAAGAGGCTGTTGGTAGAGTATCCCAAATAAACTGAAGTAATGCTATGAAGAGTGGACACATGAATAGCACAGATGTTGCAATAATGTGAACTTGTTTCCCTTTCTTTATTTCTGAACATTTTTATGTCTTACGATGGCATTCTGAATTCCCACCACCCGTAAAACCAGGCAACTTGATACTTGTACCTTCAGTAGTTTGTACTCAGTAATTCAGATCAGGAAAAGATAACTCTCTAAGATATAGGGTTGAGGACTCACTTCCATGAACATGTTCTGCAAGTTGACAGTGGCATTAATGACAATTTATGGAAGCAAAATTCTTTTTATCTAGTTTATTAATTTGCTAAGTAAACTTTAAAAATTATTTACTGGAGTCAAGATGAGAGCACTGAAACTAGACATATTCAGAGTTCTAATCTGTGTAAATTTTCTAGAGGCCAGAAGTCAGCAGAATTGGAGAAAGTGCAAGAAAAAAAAAAAACCCTAAACTTTGCTTTGAATGAGGTTTTGCAGAACTGTGAAAGAATATTAGAAATGTATGACTGGTATGGCTTAAACCTTTAAAATTTCAGGTTTAAAGCAAATGAAAGAGCATACTTAATAAAGATAGAAAGAACCTTAGCATTTCATTAATCCAAGAGAAGGTCGTAATTTTTGCTGAGTGCAAAATTAGTATCGATGTTTCTTTTCTCCTGGAAACTTTGCTGATAACTACCAGTAATTGCACATTCCATATAGCCTGGCTCTTAAAGCCTGGACTACTTACAGGAATGATTAATAGTGTAGAGAATTCTCTAATTTTTTCAATTTTAGAGATAACATAAAAATCAATCTAGGTAGAAATATTAATGAGCACTACATTTAAATGTAAGCCACAGTGTAAATAAAAATTTTAAAGAAATACAAACAATAAAATGCATTTGATATCTTTCTCCATATTCACTTTACCAATGTCTGCTAATGTGCCTCTATTTTTCATTTCAAGCCTGAATTAAATGCTAAATTTAATAAGGCTGATTGAATCTTTATTTTTAATCTAAAACTTTTAGGACTTTATGTCTATATCTATCACTTTGGACTTCAAGGCAACGTTTGTTGTCCTTATTTTATTTTTCATAGCCATCTGCTTAGAAGTAGAGGAAGGAAGGAAGGAAGGAGATGAAAAGCATTAAAAAGGAAGATAAGAATGAAAGGAAAGAGGGAGAAAGAGAGGGAGGGAAAAGAAGGAACACATTGACCTCTGCTGTTTTCACCTCCTCCTTCTCTCTCATCTCTTGGTGTATGAGTGTAGAAAGAGAGCCTTGATTAGGGTTGGACATGTCATTTAACAATCAGCTTACTTATCTTGCAGAGTAGCAAGCACTTCACTGTGAGGACTCTTTATGTGAGATGATTCACAAGAGTGTTTCATAGATGAATCATAAACAATTAAACCATAAACACGTAGATGCTGTTGATTTGTATAAATCTCCTAATGAGGTCTTTTTTATAGTCTACATGGAATAGTCCATGAAGAAGCCTCATCATACCTAAGGAACATGTTCTCTGAGCAATGGCTACTTCAGATCCATCTGTAAATAAATTCAGGGAAGATAAAATATACCATGGGTTATATAGGGAATGCTCTTAGACAAAGAGATTGATTGAAAGGATCATCTTCTCTATACCCCTAGTATCATTGTGGAAGAAACAACTGTCTAGGAGCACTGTAGATATTCCTGAGTTCTTGAGTAGTAGTCAAGTTAAACCGTTGGCCATCTTCTAAATATTTGTCTCTTCAGCTCAGATTTTCAGAAGAAAGCTTTCACGTTAAGGAGATCATGAGATAAGAGAAATTCTCAACCCTTTCAGATCCGATCCCTTTTCATAACAAGTATCCTAAAAATAATTCATAGGCAATATATCTCATTTACAAACATAATTTATAAATCTATATAATGCTCATTTATAATATAGAATACAATAAAAAGAAATAAATAGATGACAGAATGATCTACATTTCCATGTGTAAATATACTCCAGGTACAAGTGCAATAGAAAACTTAATGAAGTAGATAGATGTCTGCACTTAAACACAAAATCATCATACTCAGCAGCTAGACAATGTAAACTAATCCAGAGGTTTTGTTTTGGCAACAAAAATACCGTAATACCGTGAATGATGTTGATCAATGTCATCATTTTCTAAGATGGTGAACAAGTCTTAATAAAGCTTTAGGAAATATAAAAAGTACAATTTTTCTTTATTGTACAGTACTTGCCTTCTGGAGAAAGCAATGTGTATTAAAATAGATTAAAATATTAGTTTTAATTTGCAAAGTAGAGTTGGATTCATGTAGGTGACATCCCTATTGATGGTGATCTCAGCAGAGGACACAAGGTTTCTCACAGAGTGAAAAATCAGCTTTCTGAGTTGGAGATTTTTCTCTTAACTCCAGTCAGACACTTTGTAGTACTGGGGAGAAGGGAGTACAATAGACATGAAAGTGAAGACAGCTAAAGAGGATCCCAGCTCCAGGTTTTCTTCTCATGGCTCTCAAGTCCCAACTTTCTCCCACATGGTAACACAGGTTGACCCCTTCAGCAGCTCCTGGTCCAAAGCAATTCTGGTACTTAGGTCAAGTCAGTCATTTGTGAACATTATTTGTACTTCCTCAGACCTGTATATATAATATGTAAGTAGCAGTACATCACTTTTCCAATATCAGTAGGCTACCTCAATTAAAAATTCTTTAGAGAATAGAATGGAGGTTGTTGCTAGCCCCAAACATATCTAACCAGCAATAGAGAGGTGGATTGGTATAGTAGCTTAGAGTCAGACAAATCTGTTTTCAGATCTTAACTTTGCAGATGACTGAATGCTCAATACATTACTAAGTCACTCTGTAGTTTTCTATATGTACTTCATGAGGCTGTCATAAGGATTAAACAAAGCTAAACTAGTGGACTCTAACCTGCTTCATTCATTCTGTTCTCTTATGAAATACCCCAGGAACAGAAATAGAAAACTCAAAGAAGATGTGAGGATAGGAAACAGAAGTCAGAAGGAAAAATAAATTTTCCTAGGAGAGAAGAAAGAAAAGAAGAGTATCAAACTGAAAAAGACATGATAAATTTAAGACCTAACTCCACTCTCAAAATTAAGATTTTGTTCTTTTATTTGTCCAGGAAAGAAGTAACTAGAGCTCTTGATTATATGAAGGAGATAAGAGGGAGATCATTGTTCTCATCACTTACTATTTAGATTTGATGTGTATCCCCACCCACCTTTTTAAATAATGGGTTTAAAAGGAATAATGATACCTGGGAATACTTTTTGTTAGACTAACATCACTGTGGTTTTTGGAACATCTCACAATATGTGGCTAATCTGCTTAAATTTCACAATTTAAAATTGACATTGACAGTAAAAAAAATTATTTTCTAGAAAGAGAAGAATAAAATCTCATGATATTATAAAAATAAACATTGGGGGACTTCCCTGGTAGCACAGTGGTTAAGAATCCGCCTGCCAATGCAGGGGACATGGGTTTGAGCCCTGGTCCAGGAAGATCTCACATGCCGTAGAGCAACTAAGCCCATGCGCCACAGCTACTGAGCCTGAGCTCTAGAGCCTGCAAGCCACAACTACTGAACCCGCGCCTAGAGCCCATGCTCTGCAACAAGAGAAGCCACTGCAATGAGAAGGCCATGCACTGCAATGTAGAGTAGCCCCTGCTTGCTGCAACTAGAGAAAGCCCACGCACAGCAACGAAGACCCAGCACAGCCAAAAATAAATAAATAAATAAACAAACAAACAAACATTGAAATTTAGACTTGTAGTCAGAAAAAAATTGCGTAAGTCAAGAATTAATTCTGCCCTAAGAATAATAATTAATCCTGCTCCCAAATAGAGTTTGGGCTTTCTAGGAAGGGAACCCTCATTGATTCATTTATTAAAATTTTTTTTTAAATTTCTACTTTAGGTTAGGTTTTGTGCTAAGTGCTGGGAATCCAGTGATGAATAAGGTTATAGTACCTGCCTACAAGGAGATAACATCCAATGCTAAGTACACTCTTTAGAAACAAAAATGTATGGACTTTTACATCTAGTTTACCCACATAGGCATACTTTCTACTGCTTTTTCAGTTTTGCTTTTTGTGTTATGTACCATTCATGTGAAGACCAAGCATAAAATTCCTTTAGTTACAAAATTACATTAAAAAGGAAAAATAAGCAACTCACAGAAATGAAAATAAGTTGAGGTGGTTTATGTAAAGCTTTTTTTTTTTTTTTTTTTTCAGAACTAGAAAGTAAAATTGTCAGGTAATTTGTCATGTGCAGTAATCTTCAAGGTGACTTTGGCACAGCAGTCTACAAATTTCGTATGGATCACAGTACAAAATAATTCCTATTAAGGTTATCAGGAAATTTTAGACTGTCAAACATCCTTCATGGCAATCCCTGCTTTTAAGTGTTAGAACATCACACTGTGATGACCTATAATGAATAAACCCTGGAGTATTTTAGTTGAATTTTATTCTGATGCTTGGAACTAATGACTCACTCCAGTGGGTATTGCTAGAAATTTAAGGCCTTCAAATAAAAACGAAGTATGATGGTATTTCTCACCTCAAAACTCACAGTCACAGTCTCGCACCCTCACTCCCAAGCCAGAGCAGTGATTTAGATGTGACAAGGTTCCTGAGAGGTTGGAAATTTTCAGCTGACTAGTTTTTAAATGACAAATTTAGTTTTACTGTTCCCTTGAATTCTGAAAGAATTTCACATTGAATAACACATGGGGAACTTAATTGGAAATATACTAGAAATCATAGCTTTGTTCTCAATGGACTTATTAGATATTTGTTTCATTCTTTAATTTCAGCAAAAACCAGCATTTCAGGAAGTATCCAAGAGATAAAATTGGGATTGATATAAAAAATTGTTGCTTAAATTCAAATGAAAATAGTCACCGTATATACTGGTTTCTAGAAAAGTTATTGTTCATAAATCCCTGTTTCCTTCCAAAGAGTCTCTATAAAGTGACCTCTTATTACATGTCCTTAAAATATATTATCAGGTTTCTATTGGATATAGTTACTCAACTTGACAAAGTGTTATTGAAGTTTCACTATATAAGGCAGAGTGTTAGGTGCTGGAGTCCCCAAAATACCTGTGATATGGCCCTTATTTTCAATTTGGTCACAGTCTATCTGGATTTCATGAGAGGGACAGATCTGTCCCTTGAAACCAACATTAAACACAGACTTCCCTCTCTATGTGGATCATACATGAGCTACAAAGACACAGTCTTTCTTTGCTCTGAAAAGGCAAGGTTTATATGCCAATGTGCGATTTGACTCATAAGACATTTTAAGCCAAAAATATAAAATATATCTTTTAACTTTGCTGTGACAAACTTTGAGAAGTGGCAGATGTTTATTTTTCTTATATTCCATGGTCCAATTTACCTTTCTTTTGATGTTCTGTGTTACGGACTTGAATTCTGGTTTGTAAGAACAGAAAGGCAAGAAAGAAAGGAGGGCCACAGGATTTAGAACACTTATCTGGACCTTATCTAGAAGGTCAAAACTCATTGTTAAGAATTTTTTCAACTGATTCAACTTAAAAAGAAAATGTGATGTCTCTTGGGATTGAAAAAAATAATCATTAATTTTGCTCCCTTATCTTTGGTATTGATATGTACACTATATACAGGTATTCATAAGAAATAAGTTAAAAATCAACCAAGTAAGTAAACAAGAAGTCTCAAGTTTAGTAACTAATGTTGAAATATTTGGTATAACCCTTTTTATAAAATATTTGGTGCAACCCTTTTTACAAACTAATGTTGAAATATTTGGTGCAACCCTTTTTGCAAAAATATTATCATATGGGAAGTTGAATTTTACTTCCTAACTATATGCTTTAATGGACACACACACACAGACACAAACACACACAAAGATATTTCAAATATAAAAGACATAAAAGGGAGAGTAATTTGTAGTAATATATTTTTTTCTTATAGAAAATGCATGCCTTTGATACATTTCTAGTTGTACCACTAGATGGAGCTCCTTGCTAGAAAGTCACCTATCTCTCACCAAAGGAACTACTTGAGGAAAAATTAAATATGTATTGTTTTTCATTATATATTTCTTTAGAAATATGAAAAAATTAAACTTTAAAATGTAAACTAAATGTTTAATAAAATTTTCTTAAAGTTGACTAACCTACCTGGGAGTGAGATTACACATGAATATTTGAACACTAACAAATTTCAGAAAATTTCCAATTGCCCTTTAGTGAAAAATGTGGATCAACCCTCAGAAAAATAGTCTGAAAATTTTTGGTCCCACAAAACATGTGTCTCTTACCAATTCATAGATACTACTGTCATGGGTATCCAGAGTGCATATGTTCCATTCTTATAAAAATAATACTCTAAAAAATTACAAATTTCAATGACAGACTGTAAGGAGATGGATAAGGATGGTTTATGGAGACTCCTGTTAAAAGCATAAGCAAGTAATCAGCACAATTATGAACAATAGGGCACCATGTTCTCAAGAACTGAGCAGTCTGGTGGAGAGATGCACATTGATCTTTGTTCCTAGTACTTTGCATACTTACTGCAATTATCATGTGACCAAGAGATATCATAAAAAATATAACTTAATAGAAAGAGGTGATAAGTGAAAGTGGACTTTGTGGTCAAGATGCCCTAATTCAGAAAATGCCCATGATCACAGAGTTACCTTCACCTGCTCAGTCAAGGAGTGATTCCAAGCCCATAACAAGTTTACAGCCCAGCAGAAAAAAGTCTTGTCAGCCTAACCATTCATTTATCTATTCATCCATCCCAGCAGTGGTATCACTGAGGGCCTATAGTGTGGAAGGCACCATGCTATTTCATGAAAATGACAAGCACTATTCATTATAAATTCTACACTAGAGGTATGAATAGATCCTGATGAAGTAGAGAAGGGATTGACAAAAGGTACCCAGCTTGGTAGTAAAATGCTTTGTCAAGAAGGGGATACTTGAACAGGCTCTGGAAGCATATTTAGAGAGATTAGTGATAAAGATACTGAAAAAAAGAAGAAAAATAATTGGGTTGCATTGAATTGCATACAGGTATAAAGATAAGTGAGATTTAATAAAGTGAGTTATGAAAATAAAATGTGTGACTTAGTTATCATGTCATCTCTATTGAAATCCTAGCCTGGATGTAACTATGTGGAAGACTTGATGGTGAGAGTTCTAGGATGGGAGCACTCCTGCTTATCTCTCTTTAACCTAGAATATGTTCTTCATGAGTGTTTGAGGCTCTAGCCCCTAAATCTGAGATGCTTTTCTCAGAAAACTACAGATGTCTGAGTCTTTTCTTTTCTTTTTTTTTTTTTTTTGCGGTACGCGGGCCTCTCACTGCTGTGGCCTCTCCCGTTGCGGAGCACAGGCTCCAGATGCGCAGGCTCAGCGGCCATGGCTCACGGGCCCAGCCACTCCGCGGCATGTGGGATCTTCCCGGACCGGGGCACAAACCCGTGTCCCCTGCATCGGCAGGCGGACTCTCAACCACTGCGCCACCAGGGAAGCCCTGAGTCTTTTATTCTTACAAACTCTCATGATATGTTCAATGATAAGATTGGAAGATAAAACATTAAGAAATAAATATTTGGAAAATTCTTTGGGACCACCACTTCATGACCAGGTATGCCCATCATAGCTTGTCTCTATATGGGAATATGGGAAGAATTGAAGAGTATGGGAAGGTAGTCACCAGGAAAGCAGGCATTGTTTTTGTTTTTGGCTCTGGGAAGCCAGAACAGAGTAATAGGGACAAGGACAGTTCAGTTAATATCTTGTAGTATAGATCATTGTGATGATTCAGTAAAAAAAATCATTCTATTAGAAATGTCTTTGTTTTTTGTCTATTAATGGTGGGAAAAATACTGGTGTTAGAAGGTCTGTTGGCAGCTATGAGCTGAACCCGGAGCTCCTCAAGCGTCCTAGGAAAATACTGTGCTTTTTAGTGCATTTAGAGGTGGCTTTTGGCAGAGATTGGGCTTCTCAATTCCTGGATGATGAGGGAAAGTCTAGGTAGGATGGAGATTTGGGAGAGGGATGTAGAAAGCAATAAGAAGGGAAATGATAGTAAAACAGAGCTTGATTTTGTCTATCTTAATGCTTTGCTTAGAGTCCAGTACTAAAGTCTAATAAAATATCTGGTCCTTCTGGCTGTAAAACCAATGCTCTTTTCATTATTACACTAAGTGAGAGAGAGAAATAATTGCAACTATAGGAAGGAAAGGAGAGAATAAAGACATATTTCATGTTGACAGAGGAACTGGTTATGTTAGCACTTCAGACTGGAACATAAATCATACAGAACAAAACTCAGACTCTCTTTCTTTATCCCATGGATGCCCTCCAAATATTAGTCACATTGTCCTAAATAGGTTCTAGGGCCTAATCTTCATTCATCCATTATTCAGTGTTCATTGAGGCACTGTAGTAGACTTCTCAAGAAATCTAGTCTGGACACGATTCCCTTGACTTGGAGTATTTCTGAAAATTAGCCATCTATGTGCTGTCCCAGGAGGAAAAAACAAAAACTCTCCAATTATCCCTTTGCCTTGTGTTAATCCATCAAACATAAGTATTCTTAAGTGGAAGTCACTCATTTCTGGCATCTTGATAAATCATCTGTGTAACCACACTTTGAACTGCAATATTGTACAACAAAGGAAATGATCTTGGAATGAATATCTTAGAAAAGCATATGAAAACATATTTTCAACCACTTATAACCATCGTTTTTTTTTAACAAAGGAGAAAAAGAAATACAATTTTGCAATGATGGTTGTTTAGATGAATCACTCTTTCCTTCCTCTTCCTAATCTCTCCTCTATGACAATATAATATAAATATGGGAAATGACATAAGAGATTTAGTTCCTATACTATGAGGTAAGCTGGTCAGCCTGTAATAAGATAACTGAATTTTCATTCTATCAAGAACCTGAAGAGTTGAGAATCTCCAGTGTGGAAAGTAAAGAATGATAAGGAAAAGAAAGGTGAGGTGGGCTAACCACTGGGATTTATGGGTTAAATCTAAGAATATTGACTCACTGTTTTGGGGATCTTACAAATGCTTGTCTCTATAAACAGAAAGTTAGCAAATACCTTTCATATTGCTTATATAATTCATTATCTTTTCTAAACTAATGAAATTACTCTTTGGCATCCCTTCTAATTAAGATCGTCTACTTATCTGAAATATCAGAATCTCCAGCCAGGGATCTAAGATAATTTGATTACGGACAAGAACTTTTTATGGTACAGAGTAAAACTGGTTTGTATTTGATAGTAGAAAATCTGCCATTATTTGGGAACTCATCACTATAACAGCTGTTTGACAACAGAAAGTGTTTATTGATACTGACTCTATATGGCTAAATATTAAATTAATGCTGAACCAATCAGCCATCTAGCTAAAAAGAAAAATGAGAATTGCAATGTTATTTTCTTGCTTTTTTTTTTCTTTTTTTTTGCGGTTCGTGGGCCTCTCACTGTTGTGGCCTCTCCTGTTGTGGAGCACAGGCTCCGGACATGCAGGCTCAGCGGCCATGGCTCACAGGCCCAGCTGCTCTGCGGCATGTGGGATCTTCCCGGACCTGGGCACGAACCCGTGTCCCCTGCATCGGCAGGCGGACTCTCACCACTGCACCTCCAGGGAAGCCCTCTTGCTTTTTCGATATAATTTGAAGCCATCAAAATTCGATGGAACCTCAGAATTAAAACACATTACACAAATGTGTTCAGTAGAGAATAAAATATACAGGGGAAGTGAACAGGAACCAGAAAAGCATTTATTAGGCAAAGCTATTCTAAACTGGCAAAGGTGAACTTCTGCTGCATAGAAATTGGGAAGTGACATTGTTTAATGTCAACAAAAGAGATGCCAAATACTTTCTTTACAAAGGCCAGAGAGAAATAATTTGCCATGGGAACCTTACCCAATACCAGACAAAGGATGTGTTTCCATTCCAGTCAGGAACCCTTTGAGATCTAATTCTTTGTAAAGTGTAAGAGAGGTCACATGCCTGTCTTCATTCCTTACTTTAATTTTACCAAAAACTTGAGTATTTATTGTGTATCAGGCACTACGCTAGATGATAGGAATACCTTTGACTTGGAATACTGTGCTGGATATACAGGAAGAAGAAAACATAGACTTTTCTATGTCCCATTTTTCTATTGTTATTTCATTGAATAAAACAACCATTGGTGTAGGCCATGGTAATCATTGTATGCACAACTAGGAAAGAGACAGAGCTGCCAGCTGAGCTACGACAAGCTCAGATTTTTAAAGCATGTTGCAATTTCAGGGGAAATGTTCCTTTTAAATGTGGAAAAAAATGTGAATTACAGTGTGTCTCTCTCACAAGGGTGATACAAGGGCCAAGTGTATTTGAGCAGTTCACAAACCCAGCATTTTCTATGGGGTGTTCTATGAAACAAGCAGGTATGCATATACACTTGAATGAGTGTATCTGAGAAACATCAACAACTGCATAGACAACAAAATATCCCATGCTCAGAGACGTTTGGGAAATGATAAATTAAACAACATTAAACTCTACTGTAGAATATCGTAATGTCTTTTTCTTTCATGGAATATGTGATGGTATTAGGGCTCACTAGAAAGCATGAATGCATTCAGAATTTAATGGAAAACAAGTCCAAATTTATATCAATTGCTTCTCAAATTTTTTGTACCAGCTTCTAAGAAACACAACAAAGTTAAAATATAAGTAAAGTGCACACTCTCTCTTCCTTTGTAGTATGTCTATGCCAGAGTTCATGCAACTTTCCTTCCCTATTGGTACGAGTTGGGCAATAAGGAGAACTCAAAGATACCTCTTTGTTCTTGAGGAACACTTACTAATATTTCCATCCTCTTGTTCCCTGGGAAGCAATCTCCATTAGAATATACTCCTCCTTGTTCTGCCTCTTAGTCATTCCTCTCCACAGGGAAGCATGTGTTTTCTCTCTAGATTGGAGGCGGGTGCTGTTGCAAGGTCTGGACTGAGTGTTTGTGTAGGGAGGGTGTTAGCAAGTCCATGTGGCCCCACACTTAAACAACGTACTCCAGCCTAGGTTTTATCTGTAATAAACCTCCAATTTTATCTCTAACTCTTGTATCTCTTTGTTGGTTCTAAACTCTGGCATAGAAGAGAGAAGTCTTATTGCTTAACCCCCAAAGCTTCAGAGTTTTTTTACATTAAAAAGCTTTACATTAAAAGTGCCTGAGAGAGTGTGACCCAAGCAGATAACTCTTTACTATGTATACTCTGAACCTTACCCTGGCACCTCCCAGCCTTCAAAGAGTATCTTTTTTTTTGAATTTTATTTATTTTTTAATACAGCAGGTTCTTATTAGTTATCCATTTTATACATATTAGTGTGTATATGTCAATCCCAATCTCCCAGAATATACATGTAGGTACTACTCAAAAGGTAAGTGTAAATTAAGAGGAACTGTAGAGGCCCACGGATCTAAAATCCCACACAAAGACTCTTAAAAGAGCATTAGTTTACACAAGCTTTCCTAGAATAATCCATTCATTCCTACTGAGTCCTCAGAGGAGATGTTTCTCTATTTTTTTTTTCTACTCTCTTTATTTTGCATTATATAAAACAATAGCAACAACCAGTAACATATTGCTCTTCTTCACATTTGTATGGATTTTAGGAAGTTATTGTCTCTTTCTCTGAAGAAATAACCCACAGACAAAAAAGTAGTACCACGTTGTGAAATCTGAAAATCCCGAAAGTCAACAGCTTGAAGATACCCTCAGGAGAAGGGAAGAAAACAAGTGTTACAAGAGATGAGACAAGCTAGGGAAATGTTGATTTCAACGCCACTGTTGCAGACAGTAGGTACATTTTTCCTCTGGTACCCACTGCCACCATCTCAATGGGGTGATTTTTGGTCTCTGATATGAAGAACTGTTTTCAAATGACATAAGAGTTGCTTTGAGGAGAGGTGCAACAAGAAAGTTTCAAGTATGGATAAGAATCACATCAAAGTCCAAAGTCAGGGAAAAAATCCACAGTGGTAAGAAAGCCCAGAAGTGTCAATGTCTTGCTACTTCAACTGAATGCCTTCATTAGACCCAAGAGAGAATCTCAAAAACATTTGAGGGTTCCAATCAGCATATATATCCTGTCCCTCCACCCTGTAGGGATACTTTCTTGACTATATGCCAGAAACAGAGATAACTAAAGAGTTGAACATCCTCCAGTTGTCTGAGATACTTGGTGCCACTCAAGCCATTTCCTCCCTGAGAAAATTGAAATGACAGGGGTATAGGGTGTGTGTAACCAACTCATTCCTTCACCTTCCTTCCTGAAAAGCCAGCATTTTAGGAAGAATGAGGATACCTCCTATCTTTCCATTTCTCTCCAAAAAGTTACACGGTTGTTGGTTCAGAAGAATTCTGAAAGCTCAAAGAAATATAAATGCTTCTCTTATTGTGATCTTAATAGAATTCTTGGGGACAGTTAACTTGTATCCCTCTTTTACTCTCTGAAACTTTTAATTCTTTTCCTTCAATTCTGTGCGTGCTGTGTGTAAAATCTATGAAGGGTGAGACTAGTAGATTAAAAACATCTCAGCTTTTCCTAATCTGTATAAAAGTCTAAAATAACTTCTCCTCCCTTACCACCTCCTCTTCTTTCTCCTTTGAGGGGAAGATTTCTGGCAAATTTTGGGTTGGGAAACTGCAGTCATTGTCACAAAACCTAACTGTAAATCCAGTGATTACTTTTGAAAGGCAATTGCAAAATAGGAATAGAACCCTCTAGAAAACAGTTAATTTTGACTGAGTCTTCCTAATATTGAGCTGTACTTTGAAGAAAATTCTTTATCAGGTTATTGATATTCTCAGTATTGGAAAAATTACTAAAGAGGAAACATTATAGGCAGCTGACATTTTCTTTTGGGGATTTTTCCCAGCATTGAAGAAAATGAATGAGGCATGTGAGAAAACATTAATAGGTAATGTTGGCATACTGTATAAATGTAACTATGCATTATTTCTTAAAACTGTACAACATATTTTAAAAAGTGGAGATTTTAAAAGATAAAGGTCACTGTAGCATAAGGAACAGTAAAAACATGTTATAGACGCCAAGAGACTAAGAAACCAGAGTGGAAAGAGTAATTTTCCTGTCATGAGGGAAAAGTGGGCTATTTTTTATCAATCAGCTCTGCTTCTGTATCCCTGTTTGGCCTTGGAATCCCTCTCCTTTCTCCTTATATGGGACCTGAGGGGAATTAGAATATCTGGGGCATATGTTTCCTTGGTAATGTAACCTATAATAATTTCTCTTAGGGCCGGATCCTTGTTGAAACTCAGGGCAAAGTTGTTTTGCCAGTAATTTCTGAGCCATTGATCATATTTTGCAATCTGTCCTACTTCTGTGAGATAACTTTCGAGGATGATAAAAACGAGAGTGTATCTCTATGCACCTTGTGTCTCCTCCATTGTCGTCCTTGGTTTTGAGCTCAAAGAAGAAAAGTAGAATCTGTATATACAATATAGAGCATCTTTTATTTTTTTTCTTGTTGCTTCCCTGTCAATGTTCCATGGTTGAGATATTTAAAATCAAGGCTAGTAAATGCAGCATCTCAAAGTATACTATGGAAACAACACTATGCACTTGTCCAAATTAATGAAATAAGAGGTTCTGTTAGAAAAACTTCAATTCCTAAGGAAGTGTTCATCTTATTTACAGCATTGTTTTGTTTAGAATAAAAATCCCCAACACTCTTTATGTGATCATCAGTGTAAGGAAATTAATTTTCTTCTTTTGAAGTTTACATGAATTATTGGTCTTATCATTTTGGAAAGCCTGGACTACAAGTCAGGCTGCTACCATGTAAAGAATTATTTTAAACAGAAACTCTTCCATTTCTCACTTGTATGAACCAAAATACAAATGACTGAAGACCTGCTGAAGAGCTCTATTCACACAGTGCAGTTTGGTATGGCTATAAAGGTACTATCTGAACATAAATTTTATAAAATGCTTTAAACCCAGAGAAACATGTATTTATTTTTCCTACAAAAGTCTTCAAAGCAACCCCGAGGAGACAAATTATTGGACATGAGTCTACTGTCATTTGGAGAATATGACATAAGATCAAATTTTATTTTATTTTTTTAGAGTTTAAAAAATGATTCTTTTTCCCAGCTCCCTTCACAGTTTATTCTCTTGTAAGCCTTAGTATATCCTTTATATTGTTTAGTTTATAGAACTGGCCATTAGAAGACATGAACTATAAATCACAGTATGAAACAGATTTTTTGTTGGCCAACAGAAGGGAAAAACAAAGAGACTATAGCTGCCTTTATGCCATTTTACTCCAGGTTGGTGAGAATTATATGTAATGAAGTCCCCAACTGTAAATGGACATGGTCAGACACATATTACATTGACAAGTCAGAGGATAAAACTGATGAAAAGCACATTTTATTATTAGGGGATTTCCATTTCTAAATGCTAATGTATTTAAAAAATGATAAATTGTAAATACATAGATATATAATAACTATCATTTAAGAATATGTTTAGGTTGTGATGGCTGAGTGGTTTATAACTGTCCTGAGTAAAGGACAGTTATAAAAATCCCCAGTTGAGTATGAATATGAACAACAAAAGCTCCTCTGGACTCTATGGACAATGGATACAATATAAAAAACTAGAAAATAGACCCCGAGATACCCTCTACTTAAAATCAACTAATTCAATGGAAGGTGTTAAGAAATAGACCTTCGCTTCTCCCCTGCCCCACGTCACCCATGGGCACAAACAAGCTCAGGGCACAGGGAATTAGAATTTAGTCTATGGTAATTAAGGTCATAGAAAGTAGAAGAAATACACCATGGTACCTGAAGCACATAACTTTTTGGGAAAAAAATCCCTTTTATATATATATATATATATATATATATAGTGCAAAGTAATGGTCTTCATTTGGAGATATCATGACTTGACTTACATATTTTGCTAGGATTGAATTTTACTAAATTATAGTTTTCTGTGCTCATTTATTAATAAAGATACCTCATTAGGCAATTTGGTGTGCCTGACAAGTACTGCAACTATAATTGCCTTCAAATTAAACCTAAACACTAGGAGATATTCATCTAAATTGAGTTAATCATAATTTAACTGCTATATACTGAGACATACCCATTACAGAATTCAGACCGTATTGGCCAAATAATAGATTACAAATACAGTATTGTCATATAAGACTGGATAATAAATTCATTTATGAGATACTTGAGAAAATATTTTAGGAAAGATTCTTAAGCTAGTTCTGATGAAGAGAAGATATCCATTTATTCAGATTTAGATTCTTTATTTTCCAGACTCATTTTTCTAGTTCGATGGTCAATCAGTTCAAAACCAACTGCAAAATTGGCTTTCAGAATACAAATAGAAACTCATGGCAACACATCCTGACTCCCACAGGTTTAACAATTACATGTCTAATTGCCCTCTGCTATGACATAAAAATAAATAGAAATGGAGCAAAATATTTTACCCCTCAATACTTTAAGGACAGTTTATGGTGGGAAGTGCTTATCTGCCATGGGGGAAAATCTGCTCCCATATTTTCAAGATCCCATCTCAATTCTTCTCAAGACAGTAAATGGTTTAAGAGTCACCTTCCTAGTTAGAACAACCAAGTTGTGGGATAAGAGGACTCTTGTGTTAGAATACAGGTTTAAATATATTCGAGTATGTACTGTTTTAGCAAATATAATTTTTTATTGTGATTTCAGTAAGAAACAGTTTTGAGCTAAGCTCATACTTTCAATTTAATTCCACAAATGTTTTTAGAGCCCATAGTGCTTCTTAAGCACAGTACTGGAGATTAAAATCAGGTCCAGTCACAAACCTAGAGACCCACCAACCTATGATCTTTCAGTGAAAGTTCTTTTCCTTGGGCTTCCCTGGTGGTGCAGTGGTTAAGAATCTGCCTGCCAATGCAGGGGACACGGGTTCGAGTCCTCATCCAGGAAGATCCCACATGCCCTGGAACAACTAAACCTGTGTGCCACAACTACTGAGCCTGCGCTCTAGAGCCCGCAAGGTACACTACTGAGCCCGTGTGCCACAACTACTGAAGCCTGCGTGCCTAGAGCCCATGCTCCGCAACAAGAGAATCCACCACAATGAGAAACCCATGCACTGCAATGAAGGGTAGCCCCCACTCGCTGCAACTAAAGAAAACCCGTGTAGTAATGAAGACCCAACGCAGCCATAAATAAATGAATAAAGTTCCATTAAAAAAATAAAAAATAAAGAAAAAAAGAAAGTTCTCTTCCTTAAAGCAAAGCTTACTTTATGAAGGTCACAATCCGTGGACATTTAAGCACAAAGGGAATTCCAACTTGCAAAGTCAGGGACATGGAGCCATTGCTCCATACCACTCTCCACACAATCTAAATTTTTTACCTTCAAGGACAAGTTACTCCAGAACCTGGTGCCTCAATTACCCAAGAGTCTTCCCTAAAACCCCTAAACTGATCAGATCTTTTTTTTTTTACATCTTTATTGGAGTATAATTGCTTCACAATGGTGTGTTAGCTTCTGCTATATAAAAAAGTGAATCAGCTATATGTATACATATATCCCCATATCCCTTCTCTCTTGCGTCTCCCTCCCACCCTCCCTATCCCACCCTCCCTATCCCACCCCTTTAGGTGGTCACAAAGCACGGAACTGATCTCCCTATGCTATGCGGCTGCTTCCACTAGCTATCGGTTTTACATTTGGTAGTGTATATACATCCATGCCACTCTCTCACTTCGTCCCAGCTTGCCCTTCCCCCTCCCCGTGTCCTCAAGTCCATTCTCTACATCTGAATCTTTATTCCTGTCCTGTCTCTAGGTTCTTCAGAACCATTTTTTTTTTTTTTAGATTCCATATATATGTGTTAGCGTACGGTATTTATCTCTTTCTGACTTACTTCACTCTGTATGACAGTATCTAGGTCCATCCACCTAACTACAAATAATTCAATTTCGTTTTTTTTATGGCTGAGTAATATTCCATTGTATATATGTGCCACATCTTCTTTATCCATTCATCTGTTGATAGACACTTAGGTTGCTTCCATGTCCTGGCTATTGTAAATAGAGCTGCAATGAACATTGGGGTACATGACTCTTTTTGAATTATGGTTTTCTCAGAGTATATGCCCAGTAGTGGGATTGCTTGGTCATATGGTAGTTCTATTTGTAGTTTTTTAAGGAACCTCCATACTGTTCTCCATAGTGGCTGTATCAATTTACATTCCCACCAACAGTGCAAGAGGGTTCCCTTTTCTCCACACCCTCTCCAGCATTTATTCTTTGTAGATTTTTTGATGATGGCCATTCTGACCTGTGTAAGGTGATACCTCATTGTAGTTTTGATTTGCATTTCTCTAATGATTAGTGATGTTGAGCATCCTTTCATGTGTTTGTTGGCAATCTGTATATCTTCTTTGGAGAAATGTCTACTTAAGACTTCTGCCCATTTTTGGATTGGGTTGTTTATTTTTTGGATATTGAGCTGCATGAGCTGTTTGTATATTTTGGAGATTAATTCTTTGTCAGTTGCTTCATTTGCAAATATTTTCTACCATTCTGAGGGTTGTCTTTTCATCTTTGCTTTTCAAAAGCTTTTAAGTAAGGGCTTCCCTGGTGATGCAGTGGTTGGGAGTCCGCCTGCCGATGCAGGGGATGTGGGTTCGTGCCCTGGTCTGGGAGGATCCCACATGCCGCGGAGTGGCTGGGCCTGTGGGCCATGGCCACTGAGCCTGCGCGTCCGGAGCCTGTGCTCTGCAATGGGAGAGGCCACAACAGTGAGAGGCCCACATACCACAAAAAAAAAAAAAAGTTTTACGTTTCATTAGGTCCCATTCGTTTCTTTTTGGTTTTATATCCATTTCTGTAGAAGGTGGGTCAAAAAGGATCTTGCTGTGATTCATGTCATAGAGTGTTCTACTTATGTTTTCCTCTAAGAGTTTTATAGTGTCTGACCTTCCATTTAGCTGTTTAATCCATTTTATTTTTGTGTATGGTGTTAGGGAGTGTTCTAATTTCATTCTTTTCCATGTAGCTGTCCAGTTTTCCCAGCAGCACTTATTGAAGAGGCTGTCTTTTCTCCATTGTATATTCTTGCCTCCTTTATCAAAGATAGGGTGACCATATGTGCATGGGTTTATCTCTGGACTTTCTATCCTGTTCCATTGATCTATATTTCTGTTTTTGTGCCAGTACCATCCTGTCTTGATTACTGTAGCTTTGTCGTATAGTCTGAAGTCAGGGAGCCTGATTCCTCCAGCTCCTTTTTTCTTTCTCAGGATTTCTTTGGCTATTCAGGGTCTTTTGTGTTTCCATACAAATTGTGAAATTTTTTGTTCTAGTTCTGTGAAAAATGCCATTGGTAGTTTGATAGGGATTGCATTGAATCTGTAGATTGCTTTAGGTAGTAGAGTCATTTTCACAATGTTGGTTCTTCCAATCCAAGAACATGGTATGTCTCTCTATCTGTTTATATCATCTTTAATTTCTTTCATCAGTGTATTATAGTTTTCTGCATACAGGTCACTTATCTCCTTAGGTAGGATTATTTCTAGGTATTTTATTCTTTTTGTTGCAATGGTAAATGGGAGTGTTTCCTTACTTTCTCTTTCAGATTTTTCATCATTAGTGTATAGGAATGCAGGAGATTTCTGTTGATTAATTTTGTATCCTGCTACTTTACCAAATTCATTGATTAGTTCTAATAGTTTTCTGGCAGTATCTTTAGGAGTCTCTATGTATAGTGCCATGTCATCTGCAAACAGTGATAGTTTTACTTCTTCTTTTCCGATTTGGATTACTTTTATTTCTTTTTCTTCTCTGATTGCTATGGCTAAAACTTCCAAAACTATGTTGAGTGATAGTGATGACAGTGGGCAGCCTTGTTTTGTTCCTGATCTTAGTGGAAATGGTTTCAGTTATTCACCATTGAGAATGATGTTGGCTGTGGGTTTGTCATATATGGCCTTTATTATGTTGAGGTAAGTTCCCTCTGTGCCTATTTTCTGGAGGGTTAATATCATAAATGGGTTTTGAATTTTGTCTAATGCTTTTTCGGCATCTATTGAGATGATCATATGCTTTTTCTCCTTCAGTTTGTTAATATGGTTTATCACACTGATTGATTTGTGTGTATTGAAGAATCCTTGCATTCCTGGAAAAAATCCCACTTGATCATGGGGTATGATCCTTTTAATGTGCTATTGGATTCTGTTTGCTAGTATTTTGTTGAGGATTTTTGCATCTGTGTTCATTGGTGATATTGGCCTATAGTTTTCTTTTTTTGTGACCAGTTTGTCTGGTTTTGTAATCAGGGTTATGGTGGCCTTATAGAATGATTTTGGGAATGTTCCTCCCTCTGCTATATTTTGGAAGAGTTTCAGAAGGATAGGTGTTAGCTCTTCTCTAAATGTTTGATAGAATTCGCCTATGAAGCCATCTGGTCCTAGGCTTTTGTTGGTTGGAAGATTTTTAATCACAGTGTCACTTTCAGTGCTTGTGACTCATCTGTTTATATTTTCTATTTCTTCCTGAATCAGTCTCAGAAGGTTGTGCTTTTCTAAGAATTTGTCCCATTTCTTCCAGGTTGTCCATTTTATTGGCATATAGTTGCTTGTAGTAATCTCTCATGATCCTCTGTATTTCCGTAGTGTCAGTTGTTATTTCTCCTTTTTCATTTCTAATTCTGTTGATTTGAGTCTTCTCCCTTTTTTTCTTGATGAGTCTGGCTAATGGTTTATCAATTTTGTTTATCTTCTCAAGGAACCAGCTTTTAGTTTTATTGATCTTTGCTATCATTTCTTTCATTCCTTTTCATTTATTTTTCATCTGATCTTTATGATTTCTTTCCTCCTGCTAACTTTAGTGTTTCTTTGTTCTTCTTTCTCTAATTGCTTTAGGTGTAAAGTTGGGTTGTTTATTTGAGATTTTTCTTGTTTCTTGACGTAGGATTATCGCTATAAACTTCCCTCTTAGAACGCTTTTGCTGAATCCCATAGGTTTTAGGTCGTCATGTTTTCATTGTCATTTGTTTCTAGGTATTTTTTGATTTCCTCTTTGATTTCTTCAGTGACCTCTTGGTTATTTAGTAGCGTATTGTTTAGCCTCCATGTGTTTTAATTTTTACAGTTTTTTTCCTGTAATTGATATCTAGTTTCATAGCGTTGTGGCTGGAAAAGATACTTGATACAATTTCAATTTTCTTAAATTTACCAAGGCTTGATTTGTGACCCAAGATATGATCTATCCTGAAGAATGTTCCATGAGCACTTGAGAACAAAGTACATTCTGTTGTTTTTGGATAGAATGTCCTATAATTATCAATCAGGTCCATGTTGTTTAATGTGTTAAAGCTTGTGTTTCCTTATTTGTTTTCATTTTGCTTGATCTGTCCATTGGTGAAAGTGGGGTGTTAAAGTCCCCTACTCTGATTGTGTTACTGTCAATTTCCCCTTTTATGGCTGTTAGCATTTGCCTTATGTATTGAGGTGATCCTAGGTTGGGTGTATAAATATTTACAATTGTTATATCTTCTTCTTGGATTGTTCCCTTGATCATTATGTAGTGTCCTTCTTTGTCTCTTGTAATAGTCTTTATTTTAAAGTCTATTTTGTCTGATATGAGAATTTCTACTCCAGCTTTCTTTTGACTTCCATTTGCATGGAATAACATTCTCCGTACCCTCACTTTCAGTCTGTATGTGTCCCTAGGTCTGCAGTGGGTCTCTTGTAGACAGCATATAGATGAGTCTTGTTTTTGTATCCATTGAGCCAGTCTATGTCTTTCGGTTGGAGCATTTAATCCATTTACATTTAAGGTAATTATTGATATTACCATTTTCTTAATTGTTTTGGGTTTGTTTTTGTAGATCTTTTCCTTCTCTTGTGTTTCCTGCTTGGAGAAGTTCCTTTACCATTTGTTGTAAAGCTAGTTTGGTGCTGCTGAATTCTCTTAGCTTTTGCTTCACTGTAAAGGTTTAAATTTCTCCATCAAATCTGAATGAGGTCCTTGCTGGGTAGAGTAATCTTGGTTGTGGTTTTTTCCCTTTCATCTGTTTAAATATGTCCTGCCACTTACTTCTGGCTTGCAGAGTTTCTGCTGAAAGATCAGCTATTAACCTTATGGGGATTCCCTTGTATTTATTTGTTGCTTTTCCCTTGCTGCTTTCAATATTTTTTCTTTGTATTTAATTTTTGATAGTTTGATTAATATGTGTCTTGGCATGTTTCTCCTGGACTTGATTTGACTATTTCAAATATTTTCTCAGTCCCTTTCTTTTTCTCTTTTCTTCTGGGACCCCTATAATTTGAATGTTGGTGCATTTAATGTTGTCCCAGAGGTCTCAGATTGTTCTCAATTCTTTTCATTCTTTTTTCTTTATTCTGCTCTGCAGTAGTTATTTCCACTATTTTATCTTCCAGGTCACTTATCCATTCTTCTGCCTCAGTTATTCTATTGATTCCATCTAGAGAATTTTTAATTTAATTTATTGTGTTGTTCATCATTGTTTATTTGGTCTTTACTTCTTCTAGGTCCTTGTTAAACTTCTCTATTTTCTCCATTCTATTTCCAATATTTTGGATCATCTTTACTATCATTACTCTGAATTCTTTCTCAGGTAGTCTGCCTATTTCCTCTTCATTTGTTTGGCCTGGTGGATTTTTACCTTGCTCCTTCATCTGCTGTGTATCTCTCTGTCTCTCATTTTGCTTAACTTGCTGTGTTTGGGGTCTCCTTTTGACAGGCTGCAGGTTTGTAGTTCCCGTTGTTTTTGGTGTCTGGTCACAGTGGGTAAGGTTGGTTCAGTGGGTTGTGTAAGCTTCCTAATGGAGGGGACTGGTGCCTGTGTTCTGGTGGATGAGGCTGGATCTTGTCTTTCTTGTGGGCAAGACCACATCCGGTGGTGTGTTTTGGGAGGTTTGTGACCTTATTATGATATTAGGCAGCCTCTCTGCTAGTGGGTGGGGTTTTTGTTCCTGTCTTGCTAGTTGTCTCGCATGGGGTGTCCAGCACTGGAGCTTGTTGGTCATTAGGTGGAGCTGGGTCTTAGGGTTGAGACGGAGATCCCTGGGAGAGCCTTCGCCGGTTGATATTATGTGGGCCTGGGAGGTCTTTGGTGGTCCAATGTCCTGAACTCAGCTCTCCCACCTAAGAGGCTCAGGCCTGACACCCGGCTGGAGCACCAAGACCCTGTCAGCCACACAGCCTGGTACGTTGGGAGTTTCTTGTCTTTTGGGAAGTCTGAGGTCTTCTGCCAGCTTTCAGTAGTTGTTCTGTAGGTGTCCCACATCTGGACGTATTTTTTATGTATTTGTGGGGAGGAAGGTGATCTCCACGTCTTATTCCTCTGCCATCTTGAAGGTCCTCCTATTCTGAGTTGTCTCATGACAGGAGGTCCTGATCGGATCTTTTCATTATATGGTCATTTCATTCCACTTGGCAGCTGGAAAAGTCCTACCTTTATTTTAAGATCCAGATGTGGTAATACATCCTTTGAAACCTCTCTCTTCCTCAGGGAATATTGCCCCATCCACAGTTTATTGATTATGTCACTGCATTTGTATTTACCACACTATGTTGTAATTTAAACATATACGAGTCTGTCTTTCTCTCTAGAGCAAGAACCCTGTGTTATTAGTATTTATATCTTTAATACTTAGTAGAGTTTCAGGCATATTTTGTCTTAAAAATATTCAATGTTGATTGAGGTTGAGGTTCCCCCACTCCTCGGAAGAACTCATGCTCCAGTGGTAAAACGAGCATGGAATGAAACAACAAGAAAAGACTGTAACACAAGGATAAGAGCTAACTTTTATTAAGTCATTACTGTATGGCAAGTATTGTACTAAAATATCTTCAGGAATTATCACATAGAAACTTCATGGCAACCCTAGAAATAGTTGTTATTATGTTTCCTGTTTTACAATTTCCTGTGAGCATTTCTCACATGATATTACCATTTCTTTGTTATTCATCAATCTAATCCATTCTAGACTGTAAGCGTTTTGAGGACATAGACTCTATCTGGCACTGTTTCATTCACAGCATCTGATACGGTGTCTACCAGCTAACAGGCAATCAAAATATTTGTTAATGCATGTGTTAGTGCATTCGTACTTTAATCAACTTTTTTCCCAGTGTATGAAATATTATTGTAGCATACATTTATGCAGTGCTTAGGCTGTGCCAGATGCTCTTCTACATGTTTCACAAATATTAGTTCATTAAACCTTCACTACATTCTGTGAGCTAGCTTCTCTCACTGCAAACTAGGTAATGTTTTACAGGTGAGGAAACAGAGGCAAAGATAGGTAAAGCAATTTGGCCAAGGCTATATGGCTAGTTATCTATCTTGTTCCATCCCCTTACTTTCAGTCTGTATGTGTCTCTAGGTCTGAAGTGGGTCTCTTGTAGACAGCATATATATAGGTCTTGTTTTTGTATCCATTCAGCCAATCTGTGTCTTTTGGTGGGAGCATTTAGTCCATTTACATTTAAGGTAATTATTGATATGTATGCTCCTATTTCCATTTTCTTAATTGTTTTGGGTTCATTATTGTAGCTCTTTTCCTTCTCTTGTGCTTCTTGCCTAGAGAAGTTCCTTTAGCAGTTGTTGTAAAGCTGGTTTGGTGGTGCTGAACTCTCTCAGCTTTTGCTTGTCTGTAAAGGTTTTAATTTCTCCATCAAGTCTGAATGAGATCCTTGCTGGGTAGAGTAATCTTGGTTGCAGGTTTTTCTTCTTCATCGCTTTAAATATGTCCCGCCAGTCCCTTCTGGCTTGCAGAGTTTCTGCTGAAAGATCAGCTGTTAACCTTATGGGGATTCCCTTGTGTGTTATTTGTTGCTTTTCCCTTGCTGCTTTTAATATGTTTTCTTTGTATTTAATATTTGACAGTTTGATTAATATGTGTCTTGGCGTATTTCTCCTTGGATTTATCCTGTATGGGACTCTCTGTGCTTCCTGGACTTGATTAACTATTTCCTTTCCCATATTAGCGAAGTTTTCAACTATAATCTCTTTAAATATCTTCTCAGTCCCTTTCTTTTTCTCTTCTTTTTCTGGAACCCCTATAATTTGAATGTTGGTGCATTTAATGTTGTCTAAGGGGTCTCTGAGACTGTCCTCAGTTCTTTTCATTCTTTTTTCTTTATTCTCCTCTGCAGTAGTTATTTCCACTATTTTATCTTCCAGGTCACTTATCTGTTCTTCTGCCTCAGTTATTCTGCTATTGATCCCATCTAGAGTATTTTAAATTTCATTTATTGTGTTGTTCATCGTTGTTTGTTTCATCTTTATTTCTTCTAGGTCCTTGTTAAATGTTTCTTGCATTTTGTCCATTCTATGCCCAAGATTTTGGATCATCTTTACTATCATTATTCTGAATTATTTTTCAGGTAGACTGCCTATTTCCTCTTCATTTGTTAGATCTGGTGGGTTTTTATCTTGCTCCTTCATCTGCTGTGTGTTTTTCTGTCTTCTCATTTTGCTTATCTTACTGTGTTTGGGGTCTCCTTTTTGCAGGCTGCAGGTTCGTAGTTCCCGTTGTTTTTGCTGTCTGTCCCCAGTGGCTAAGGTTGGTTCAGTGGGTTGTGTAGGCTTCCTGGTGGAGGGGACTAGTGCCTGTGTTCTGGTGGATGAGGCTGGATCTTGTCTTTCTGGTGGGCAGGTCCATGTCTGTTGGTGTGTTTTGGGGTGTCTGTGGACTTATTATGATTTTAGGCAGCCTCTCTGCTAATGGGTGGGGTTGTGTTCCTGTCTTGCTAGTTGTTTGGCATAGGATGTCCAGAACTGTAGCTTGCTGGTTGTTGAGTGAAGCTGGGTGCTGGTCTTGAGATGGAGATCTCTGGGAAATTTTCACCGTTTGATATTATGTGGAGCTGGGAGGTCTCTTGTGGGCCAGTGTCCTGAAGTTGGCTCTCCCACCTCAGAGGCACAGCACTGACTCCTGGGTGCAGCACCAAGAGCCTTTCATCCACACGGCTCAGAATAAAAGGGAGAAAAATTAGAAAGAAAGAATTAGTAGAAGTAGAAAGAAAGAAAGGAGGGAGGGAGGGAGGAAGGAAGGAAGGAAAAAAAGAAAGAAAGAAGATAAAATAAAATAAAGATAAAATATAATAAAGTTATTAAATAAAAAAATAATTATTAAGAAAAAAAAGAAAAAAATTAAAAAACAAACAAAAAAAACGGATGGATAGAACCCTAGGACAAATGGTGGAAGCAAAGCTATCCAGCATAAATCTTGCTCTCAAAGTCCACCTCCTCAATTTGGGATAATTCGTTGTCTATTCATGTATTCCACAGACATCAAGTTGATTGTGGAGCTTTAATCCGCTGCTTCTGAGGCTGCTGGGAGAGATTTCCCTTTCTCTTCTATGTTCTCACAGCTCCCAGGGGCTCAGCCGCAGGGCGTCTGTTCTTCGCTCAGACAGGATGGGGTTAAATATCACTCAGGCCTGGGGGCGGGGGTGGGGGGGGAAGGGAGGGGCACGGAGTGCGGGGCGAGCCTACGGCGGCAGAGGCCCGTGTGACGTTGCACCAGCCTGAGGCGCTCTGTGCGTTCTCCTGGGGAAGTTGTCCCTGGATCCTGGGACCCTGGCAGTGGCGGGCTGGACAGGCTCCCCGGAAGCGGGGTGTGGATGGTAACCTGTGCTCGCAGACTGGCGGCAGCAGCAGCCTTAGCGTCTCATGCCCGTCTCTGGGGTCTGCGCTTGTAGCCGCGGCTCGTGCCCGTCTCTGGAGCGCCTTTAAGCAGCAATCTTAATCCCTTCTCCTCGCGCACCAGGAAACAAAGAGGTAAGAAAAAGTCTCTTGCCTCTTCGGCAGCTCCAGACTTTTCCCCTGACTCCCTCCCGGCTAGCTGTGGCGCACTAACCCCCTGCAGGCTGTGTTCACGCCGCCAACCCCAGTCGTCTTCCTGCGCTCCGACCGAAGGCCGAGCCTCAACTTCTAGCCTCAGCCCGCCTGCCCTGGCGGGTGAGCAGACAAGCCTCTCGGGTTGGTGAGTGCCGGTCGGCACTGATCCTCTGTGCGGGAATCTCTCCGCTTTGCCCTCCGCACCCCTGTGGCTGTGCTCTCCCCCGCGGCTCCGAAGCTTTCCCCCTCCACCACCCGTAGTCTCCGCCCGGGAAGGGGCTTCCTAGTGTGTGGAACCCTTTCCTCCTTCACAGCTCCCTCCCACTGGTGCAGGTCCCGTCCCTATCCTTTTGTCTCTGTTTATTCTTTTTTCTTTTGCCCTACCCAGGTACGTGGGGGGTTTCTTGCCTTTTGGGAGGTCTGAGGTCTTCTGCCAGCGTTCAGTAGGTGTTCTGTAGGAGTTGTCCCACGTGTAGATGTAGTTCTGGTGTATCTGTGGGGAGGAAGATGATCTCCGCGTCTTACTCTTCCGCCATCTTCCCTTGGCTCTGTTTTGACTTCCTGATCTTTTTTATTTTTTAAATGTGCTCTTGAGGATCTATTTTGTCTCTCCTCTCTGCTTTGGATTTGGTTTCCTTTATGTCTCCCATTTGGCTCTTGACCCGGAGTTTGATTGTCTGCAACTTTGGCTGAAAGACACCCTCCCCTAGCTCTGCCCAGAAAACCTAGTTATCTATCTTGAATGCCTCTCTTTTTAAAAATTTATTTTTAAAATTTATTTTATTGACATATAGTTGATTTACAATGTTGTGTTAATTTCTGCTATACAGCAAAGTGATTCCGTTATACACATATATACATTCTTTTTCATATTCTTTTCCATTATGGTTTATCACAGGATATTGAATATATTTCCCTGTGTTATACAGTAGGACCTGTATATCCTATATATCCATCCTGTATACAGTAGTTTGTATCTGCTAAACTCAAACTCCCAGTCCATCCCTCCCACCTCCCCTCCCCCTTGGCAACCACAAGTCTGTTCTCTATGTCTGTGAGTCTGTTTCTGTCACGTAGATAAGTTCATTTGTGTCATATTTTAGATTCCACATATAAGTGATATCATATGATATATGTCTTTCTCTTTCTGACTTACTTCACTTAGTATGACAATCCCTAGGTCCCTCCATGTTGCTGCAAATGGCATTATTTCATTCTTTTTTATGGCTGAGTTGGATGCTGCTCTTAAAGGTGAACTGAGATTAAAAACCTAGACTATGAAATCAGCCATATGTAATCTACTAAAATGGCAAATTAGGAAGATTGTAAATAGTTTTAGATAGTTTGGTGATCATTGTTCATCTTTCTTTTCTGGTAAAACCATTATCCCATCCTGGTCATTTCCCTTTATGCTGGTTCAGCATCTCCAACCTGAATTGTGTGTTTGACTTTCCTTTACTGATGCAAAGTTAATATGCTCTCTGAAAATTGCTCTTTTTGCATTATTGTGTATGCTTTTTCCCTGAAACTGCTCCTTAAAGAATAAGATCTTGGTTACAACTACCTAGATTTTAGCACTTGCATTACAATTGTCTTTTCAATTTCTGTTCCTAATTACTATTGCACAAATTTGTTTAGGTTAGGAATTGCAGGAAATGTGGTCTTTTTTCAAATGTATATATGGCTTCTGCAATAATTAGTCTAGTGGGTTTTGTAGATATTTGCAGTTCTAAAGAGGGGGAAAGAAATCTTCCATACAGATTTTCCACATTGTTGAAAATTTCTTTTTCCAATATGGTTGTTTCCTAATTATTGCACGAGTGTCCCCATTTTAAAGGAAATATTTCAAAGGAACTTTGGTGTTCAGCCCAGTTGGTTGCAAAGTGGTTTTTTCTATTTACAGTTACACATCCATTAACATTGAATGTTCATTAACACTCCTCTCCCATATATTGTATATCTATTTTGTGATTACATCTTTTCTATGCACATGGACCCCTTATTGAACAGCAATGATCACTGATTTATTATTGGCACAGTTGTTTCCTAGTGGTTATGAGTAATTTAGAGAGTGGTTCCTTGGTGAGTTGTAATTGCACATTAATCACTTTTCCTACACTAATAACACATGATATGGAAATTTAATTGCTTTCAAAGGTGTGCTACTATAGAATAATAAGATATTTTAATGAATATTTAAAAACCATTAAGACCAAAGGTTAAAAGATGTTGAACATATAAGAACATTACTCATTTTTGTAATCTTGGAATTAAATTTTAACCTATAGAAGCATGAATGTACTATTGTAGCTTCTTAAATAGTCCTTGTATGTATTTTCTAATGCTAGATAATAAATTTCCACAAATTTCGAAGTTTAAAACAACACTCACTTATTAGTTCCTAATTTTCTACGTCAAAAGTCCAACAAGATGTGGCTAGGTTTTCCGCTCAGTCACAAGGCTGAAATCAAGATGTCTTCAGGGCTGACTTCTAATTAGGAGGAGCTGAGGAAGAATCTGCTTAGAAGCACATCCATAGAGTTGGCGGAATCGAATCTAGCTCCTTGCGGTTTCAATACTGAGATCATGAATTTTTTGCTCCTAAAGAGTTTCTAGAGGTCATTCACAGGTCCTTTCCACATGACCACGTCTGTCTTCAAGCTAACAATGGTGTATCAAATCCTTCACCTGTTTCAAATCTCTCACTTCCACTTCTGCAATTAGCCTGAGAAAACTTTTGGGTTTTGTATTTGAATTTTTTTTTTATTGAAGTATAGTTGATTTATAATATTATATTAGTTTCAGGTGTACAACATAGTGATTCAAAATTTTTTAGATTATATTCCATTTATAGTTAATCTAAAATATTAGCTATATTATCTGTGCTGTACATTATATCCTGTAGCTTATTTATTTTATACATTGTAGTTTTGCCTCTTAATCCCCTAGCCCTATCTTTCCGCTCCTTCTTCCCTCTCCCTACTGGTAACCACTAGTTTGTTCTGTATATCTGTGAGTCTGTTTCTTTTTTGTTATACTTACTAGTGTGTTTTATTTTTTAGATTCCAATATAAGTGATAACATAAAGTATTTATCTTTTTCTATCTGACTTATTCACTAAGCATAATCCTCTCCATGTCCATCCCTATTGTCACAAATGGCAAGATTTCATCTTTATTCATGGCTGTAGGGTGAATGCTTTTTTAATTGAATCTGACGTTCTTCCTTTTAATTGGTACATTTAGTCCATTTAAACCTAGTGCCAAAAAATCATTTGGAAGAAACTTGAAAAATGCATAAGAAAGCACAGGAAAGGTCAGGTGCATCATGAGAAGACAGTTTGTAGAACTGAACTTCTGGGGTAGAATGAACACTTGGAGTGTGGAAACATATATGAAGATGTCTAGTTCGTTCTATATGGGCATGTACATATATAGGCAATAAGTGAATATCTGTATAAAAAACAATTGATTATTGATTGAAATGAGAATGAATGAATGAACATATGAACAAATAGAATGTTAAATAGATTATATAGAGGTTAAAAAATGAGCCCAATAAATTGGATCCAATATGAGAGGAAGGGAGTTTTTGTGGATTTTGAGCATGAAAAATATTTTTGTATAATAATAATTTAATTGGATAAACCCAGTTCCTGCAACTCTTGGGATGCTCTTTCTCTTTAATATTCACATTCCTCTGTAATAAGAAGGCCTAACCATACACACACTTCTCCAAGGGCCACTTTCTTCTAATGATATTTAGAGGAAAAGAAGCAGTCAGTTCACCAGGTGCCAGGCTCTGTTGTCTCCTGGCACCACTCTGAATTCGAGGCTCTTCTCACTTTACAGCAATTTGAGATCCATGATGATTTCTGCAAATCACCACCAACTCAACATTGCCATATATAATTGTTTTTCTTATGGAAAAATTTGAGGAAAACAATAGAATTATAAAGCAAGCAAGAAGTAATTTCAAAATTAATGCCAGACATGCCATTTTATGGGAATTCATGAGCTATTACTCATCACATGAAGTTTCATATGGGCAATTTCCTTTAATAGGCCCTTAATTAGGCCCATTACTTTCTCACAAATTCTGCTCCTTGGTTTACTGAAACCAACATGTTTGACCTTTCTATTATTCAGAGCGAAGGCATGCCCCCTTTTTTTTTTTTTTGATGATGAGAAACAATGCCGTATTTTATTTTATTTTTTTTTGCGGTGCAGGCCTCTCACTGTTGTGGCCTCTCCCGTTGCGGAGCACAGGCTCCGGACGCGCAGGCTCAGCGGCCATGGCTCATGAGCCCAGCCGCTCCGCGGCATGTGGGATCTTCCCAGACCTGGGCACGAACCCGTGTCCCCTGCATTGGCAAGCGGACTCTCAACCACTGCGCCGCCAGGGGAGCCCGGCATGCCCCTTTTGTTTCACCCTTGTCTATCTGTGATATACAGTATCTCTTTATTTTATTCAAACAATAGATCCATCAACTCAAAAGTTGAATTACATCACTCTCCTAGAGGGCATATATCACTCTACTGGGTTTGCTTTTGTTTTGTTCTGTTTTTTATTCCCCCTTATAATATAATAAAAGAATTCTTGCAAATTTACTGTGAAGTGATGTGCAACATACTTTGAAAGGGTGATGGTTCTTTATTTAGTATAAAGAGCATAGATTTATGGTTTGGACTTTTGATTTAAACAATGCTTCTTTCATACTCTAATGGGAAGAGTTCAGCCGTTTTATTCATCCATAAGATGGGATAGTGGGCTTGTTATGAGGATTTAAAGGGGTGCTGCTTAGAGTCTGACGCATAGTGACTTTCAGCAAGTGGTAGCTCTTTATTTTGGTGCCAGGGAGCTCTACTAGGCAGCTCTTATAGTCACCTAGAAGTAACTAGACCCCAGACAGGGAGAGAGCAGTGATAGAAGTGAAAAGAATAAATGGAGATGCAGTTTTGGGGAGGAAATGGCAGAAGTTTGTGAGAGAGAGGGAATAAGGGAAAGGAGAGAGTGTTATATCAAGGAGAATGGCAGTATCACTGACAAGGCAGTACATGTTCTGATACAAACTCTATTTGATCTTTGATTTAAGAAAAGGGAGAGGTCGGGCTTCCCTGGTGGCGCAGTGGTTGAGAGTCCGCCTGCCGATGCAGGCAGGGGACGTGGGTTCGTGCCCCGGTCCGGGAAGATCCCACATGCCGCAGAGCGGCTGGGCCCGTGACCCATGGCCGCTGAGCCTGCGCGACCGGAGCCTGTGCTCCGCAACGGGAGAGGCCACAACAGTGAGAGGCCCACGTACCGCCAAAAAAAAAAGAAAAAAAAGAAAAGAGAGAGGTCAGTGTAGCTGTTGGGCATGGTTGTGGCGGAAGAATGATTTGTATAGTGCAGAAAAACCAAAACTAAAATAAGTGGAGTAGAGAAAGGAAGGCACATTAGAAGTAAATATGCACCATTACGGGGGTGATAACTGGTAAGGTGAGCGGGGAGAGGTCGTGAGGCTGTAAACCCTCCTGGAACGACAGATTCATATTGTGAGTCACAGTGTGATTGGTAGGACGTAGAACAAATTGGGTAATTATTTACCGTGTATATCTGATCAGTCTCCAGAGCCTATTACTAGCCCATTTTAAATGTCTCTCAGATTTGCTATCCTCCCCTCCACATTTCTTTGTTTAGAATGTCGGTTGTCGTCACCAAACTCTGTGTGCATTAGGAAAAGTTCTCTTCATAATTCTCCCCTAACTCCCACCGAGGAATTGCTCCCTTCTCCAATCCTTGCTGTGTGCTGTGTCAGTCAATCACCATAAAGCTCTGTTATCCTCCTGTCATTTGTTATGATGAGTCACATCCAGGGCTTAAGTGGCAACAGTGAACCAGGGCCAAAAAGCCAAGGAAAACCGTGAGAATATCTTGAAACAGTGAACACAGCCTTGGGTGCCTCAAAGGTGTTTGCTACATGTAAGGTGTAGGGTGGAGGATTTCTTAACTGCACTTGATTTTTAAAGGTCCTGCTCACCAATGAAAATGTCTCTTGAAAATTACTGCTTGGTTCAGTGTCTGCTCATCTTCTGTTGTATAAAGAGCCAATTTAATAAACGAGGAGGGCAGGAAACTACAGAATAGAAATAAGGACAGTAAGGTGTAAAATTTTACTAGTATATCACTGCATCTAAAATAAAGTAAGAACACATAGCTTTCATATTGATTAGCACCCGCTGATGAAAGTTATTTCTGTCAACTATTTTTGGAAGGCAGTGGTAGGCAAGAGGGGAGAAGAGTTTAAAGATTATATATTATATATATATAAATGTCTATGTTTATAATATATTTAGAAAAATACCAAACAATAGTTAGAACTGTATACATAGCTGTCTAAAGCCGGTTCTGTGTCTCTCTCAGTGTGCTAAGTATTTTCAGTGTTTGTTCATGGAAGAAAGTTACATGACTTGTGAAAATAATAAATGAATACAGGGGCCCTGAATTTAAGTTACTTTTTTTTTTTTTGCATTTTCCTTTGACAAATGATTCAAATGAAAATTATTTCGTACATTTTATAAATAATTTAAAACCAGCATTTCCCTTGAGAACACAATATTCTTGCAGTGAAATAGTTACTGGATTGGAAATCAGCTCCAGGCACCTTCACTGGTTTTACTGAGTGACATTTCATCCCTCATCTGTAAATGTAAATCCACTAAAATATTTTGGGATAAATTGCTATTATTGTTGCTTTATACAATAATATCTTTGAATATACTAGAAGGAAAAACCACTGTTTATAATCTCTACACCCTTTTAATATACATTGTTTTTCGGAGGGTGTTTATCTCTTAGGGTTTTTAAACAAAGCACAGGCAAGTTTCAGAGTTGGTTTCAAAATAGAAATTGTGGTTTTATTAGCTACTGAATCAAGAACACTTCACTATATTACTTCCAAACAGTTGTTGTCTTGTGATAATATTTGTTCCCCAGAGAACTGGAGTTGACTCAGCTTGGAGGTGTCCACTAATGATCTTTTGAATCATCTACTCTTCCATAATTTTTATTCCTCTATCTTAGAAAGCTTACAACATATTGCTAATTTTTCAATAATGATACATGAAATGTAATGAGTTGTACGGGTTTCCAGATTATTATACGAATGACCTTTAGTCTGATGTTTCACTGGGTACTCCAAACTCATATCCCATAATTGCATGAAGATATTTTTTAAAATTTTGCAATCTCCACTTAATAACATACTAAATTTCACTACTGCTATTCCAGTTCAGCTAGTTAATTTTCATCAACATGTAAGCACAACTATCTTTTTAGCTGTGTCTCTCAACTAGCATATCATAATTATTCTGAAAAAAGTAAACACTGTTAATTAAAACAGACTACCTCAAGGCAGGTATATATTTTTTCCTTTTCAATTCATTTCATAGTATCTGTTTTTCTAATTTCTGCTTTATTTCCTTTACAGCTCTTATTACACTCTGAAACTATCTTGTTTGTTTATTGGCTTTTTGTCTGTCTTCCTCACTGGAATGCAGCATCTGTAAGCAAAGGAAGCTTCTGTCTTGTTGCATGCTATATCATCATTGCATAGAACAGCACTTGTCAAATCATAGACTTTTAATAAATAGTCATTTGACATCTTCTGCCATAGAATGCTAGATTTTAAAGCTGTCCTTAATCACAACATCTAATAGCTTTCTTCAAAAAAGTGTAGGAACATTCTATTAATAATAAACAATAAATATACTGACTATACTATGAACATACTAAGTCAAATTTTTAATCTACCTGTGAGTATCATGTGTCCATATTCTAATAATTTTTTAGTTAAATGAAAATTTGGTAATTTAATTAAAAAACAAAACAATTTCTAAAATTATGCTCAGCATGGGCTTAGGATAAGACACAGACCTTTTGCTTCAAGAATATATTCCTAAAATAAAAGCACAGCTTTTTTATAAATCAAAGAAGACTGTAGGAGTTAGGAATCAGCAGAATACATGTTCAAACCAGGAAGCTATGAACTGCTTTTAGGACGTTAAAAGATAAACTGGTGCATATTAAAAATTTTTCAAGTTTATTTGAGCAGAAATTAATTTGAATCAAGCAGCATCCAATCTGGTGGATAGAAAGGAGCTCTGACAAGCTGCACAAAAGCAAAGACTTTTATAGGCGATAGGTAGCAGGAGCAAGAAAGTTCTACGAGGCAAGTGTTGGTTGGTTATCGCAAGGTAACTTTCCTTCAGCGGTTGGCAGGGGTCTGTCGGGCAGATTTCCTCACTGCTTCTAATCAGGAGATTCCTGATTGACTGGTGTAAGATTCCATTTCTGGGAGAGGTGAAACTATAATTAAGTCTTGGCTTGGTGATGTGGGGCTTAGCATAAGTAGCTCCATTTGGGGCCTGTTGTCTTGTTTTTAAGAAGGGGAAGGTATCTTTAAAGAAGTAACTAAATGATTTTGAAAATATCTTAGGATGTGTCAGTAATCTATAAGTAAAAATGAGGAAGTGGAACATGAAAGAAGGCAAGAGATACTGGAAGCTATTGCATGCGTTGGAGAATTGAGTTTGGTTGGAATTGTGGGGCAAGTAAGGTTAGAAGAAAGGTTTGGGTGTTGCTGTACCCAGTGTTCCATTCCAGGTTGAGAAATTATATTTAATTTATTAGGAAACAGAAACATTCCATGTTTCTAATTATGGGAGTGAAATTGTAAGAACTCTGCTTTAGTATGATTAGTATAAGCAGGACTAGCTGATTTGACAGAATGAAAATGTAATGTGAGGCAGGAGAGTAGGTAGTAAGTGTCTGAAATTGGTCAGGAGAGGTATCAGGCATTGCTGAAATTGAATAATGGCTCTGGGACTTGAAAGAAAGTCATATTTCAGGATGCAAAGTTAGGAGTCTCCAGGGCTTAGATGTGGATAAGATCTTAAACTAGCTCTGAACTATGATCCCAGTGCTGTTTTTGGTCAATTCACCAATTGTGCTAAAGAGGAAGCCCTTACACCCATTCTATCTGTCCCATTTTTTGTTAGGCCCCTAAACAAAGGTAGTGGCATATAGAGACTCATTTTTGTGCCAACTGTTGCTTTTGTAAACAACCCCAAATTAAAATTTTTATCAGTATTCTCATTTTGTTTCATATATGTGTTAAACCTGGGAATATCAACAGTGAACGATCTTTTCCCATATTCCACTGTATTTTGCAAGTATACTTATTCATGACCTCTTAGGAAATTTAATGATTATCAAAGACGTATTTGGTAGCATTAAGTGGTGTGATATGAAACGGGCAGACAACCCTCCATCTCTTAAAACCTCCAGTTTCCAATTTGTCAAGTTTTGTTTTTGTAAATCGTATTATTTATAGTGGCTAAGCTTAAGGTGAATGTTTTCCCAGAATACTACTTCCTGGGACAGGATGCCTCCTCCTTCTCACAATGAAGCGTCTGGGGTCATAAGGTTCTGTTCTGTGTCCTCCCTTTCCAGACTTTGCATACTGCTTAGTTTTCTTTGTCCATCGTAAGTTTTAACTCATAATACTTGACTCACTCTAAAACTTCCAGACATAGAGAAAATACTGGAAGATTTTGCTTAGGAGCTAGGCATGCACCTTTCTTTTGGGATCCCCATTTTCCCAGTCTTTTTAAGTCTTTTATTCCATCACTTTTTTTGTAAAATTAAAGTAGCTTTCTGATTCTTCTGTAGAACTATTATAGCAGAGCAATTGGGAGACTTTCCTGCCAAGGTACTCCATAAAGTCATTGAAATGCCAGTGACTTTCTAGGTCATGTCAACTTATACTCTTCCCAGGTTATTGAGAGTTAAACACTTATCTCTTCGACAAGAGAAGACTCTTTATCTCCCCTAAGGCACAGTCTTACCAATTTCAACACAAGGCCACATACCCTTGGTCTTTTATAATTAGCCACATTCCTCCACTGGTTTCCCTAAGTTCTGAAATTGAACGAGGAAAAAAAAAAGATCCAAATGAGGTTATTAAATTATAGAATACTAGCAAGCCCTTTCATCGTCTTGTATGGAATAAAGTAAAGCTTAGCAAGAAGCCTGTGCTAGCAAATACCTCAGATGTAGTTCTCTTAAAAAGAGTCATTTAAATAAAATGACTATCTTCTTTTAATGAATAACTAGATGAAAAACAACTTCGAGTTTCTAATGGCATTTTGGTACCATCTGGGGTGAAGCACAGCACCTATTGAATTATAAATATTTATATCACCTAATTAACTAGAAAAGCTAAGAAACACAACTTGTGTCTTTTTTTCTGTTAAAGTCAACATAAGCAATAATTCTAGCCTGGGCATTCTTTTGTGGGATTGATATCTAACTTTGGAGACTCAGAGTACTTCAAAGTATTGCAGGTGTTTTGTTGTTATTTGGCTTTGTTTTGTTTTTTGGTGTTGAAACATTATCAGGGGCTACACTGGAGAATTTGAAGCCCATGTGGCAGAGGAACCACAAAGGCAGGGCAACCATATGTATCTCAATTTGTCTGGGCCAGTCCAGTCCAGTTCAGACCAGTTGTCCTCAGGTAATTATTAATAACTCTGCCTTTCACTTTCAAAAGCATCTTGGTTTGGACCATACTTTATATGTCAGTTATAAGGCACAGGTTAAATATTTCTTGTCACCTAAAATCAATATGTTCACAGTTGAAAGACCAGACTGGGGCTGTGAAAGGGGCAGGGAGGAGAACAGAAGAACAAAAAAAAGTAGTAAATAGAACTGGATCTACTTACATGAAGGGTGTAGCCATAAAATCATTAGACTGTATTGCCACACACTAAGTTTTTTAGGTCTAATTCCATTTGGCTAGCCCCATATCACCAATGACTAAAATATTCTTTGTTGGAAATCTGGCTAAATGACAAGTGGAGAAAACTGTGTTGATAATGGCCGTCAGCCAAGTAAAGCCCATTGTTTGAACAGCAACATTAATTTGCAAACATTTCTTTACCAGAATTGGAACACTTACTGATTCAGTGACAGAATAAAAAATAGAATATAAAGTTTTAACTCAAGCCTTTTTCTATTAACTTATACTTATGGTTGTTAACACAAAGTTAGGTAAGCGGTATGAAGAGAGCGCTGATATTCCAGATGTGTGAAAGAGAGAGCAATTGGGGTAGTAAGTGTACTAAAAAATAAAGGCTCCATTTTGGAAATGAAATTGTCAGCATGTTATATAATTCTATGATATTTTAATTGAAAATACCTAAAAAATATTACCATAAAATAGACATTTTTCACAAAGCTAGAAAGTAAACATGTTTTTAAAACGATGTTCTTAAAACAATCTTTGTGGAATTTTTAGACATGATATATTAGATCCTCACGGAACCATACTTAGAAAAGGAAGGAGACCACAGTTTCATGGTCATGCCAGTGTCTCCCTTTCTCTGAATAGGGGATAGCATTGTATAGTGTCAAAGCCTACTTATTACCCAGTGAATAAATTTTTATAATTTATTTTATTTTGTATTTTTATAAGCCTATTAGAGAGTATTAAAGTGCTGTGAAAATATAGATTTTGGTAAGTTTTATGTCTTATAGCTTTCCTATGGATTCATTTTCATAAGTGTACTCAATTTTGGCTTTCTGATCCAGCTATTGCAACTCTGGGAGATACAGGAATATTTTACAAGATGGTGATGTGTGTGTTCACAAAACAAATGTAGTGGAGAAGTAATTTTGACCATCAAAGAAGTAAATGAACTTTGCTTTGGCAAATAGTTTTTCCTTCCTTTTAAAAAACTATTTATTATGGGAACAAAATCCAAAAATTTACTCTATGTCTCTTTCAATTCATGTATTATCTTTTGTCCATATCAAATGCATACATACAATTTACAAGAATTTAATCAAGGTATGTTGTCATTTTTGTTCTTTTTTCAGTATATAATATAAAATAGTTTTTATGTATATAAAAAGTTTTCAAAATCATTCATTTCATAGTTGGTCTGGAATAACAAAATATTTTCTGACCATATGCCTAGTACTGAAAATTTAATTTCCACTTGTGTGCTATATAAATGTCACTGCAATCAATAACTTTAACATATACATTTTTGTATTTCCTTAATAAAAATTCTTTTGATTGAAATAACTGGATCAAACATAAGAAGAACTATGTATCCTTCAAAATCTTTGGCCAAATACCTGTACATAATTTATAATACTAGTAGCAGCATAGGAGTTTTTGTCTTAGTGCAACTTCACAAGAATTCTTTTAAATTGTTAATTTAGTAGGTTTAAATGGTACCTCAAATTTTGAGTAATTTGTAATGTTTTTATTTCTTAGAAGGATAGATAATTTTTTCTAACATTTGTTTAATATTTGTATACTTAAGAGTATGGAGATGGGATGTGGAGTGTGGGAGGAAAAGGCACTCAGACTCTGTTCAAATTAGTAACAGATATATCATTTCTTTAATATAACTTCATGATAAGACTAATTCCAAATTGAATGTTGACTATTCAATCAAATCCTTAACGGGCGATAATAGCAGATGTAGCTAAGATTATTTTGTATTTACAGGAATAAAAATATTTGACCCCTTCTGTAAAGTAATTGGCAGTCAATGATAAATATATTCAAACAGAATACTCATTGAATCATTACTAATCCAAAAGATTACTTCTCTATGCTCATTCTCTGAATCCTGATTTTTTAATTAATGCTTTATTAAGAAGGAAATTGGAAATAAAATCATTGAAGTGTAGGTGTATATTAGGTGATGCAATTATATTTTCTTGAGATATTCTGCTTATGTTTATTATTAGGCAGATAGTACTTAATGTTAAAATTTTCTTTTCCTCAGTCAAATTATTAATCCACCAGATCTTTTGTTAAAATTTGACTTACATTTTCAGAGGTTATTATATTTATATGTTGATGAGTGAGACAAAGAAACAAAACTAAGGATATCTACTTTGAATTATCAGTTATATATTAAAAATAAGTAAAAATGTATGTATGACTTTGTGTACATAATTTAAATTTATTATGTGATTGAAGGAGACAAAACAATGTGCATTAAATTATACACACAATCTTAACTTTTGATGAAAAACCATGGCCTTTAGAAATACAATTTTTAACATTTTGAAATATATGACTCTCTTACATAATTTCCTGCATCTATTTTATTAATAAAATGTTTTCTCAAAAATTCAGTAAATCTAATAAATAAATAAATGTAAATCTTTTAATATTTGCAAAGGCTTTTAAGTTAATATAAGTAGCTATTTGCATAATGATTATACTTGAGAGAATCATAAATGTTTTTTTCTTTTTTTCCCCTTGTTGTGGCTCAGCAGTGGATCAAAAGCAAATTGTGATAATTGTTCAATCAGTTAAAAGTCAAAAAAAATGCAAGGAAGAAAACTCTTTTCACCTTTTTCTAACCATTGTTCTTTTACCACAGAACAATGGGAAGATCTGGCTGTCAACAGATTTTCTGTAATAAATCTTAGCATTGCCAATGGTAACACAGGCAGGCGCTACACACTTCCTCTTGTGGTACAAAATATGGTACACAACATCAGGTAGGGTATTATTGTCAAAAAATATTTAATTTGAGTCCAATCAAGTCTTTGGGTATTATTTTCAGTTTATGAGAAATAAAGAAGTAGATGAATAGTTAAGAAAATTCCTGTTAGATACTGAATGTCATTGTGTATAATAAAATGCGTATCATTGCATTCAATTTGTTATTGTTATCGTTTTGTATTGCTTTATAAAAAATTACTGTACAAAAAAATTATGACTTTGATTTTTATGGAATTTGAGGTTTGCCTGTGTCATCTCATTTGAAACACACAACAACCTAGGGAGACAGATACAGCTGTGCTCATTTTAAAGATGAATCTGACTCTGGAAGAGTAACAGTGCTCTACTCCTAAAATATACTGCACTTACTAAACATAACAACATTCCTGAGGAACTGCTCAAGTAGCTGGGGAGGTGCAACTGCTCAAGTTGCAGTGCTAGGGAGCTCAGTGTTCTAGGGGATAAGTCAGTATAACTATTTAATTGGCATCAGCTATATGAAACTGCACAGAAATTTTTGAATCATTTAGTTGGTTGGAACATCATCTTTAAGAAGTCATTCATTCATTCAATGAATATGACTGTCAACTATGTACCAGACAGTTTTTGAGGTGTAGGGGAAGCAGCAGTAAATAAAATGCCCCTACCCTCATGGACCTAACATTCTCATGCGGAGAAAACAAACCTTAAACTTTTTTTTTTTAAAGTACATATAGAATTTCTCAGAAAGTAAATACATTTTATAGAGAAAAATAAAGCTGGGTAACTAAGTGAAGGGATTAATAAAGGGGAAGGCAGAGCAGAGCTATATCACTCAGGTGATTATGGAAATCCTCTCTAATAAGAGACTTCAACTGTGTCTGAAATAAGTGGGAAGTTGAGCTATGAAGATATCTAGAGAGAGACCTGCTCAGACAGAGGGAACAGAAATGGCAAAGGATTAATGCAGACATGAGCTTGACAAGCTGGAGAAATAGCAAGAAGGACTTGTGGCTGGAGTGGAATGACCCAAAGGGCAAATAGAAAGACAGAATCAGAGAGGCATCTGATAGCCAGATCGGCACGAGCTTTGGAAGCCATTGTAAGTACTTTAAGTCTGAGTGAGATGGGAAACCAGTGGAAGGTTTTGTCAAAGGAGTGATGTGATCTGTTTCATGTTTGGTGCTTTTAGAACATTTCTATTCCGGATTATCAGGTGGTGGTGATGATGGAGGCGTAAAGCAGCAGCAGAGCCTCCCAGAAAGAAAATTCAGTGTCTTGGACGAGATGGTTAGTAGTGGAGGTGATAAGAAATAGATTCTGGATGTATTTTGAAAGCATAATCTAAAGAAACTTACTAATAGATTGGCTATGTGAGAGGAAACATGAGAGAAAGAGTTAAGCCAAACCTCTAAGCTTTTGGACTTAGGCACATGGAAGGAAGAAGCTGGCATTTACTGAGATAGGGAAGTCTGTGAAGAATCCAGTTTTGGCTGGAGGCATCAGGACAGAGAAGGTCAGACAGAGAAAGACAGTGAATAGCATGATGAATATTATGACAACGGAAACAGACAAAACCATGTGAAGTAAAAATAATTCAGCCTAATTTCATTTTAATAGCTATATGAGTTGTGGCCCTACTATGTAGGTAGAATGTGGTAGAAATAGAAAAACAAAACAACAACAACAAAACTCAACCAAAAGCAAAAACCAACAACAAATTGTAGAATTGTGTGCCCTCAAATGAGGGGATGGAATCAAGAAATTTCAAAAGAATGGCATGAAAAAAACTACCAAATGACACTAGTAAATCTTGATAGACATAAGGAAAGGCACAAATGTTTTAAGAGAATGGAAGAAATGCAAATGAAGTGGGCAAAGGAAATAGCAAAAACCTTAGCAGGAGTTCAGACTTCTCTGAGTAAAAACTAAAAGAATTAGGTAACAATGTGGCTTGCACTAGGACACAGACTTCATTTTTTAAGTTTTAGAGACTTAATTTGTGTGACCTATAATGGGCTCAGCATGTGACTTAAGGTCACAGACAAAAAAAAAAAAGTCCTGTGATGTGAACAGAACTTTTAATGATTTATATGAAATCTCAATGCATTGGCATAGAAATTCTAATTTTCATGGATTGGGATATTTTAAATAAATATTTAGAATAAGTATAGAAATTATAAATTAGCATATAAAATCAAACACAAAATTGGACAATAAAAATAGCTTTTAAAAATGTATCATTTTGTCATGTTCAAAAATATCTAACTTGTTTTCCATGTGAAAACTACATTTTAAAATCTGCTAGAGCTCTATCCAATCAAAAAATTGTGACTGCACTCTTCCATTTGGAATAGCTGCCATGCCATTTCATACATGTGGCTAATGTGGTGAACTCCTTTCTCAAATTTATATAGGATCTTCATTATCACCCTGGCCTTCGGGAAATCAGAATATGCTGAAATGAAATTCCTTGCCCTTGGTTCATATTTGAGGTATGCGAAGTGACACAAGTCTCTTAACTGTCACTCAGTTAAGGGGTGAGCAAGTGATATCAGGGTGCACAGGGTGAAGAAGGAAGGGTGTCCGCAGACATCTCATTTTGCACATTTACAGTTCACGATTCACATTCCAGTTCAAAAATGAGATGTTAATAGTCCTACTGTATGATATAGAGACAGTTTACTGTTTGATAGCAATTCGTTTTAGATGTTAATTTTCTCAGTATGTGGCAGCTAGTAATTATTGATTGCTTTGTGTCATCAATTGTATACAAGCAATTTTAAAGTAAATGCATCAATATCACTCAACAATGATAAATATCACAGAAACAAAAATTATCTCTTATTCTTTCTTGCAAATATTTAATCTTCTTTTTGGACCATATATCATGGAAATAAAAATATTTCCAGAATAATTATTTACTTCAGATTAGAAATGACAATGAACTGTTTAAAGAGGAAGTCAAACCCTTAGGTTCACTGCATTAAAATGTGTACTTTTCTCTGGAAAACAGAAGCGGGTCAAGATATATTTTGGAACTCCTATTGCAGCTACATCTTAAATAAAAACTTCCCCCAGGGCTTCCCTGGTGGCGCAGTGGTTGAGAGTCCGCCTGCCGATGCAGGGGACACGGGTT